>NW_024720773.1:3966717-4104217 GCF_018991925.1 Homarus americanus | reverse complement strand
AAAAGGCAGCTGAGAGAAGGGGTGAATTACATGACCTTACATGAAGTGACCTCACACAATGTACCCACAGAGGGCGACCTCACTTTACCTGGCGACCTGACAATGATAACCTCACAAAATATGATGGTTGAGGATGACCTGATCACGAGATCTGAGGTTGACGAGTTCAACAACAATTTAAATAATGAATTACTTAATGCACAAAGGCAGAACATACCATGCAGAAATCTCAGATCAAATAACAATGACCCTAAATGGGGAAATAATTATATAAAGAATATTATTGGACAAAGGAGAATAAATCGTGGTGAAGTTTACCTCCGAGATTATTATAAGGTATTGGCCAGTAGGGTTAAGACCGAGTTAAGAAAAGCTAAGAGGAATAATAATATGAAGGTAAATAGGAAGACGAAGTCAAACCCCAGGGGATTCTTCCAAAGGTGGGCACACGCAAATTTTTTAATTTTTTTTGCGCCGCAACCGTAACTCAGCTGAAATAGTTGCGCCGCAACCATTTTCAAACAGTTTCGCCACAAGAGCAACGCGTAGCTTGAAAAAAAATAAACAAATACCAAAATATTTTTTTTGCCTATTTACAAGTAAAAAAAATATAATCGATACAAAAAAGTTAATATCATCAATATTTTATTACAAATTTACAAAAAAGTGCCTCACTGCCACTGGCCTCAGTCTCAGTGGACTGGCTGTCAACAGTCTCAGTCACTTCAACTTCCGTGTCCATGTCCTGGTCGGCAGCGGCAGGATCACTGCTGCCGGCCACAGACTCCTCCTCGTCACAAAACGACCCATAATACTCGTAATAACAAGAAATAAAACAACAAGAAACTGACGCCTTAACTGCAGTGCTACTGACTGCCTGAATGGTTATGATATGAATCATTCCTCCCTCCCCGTCCCTCGTTGTAGTTGCCAGATGTCATCTTTCATCTTCCAAATGTATCAAACTAAAAAACGAGACAAGATTGGACCAATACCGTCAGATACCGGCGAGCTAACGGATAACGACGGCTAAATGAGCAATAATCTGAACAGATATTTTTCAACAGTTTTCGCTACCAAAAATGTAAACATGATACCCGAGGCACTGATTACAGGGGTATATACAGAGATAGAGAAGAAAATAGATTAAGCGAGATAGAAGTGACTATAGTAACGATGTAAATAAGAAAATAGACAAGCTAAAGCCTAGTAAGTCACCTGGTCCCGATGAGATATTTGACAGAATATTAAAGTAATGTAAGGAAGAGCTTAGTATGCCCTTAGCAATTTTTTTTAATGCCATTAAAAACGGGTGTAGTATAGTTCCAGAATCCTGGAGGATAGCGAATGTGATACCGGTTCTCAAGAAGGGAGATAGATCACTATCCTCTAACTACCGTTCAGTTTAACATCAGTTGTAGGCAAATGATTGAAAGTAATAACTTCAAACTCCATTCGAAAACTTTTGGAGAATCACAAGTTGATCAATAATTCCCAACATGGTTTCACAAGCGGGCGTTCATGTCAACCCACCTATTAAAAAAAAATTAAACTCTTTTAGAGACAGTGGACAAGGGACACGATTATTATGTGCTATATCTCGAATTTAGTAAAGCCTTCGACAGAGTCCCCTACGAAAGACTAATACGATAAGTGGAGGCCCATGGCATTGGAGATGATGTTCTAAAATGGAATAGGGCGTGGTTACAGGACAGGAAACAGCAAGTGAGCATTAACGGCACTAAATCCGATTGGAGCAACGTCACTAGTAAGTACACCAAGGCTCAGTACCTGGACCATTACTACTATATTATATATATATATATATATATATATATATATATATATATATATATATATATATATATATATATATATATATATATATATATATATATATATATATATATATATATATATATATATAATATAACAAAGAAGCATGTGTGTTTGTGTGTCCACACGAGGAATCTCTGATCTGTAGATGATGGATGTTGTTATATGTAGTGATGATGGATGGTGTTATATATAGTGATGATGGATGATGCATATATGTAGTGATGATGGGTGGTGTTATATATGTGATGTGATGTAGTGATGATGGATGATGTTATATATGGTGATGATGGATGATGCTATATGTAGTGATGATGGATGTTGCTATATGTAGTGATGATGGATGTTGTTATATGTAGTGATGATGGATGATGTGTGAGGATATATGTAGTGATGATGGGATGGTGTTATATGTAGTGATGATGGATGGTGTTATATGGAGGATGATGGATGGTGTTATATGTAGTGATGATGGATGGAGTTATATGTAGTGATGATGGATGATATATGTAGTGATGATGGATAAAGTGGTGATATGTATGTGATGTTGATGGTGGATGTATATGTAGTGATGATGGATTATGTTATAGTGTAGTGATGATGGATGGATAAGTAGTGATGATGGATGTTATATGTAGTGATGAAGGATGGTGTTATATGGTGATGATGGATGATGTTATATGTAGTGATGATGGATGGTGTTATATGTAGTGATGATGGATGGTGTTATATGTAGTGATGATGGATGATGTTATATGTAGTGATGATGGATGATGTTATATACAGAACATGAAAAGTATCCCTCTGTTGTCATTGGTAACATGGATAAGAAATGTGAATACTGCGGTGCAAAGAAGTATAAAGGAGAATCTGCTGGAGTGTGCTGCTCTCAGGGGAAAGTACGACTGCCAAATTTGGAAAAACCACCACAACCATTGAAGACTCTCATGCTGGGAACAACACCAGAGTCAAAAACACTTCTTGGAAAATATACGGAAGTACAATTCATGCTTCCAGATGACATCCTTTTGAGCTACTAGAGTAGTTCGTGAGCACGGATACATGCCCACATTCAAAGTCCAGGGTCAAGTCTATCACAAAGCAGGATCCCTCTTACCACTGGAAGATGAGCAGGCAAAGTTCCTCCAAATCTACTTAATGGGAGATCATGAAAAGTAGGCTACTACCAGGTGTGGCAACATTCAAGGTGTCAGACATGACATTGTCCTATCTATCCAAGAAATGCTGTATGAGCGCAACACGTATGTATAGTCATTTAAAAATGCCCTGGAAAACATGTCTACTGAAGAGTACAAAGTCAGGATCAAAGCAGACATCTTAATGCACTACAGTGAGACAATGTGGAACCTCCCGGAGGGTGGCGTCCTACCGTGGCCTAGCGAAAGAGCCGCCCGGAGGGCGGCGATTCCGCTAGTGTGTGTGTATATATATATATATATATATATATATATATATATATATATATATATATATATATGGATATATATATATATATAGTATATATATATATATATATATATATATATATATATATATATATATATATATATATATATATATATATATATATATATATATATATATATATATATATATATATATATATATATATATATATATATATATATATATATATATATATATATATATATATATATATATATATATATATATATATATATATATATATATATATATATATATATATATATATATATATATATATATATATATATATATATATATATATATATATATATATATATATATATATATATATATATATATATATATATATATATACGACAGATATAGGCGTAGACAACAACATAAGTAAATTTGCTGATAACACTAAAATAGGGCGTGTAATTAAATCTGTCGAGGACTCCGCAAGACTGCAGGAAGATTTAAAAAAAAGCGAATGGTCTGAAAAATGGCTAATGAAAGTACTTTGTCTTGGAGATGTAAACAGAGAAACCAGATATCAGATGAACAACGATGTTATAGAGAAATCCGACTGTGAGAAAGATTTAGGAGTAATGATAAGTAGAAATCTTAAACCAAGACAACAATATGCATTTGCTCGAAACAAGGCTAACAGAGTACTGGGGTTGATACAAAAGTGTTAGTTACAAGACTAGCGAGGTCATCCTAAAACCATATCTTGCGCTTGTGAGACCTCACTTGGATTATGCAGTACATTTCTGGTCACCGTACTTCAAAATGAATATAGCATCCTTAGAAATAGTTCAGAGAAAGGTTAAAGCATCTTAATTTCCACTGTGAGAGGCGTAGAATGAGGGGCGATATGATCGCGTGGTATAAATGCAAGTCAAGGTTAAATAAAGGTGATATTACAAACGTACACAAACTATCTAAACAGGAGAGAACTCGTAGCAATGGTTTTAAATTAGACAAATTTAGATTTAGGTGAGAGATAAATAAACATTGGTTTGGAAATAGAGTAGTGGATGAATAGAACATATTACCGAATATCATCTTTAACTCCAATACGCTGGATAGCTTCAAACATAGGTTGGGTGGATATATGAGCGATATGAGTTGGGTGTAAACAGGACGGCCCAGTATGGGCCAATAGGCCTGCTGCACTTTCCTCCATTCTTAAGTTCTTATGACTAACCCGAACTTCCACACTTACTGTCGCCAGATGAAAACTCCAGTAATGTATGTATTCACATCACACACAAGACTGGTAAGCCAAGACTGACTACTAGATCGATGACGATAAAGCTGATACAGAGGCCTGAAACCTTCATCCAGTATTCTTGGTTAATTGAGATAGATTAAAATATATTATTAATTCAGCAATTCCTCATTTGCACACGTACTCAGTAAACTGTATTCCACTAAAATCTCTGCATCAAGGAAAGCGCTTAGTGACTGGAATAAATGCAGCAGAAAACTATAGGCAGATCAGCCTAAGAGAACACATATGAAAACAAGATTTTTATTTTTTTTATAGAAATGCCATCATCCAGTACCTGACGAAACGCAGTCTTGTAAACGCATCACAACACGGTTTCATTTAAACAAAATCTTTTCTGGCAAACTTACTCACTTTTCTCGAAACAAACGAGTACACCAAGGTTTACCAGTGGATGTGTTAAACAGTACATTTATTTTTTAGGCGTTTGACAAAGTCCCACTTACACGACTAGCCTCCAAGATCCAGGCACATGGTACCAAAGGCAAAACATTGAAGTAGATTAGCACTGGCACAAAAACATTCAGAATAGAGACAAGTTCTCAGTGGAGTACCATAAGGATTATCCAGGGATCCACCATGTTTGTAATCTACATTAACGATATTCAAGAAAATAAACCAAGCCACATAATCAAGTTTGGTCACGAAGATTTATGGGAAGGTGTCAAATGAAGATGTCGCAACTATGCAAAAAGACCCGCAGGAGCTGTTCAAATGGTCGCAGGACAGGCAAATAATTTTTAACCTAAATTGTAAAACTCTGCGCGTGGGACGCACCAACCCGAATCACTGCTACTCTGTTTAATTAACTTTCTGAAAACTGTTGATAAGTGAAAAATCTAGGCGTCGTTATAGAGCAATCACTGAAGGTAGAGCAACAACTGCTAGTAGCTGTTAAAAAAGCCAAACGAATCTTGGGAACCGTAAGTCGTTCCTTCAAAAATATACATACAGAAATGCTCCTTCAAGTTTATATGCATCTCGGACGTCTCATCTGGACTACCGTACACATGCATAACATCCTAGAATAGGTGAAACACAAAGTGACAAAGAGGTTTCCTGAATTACACTAACTCGATCTATCCTCAAACACACTGAGGGATTTAGGACAAACAACTCTTCAGACAAGACACAACAGGGCAGAAGTCAGAATATTTGAAATCTTGAAAAGGGTAAATGACGTAATGCCAGTTAAAATTTTCCCGAAGTCACGCGCCACCACCTTAAAAGGACACGCCTTCCAGTTCACCAAGGTGTCATGCAGGACGAATATAAAGAAATACTTCTTCACTCAGAGGGTGGTAGACATGTGGAACAGTCTATTAGTACAAGTCGTGGAAGCTAGCAAGGCACTTCCCTTTAAAGGGCCCTATTGGAAACAACATCTGGTGGTTTTGTTGGCTATCCTGTTTCCAATTGCCTTTTTGTTTACCTTATTGTATAATTACACTATCTATGGTGTACGTACTGTAACCTGTGTGGCCACTGTAACCTGTGTGGCCAACATGTGACCACACACCTTTTCTGGTCACATATTAAGTCTATATCCGTATTTTCCACTTAGTAGATACATAATAAGTAGAGAAGTCCTAAGTACAGATCTTCACAGACAATGAACTGAAAATACGCTGTATAATTCAGTGCCACAAAAACCTGACTACTCGAGTATGACAAAGAATTGCTGTGACCTCTGAGGCCACGACAAAATTTAAGATTAAGATTCAATCTCACAGTGCCACTATCTTTCCTTCCTATGCAGCACCACTGTCATTCCTTCATCCGCAGCACCACCAAACACTACCATCTAATACGTACCCCACAGTTCCTCTAACACGTGCCCTACTGTATCACCCATGACTCAATGCAACTCCAACATCCCATACCCCACATAGTGACCTAGAGCGCCAATAAATCTTTGTGCTTTTAACGTCACTGGATCCTGCCCCCATCTACCTTCCCCATAACGCTCCATGTCTTCCCTAACGTGCCCAATAGCGCCTCCTGCCTCACAGAACGCCGTGGTAGGGGGGAAGGGGCGCCTGGTCGTATCCGAACATCAGGATTGTCAAGACTTCCGTTATAAGCTCCAAGATGACATCATCAAATTCACTTTCTCCAGGAAGTTCGACACCTGTCACCCAGGACACTACGTCATACAGGTGTGTAGCAGATGTGTCACCCAAGACACTACGTCATACAGGTGTTACCCAGGGCACCACTTGTGTAGGTGCATGTTGTACCAGGTGTGTCACACAGGGGTGTAGTATATCATGTGTCATGTGCATCACCCAGGACAATAAATCATATTTGTGTCATATACCAGATGTGTCATGCAGGTGTGTATCATGCCTGTTAAGATAAATACAATTTCACACACACACCATTTGTATTAAAGAAACTCTCCCAATATCTTAAACAAAGTATTGTATTAAAAACAGTCAGGAAACTAAAAACTTTGAACTATAATGGTTAAATTATACAAAATATTCAGAATTAAATATAAAATCTGCAAATCATGAAACTCCATTAAAGAGACCATGCAATAGTACTTACTGTTAAGGTATGTTTAATATATGGGTGTGTTGGTCACACTGTAGGTATGATTTTTTTGTACACGTACATTAATTTAGATATAATATATATATATATATATATATATATATATAGATATATATATAGATATATATATATATATATTTGCCCATATACCGTTAACATGTATTGACTTATACATATTATCTGTAGGTGTTAAAATCCTCCTTCAGTTGTGTCATAATTATTGTCACACAAAATTTTAAAGATACTTTTTGGTTGTGTGTACAATTATGAGTCATTCTCAGATTTACAACCATAGTCTAGAGACTATAGACTGTATTTCTAAAATATACGAAATGTAGGCACTGTACCTGTCTTCTGTACATACTAACACTAGTAATGTCATCAGTACACACACAACACACTATTAACGTTATCTGTACACACAACACACTATTAACGTTATCTGTACACACACAACACACTATTAACGTTATCTGTACACACATAACACACTATTAACGTTATCTGTACACACACAACACACTATTAACGTTATCTGTACACACAACACACTATTAACGTTATCTGTACACACAACACATTATTAACGTTATCTGTACACACATAACACACTATTAACGTTATCTGTACACAACACACTATTAACGTTATCTACACATAACACACTATTAACGTTATCTGTACACACACAACACACTATTAACGTTATCTGAACACATAACACACTATTAACGTTATCTGTACACATAACACACTATTAACGTTACACTATTAACGTTATCACATGTACACACATAACACACTATTAACGTTATCTGTACACACACAACACACTATTAACGTTATAAGTGAACACACAACACACTATTAACGTTATCGATACACATAACACACTATTAACGTTATCTGTACACATAACACACTATTAACGTCTTCTTTACACACACAACACACTATTAACGTTATCGATACACATAACACACTATTAACGTCTTCTTTACACACACAACACACTATTAACGTTATCTGTACACATAACACACTATTAACGTTATCTGTACACACAACACACTATGCGTTATCTGTACACACAACACACTAACGTTATCTGTACACAACACACTATGTAACATTATCTGTACACACGCAACACACTATTAACGTTATCTGTACACATAACACACTATTAACGTTATCTGTACACACACAACACACTATTAACGTTATCTGTACACACAACACACTATTAACGTTATCTGTACACACACAACACACTATTAACGTTATCTGTACACACACAACACACTATTAACGTTATCTGTACACACAACACACTATTAACGTTATCGATACACATAACACACTATTAACGTTATCTGTACACACACAACACACTATTAACGTTATAAGTGAACACATAACACACTATTAACGTTATCTGTACACACACAACACACTATTAACGTTATCGATACACATAACACACTATTAACGTCTTCTTTACACACACAACACACTATTAACGTTATCGATACACATAACACACTATTAACGTTATCTGTACACATAACACACTATTAACGTTATCTGTACACACACAACACACTACTAACGTTATCGATACACATAACACACTATTAACGTTATCTGTACACATAACACACTATTAACGTTATCTGTACACACACAACACACTACTAACGTTATAAGTGAACACATAACACACTATTAACGTCTTCTTTACACACATAGGCTTTAAAATAAGTGTGTCAGCTGGTCCAAAAGTCTTCTCACTCAGTCAAGTGAGAAGTACAGTCGGGGTCAAAGTCTTGAACACTTAGCAATATCTGGCATTTACTTCTGAGTTATACACATATGATTGAGATATACTAATAACACTACTTGTCATCACATATTTTGCCTGAGCCAGAAAATGGGATAAAACTCTGCTTAATACCTTAGATCTTTGGGTACTTACTTGCCAAATATTGTCAAGTGTTCAAGACTTTTGACCCCGACTGTACACTAAAGATTAAGGAACTGATATAGTTGGTGTGGTGGCAGGGAGGTACGACACATGTGGTGTGGGCGTGGGGCGAGGGACCGCTCTACCGTCTGACAGGAGTACTGGCCAGGGGCGACAGTACGGGTATGGTAAGGGTGCAGTTGTTGAAACCCAGCCTGGTGCGACCTGACCACCACAAGAAGGACTGCCAGGTGCTGGAGGTGAGTCATGTTCTCTCTCTCTCTCTGTCTCCAATGGTCTTTTACTCGTTATTAAATCTATAATTCTCTTGTCTCTCTAACTACTTAAGGGCCGGCGTCCTCTTTTATACGCTGTTGTATGCTAGAACGTGACTTTGGGTATTTTCAACGAGGATCTTGACGGATCAACACAATAAACTCCAAATAACCCGAACGAACTTAACCTAACCTGGTCTGGATAATAATGAATAGCTCAAGTGTTTATTCTAGTGACTTGACTTCTGTTGAAAAAAACTAATATAATGAATTCAAATTATTATTATTTTTTGTTTCAGCATCGTCTATTGTGGCTTTGATCTATACTATATGAAATGTAAATATAATTTAAACTTGTATTCATTTACATAATTATGAAAATTTTATTTGGTAAGTGTACTTGTAGCCAACACCTGTTTTAATAACGTAATCTACTCTACTCTATGTTGATGGCCAGGCATGGTTGGGTTGGTTCTTCTGCTCTTGTCCTGCAGAAGCTGACGATTAGATACGAAGTATTTACGGCTGACCATGACATCACGTATAACACAGTTAAAACAATTAATATTTTCCCAGCATAGAACTCGTAAGCTTGGCGATTTTCTCTCAACTCGGTGGAGAACTTTACCTCTCTGGGTCACTCTTTAAAACTACAGTCAAACAGATGTTAAATATTAATAACCAATTTAGGAAAATCAATTCGACAGGGAGATGAACTCGACAGGGCCCACTGATGAAGAGAAAGTGCAGACGAAGCTGAAACTATACTGAAGCTGCTGCTATTAGTTATATTGTTATGGACTCTGGTCAAATAACTGTGCGGGGATTTTACGTTCACTTAATCTGTCTCGATGACGTCTTCATACGCGTATACATAAAATCTCTGGGAGTTAAACTCTCTGCAGATTTTCAATTTAAAAAAAATATATAAAATGTCCGAATGTACAAAGGACACAATATTCAGATGAAAGACGAAAGTATTTTGATGCATATTTGCAGTAATACCAGTAATACACGTATGTCCTGTGACTGGTCTAACACCCTGGGTTGCCTCTAGAGCGCGTCTACAGGAATGTCAACAAGCACCACTGCCACAGGGCTTATGGTTGCCAGCTCAAATGGAAACCTGTACAGTAGTTACCGTCAGATCTATGTCTTCCTGTCCACAGCATCCGTCGACCAATGCCAACAGTAGACCACGTCTTAAGCACAACACTGTGTTAATAACTAACCTAACCTAAATGTAATGGGTAACTGAGTCCTTACAGTAATCATTAGGAATATGGCCCAACCCAAATTGACCCCACTTGTCATGAGGCCAACTTTTGGGAATGAAGGTAAACTTATTTTGAAGAAAGAGAAGGTTAAGTTATCATCCAGGAAAGGTTAAACAATCGTCCTCAAATGTTAACTATCTTGCTCAAAGGTAATACATCACCCACAAAGGTCAAACCATCATCCGCAAAGGTTAATCTATCGTCCTTAAAGGGTTAAACCACCATAAAAACGGTTAAACCATCATTTACAAAGGTTTAAACCATCATCCACAAACCCTAGTCCACAAAGAGTTGAACAATGGTCCATAAAGAGCTTAGGTAGGATCTATAATGAATGAGGCCCGTCTTCTTAATGCAAATTTCAAAATCTCTGTTGGTTAGGTTAGGTAAGGTAAGGTAAGGTATGGTAAGGTAAGGTAAGGTAAGAGACAAGATTGAACCAATACAGTCAGGTACCGAAAACTAACTGATAACGATGGAGAAATGAGCAATAATCGGAACAGATATTTTTCATCTGTTTTCACCACCGAAAATTGAAACATTATACCCGAGGCACCGACTGTATACAGAGGTAATCAAGAAAATAGATTAAGTGAGATATTATTGACTAGTAACGATGTTAGTAAACAGATAGATAAACTAAAACCTAATAAGTCACCTGGTCCCGACGAGATATTTGCCAGAGTATTAAAGGAATGTAAGGAAGAGCTTAGTATTCCCTTAGTAAATTTTTTAACATATCATTAAAAACGGGTGTAATACCAGAATCCTGGAGGATAGTGAATGTGATACCGAATTTCAAAAAGGGGGATAGATCACTCTCCTCTAACTACAGTCCAATTAGTTTAACATCAATTGTAGGCAAATTACTGGAAAAAATAATTTCAAACATTATTCGAAATAACCTGGAGAAGCACAAGCTGATCAATGATTCCTAACATGGCTTCACAAGTGGGCGTTCATGTCTGACTAATCAATTAACATTCAACTGTTTTCGAATCGGTGGATGACGGTCACGATTATGATGTGGTATACCTCGACTTTAACAAAGGACAGGAAACAGAGAGTCGGCACTAATGGCAATGAATCCGATTGGGTAACGTCACTAGTGGAGTAGCCCAAGGCTCAGTACTTGGACCATAGATATCGGCGTAGACAGCAGCATAAGTAAATTTGCTGACGACACTAAAATAGGGCGTGCAATTAAATTTGACGAGGACTCCACAAAACTACAGGAAGATCTTAAAAAAAAAAATTCTAATGGTTTGAAAAATGGCAGATGACATTTAATGTGGACAAATATAAAATACTTAGCCTAGGAGATGTAAATAGAGAAACCAGATATCAGATGAACAGCGTTGATATAGAGAAATCCGATTGTGAGAAGAAATCTTAACCCAAGACAACAATTCATATTTGCTCAAAACGAGGCTAACAAAGTACTTGGCTTCTTACACGGGAGTGTTAGTTACAAGACTAGCGAGGTTATCCTAAAACTATATCTTGCGCTTGTGAGACCTCACTTGGATTATGCAAGTCAGTTTTGGTCACCTTACTACAGAATGGATATGGGATCCCTAGAAAGCATTCAGAAGAGGATGACAAGACTAATCCCGGACATTAGGAACAGAGAGATTAAAGTATTTGAATTTGCACCCCTTCGAGAGACGTAAAGTGAGGGTGCGATATGATGGAGGTGTATAAATGGAAGTCAGGGCTAAACAAATGCGATATAACAAAAGGTACTTAAACTATTTAAAAAGGAACGAACTCGTAGCAATGGTTTTAAATTAGACCAATCTAAATTTAGGCGCGAGATAGGTAAACACTGGTTTGAAAATAGAGTAGTGGACAAGTGGAACAAGTTACCTAACTTCATCATTAACTCTAACACGCTGGGTAGCTTCAAATACAGTTTGGTCAGATATATGAGGGACAGGGATTGGGTGTAAATGGGGCTGCCTAGTATGAGCCAATAGGTCTGCTGTAGTGTCCTCCATTCTTATGTTGTTCTGTTCTTATGTAAGGTAAGGTAAGGTAAGGTAAGGTAACGGTAGGTAAGGCTTGGACCTACTGGGAATGGGACTGAGTTGTCTTGTAACACATGAAGCTCCCAGTTCTCTCTTGCTTAATCTGAATTTGCAAACGCATTTATGTGTATTTTATTCTCAGGTCACACAATAGATCTATTATTGCTCTGAGGTTCTTTGGTGCCGACGGTGGCCCTGTGTGTACATTACTCTTACCCATTGTTGCCTTGATACAGATAAGGTCCAAGAAGGTGGAGGTACCTGCCGAGGAGACCACATACTGGTGCACCGTTGTGAAGCTCCCAGAAGCCTTCCAGGAGAAACATCATATTTTGGAGGTGATGTATGTGTGTGTGTGTGTGTGTGTACACAGGGTGGTGGGTGTCGAGTACAGCGTAGCAACATGCTTGCTCTCTCTTGCTTTCAGCTACTGCCGCTGGCTAGCCCCTCGTGGTGAACAGGGATGTAGCCTTGCGTAAGTCTTCCCCTGCCAGAACACAGCCTCTTCACCATCAAGACTCCTGCTCTACCTCCTCGTGGCAACACACGGTAACTAGGTGCTTCGAGGCCCCAGGCTAGACCAGCAGTGGATCTCGGAGCAGCAGTGGGCCCCAGAGTGACGGTGCATAGGCCCAATGGCATGTGGACAATGCCTGACGCATACCAAACACTGCCCCGTTGCCTTGGTCGGTATAAGGCTACAGAGGTAAACCCCAAAGAAAAATCTGCGATGGAACCCCACGTCAGGCAGACATTCCTACAAAGTTCCAGTAAGACTTCAACAGCAGAATAGGTGGAAAAGGTGACCAACACTGGAACCCAACGACTACACTGATGGATGAGGGCAATGCAAGATGGAGAGGGTACCAGGGCGAAACCCAAGATCTGGGCTATCAGCAGTCCATTGCAACTCTCCTTCTTTCCAGTTGTTGCAGCTACCAGCACCACTGGATCAGGAAAAGGAAACCCAAGATGTGTCGGTGCAGCCTGTGTTCCTGCCTCACCACATAAATCAATTCACGAGCAGTCATCATCCAGCTCATCATGCATTCCCTCATCATCAGAGCCACTAACTACCCAAAAGTCTTATGGCGACAGACGAGTGGCGACGGGGACAGGCAGAGATGACTGCCGGGAGTCTCTATTCACAACTCTGCACATGGACGGCAGATATAAGATAGTCATTTATGCACTGGGATCTAGGTAGCAGTGTAAACCGGTCGTGCCTGTGTGACTGAGCAGCCCCTTTTTAGGGCGCCACTCTGTTCACCCTACATAGGAAGGGGGTAGAAAAGGTGCCCTAAACCTGACTGAGCAACCGCACCCAGTAAGGTCACCTTTATTACAGATCAATGCAAAAACAAACTAAACCTCTTATGGTCGCTGCATGAAATGTCAGGACCCTTCTGGATACTAGCACAAATGAGCATCCTGAAAGAAGAACTGCTCTTGTGGCAAAAGAGCTGGCTAGGTATAACATCGACATAGCAGCCATTGGTGAGTCCTGGCTCCCAGACGAGGGTCAACTCACAGAACAGATGTCCAGCTATACCTTCTTCTAGAAGGGTAAGCTGCTGTGTAGAGAAACTGCATTTACGGAGTTGGTTTTGCCATTTGCCAACCCATCCTACGTAGGCCGACTGAAACGCTTCTTTGTATCAACGAGCCCGTCATGACGCCCCAAGTCCCACTGAATTACTTACATCATGCCTTCATCATCAATGCATACGCCCCAACACTGGACGAAGATGACGACAACAATGAGAGCTTTTACACTGACTTTGACAGAGTGCTAAACTCTATCCCCAGAGAAGATAAGGTTGTGCTCCTCGTTGACTTCAGTGCTAGAGTTGGCAGAGATGCTGACATAGGGCAGGGAACCCTAGGGAGAAACGAAGTGTGGATATGTAATCCCAACGGCCTTTTCCTCCCCAGCAAGTGTGCTGAACACAACTTCACTTTCACCAAAACTTTATTTAGGTAGGCCGACAAGTTCAAGGGTTCGTGGCAACAGTCACGAAGCAAACATTAACATCTCATTGATTACATCACTGTCAGAGAAAGAAATCGCAGAGATGTCCTCATCCCCCGAGCCATGCATAGCTCAGACACACAAGAGTCAAACTCTCCCTCCACGTCGCCCCAAAACGGTGAAGGCAAAAAGCCTCCAGAAGAGGTTTTAACACTAAGCGTCTGGAGGAACCAGCGGTAGCACATGCTTTCAGAGAGCAACTTGAACATAAGCTGATAAACAACCCGACAACAAACAACCCAAATCCCAGTGCCGAATGGTGTATTCTCGACACTGTCATGACAAAACCCTACAGAGACCCCCCTCAACCTAGATCGAAAGAATACACCAGGACTGGTTTGGTAAAAATGACCCGGAAATCAGTGAACTCGTCAATGATAAACATGCTGCTTTAACTGACTGGCAGAACAACCCTCCGTCTCGGATCAAAGCAGATACCTTCCACAAGCAAGAAGAAAGCGGGGGCCCAGCCTGAACTTCGCAATCTAAAGAACGAATGGTTGAAAAATAAAGCTTGGAAAAGCAAAACTTGCAGATCAACACAAGATGTGTGAATTTTTCGTTTCCACTAAAACATTTTATGGACCAATCACTCAATGGTCCAGTTCCCCAACGCTCATCCGACGGTAACTCCCTAATTAAAGACTAAGGAGGCATCCTTCAGTGCTGGAAAGAGTACTATCATTCGCTGCTCAACCGAAACACTGATGTGGATGTCCTGACTACACAGTAGGTCCCTCAGCACCCAAGCTCTTAAAGACACCTCCAGCGTCAATATGCCTAAGAACGCGGGAGACCAGTCAGGCTGTGACAACTACCGCGGGATCTCGTTGATTTAGACCACCACATGGCACCAGTGACATGATCTTTGTTGTGCGCCAGATAGAGGAAAAGTGAAGAGAACAGAGTCGTGACCTGTACATGAACTCCATCGACCTTACCAAGGTCTTTGACTCTGTCAACGGGGAAGCCCTCTGGCGGACCCTTCACCATTTTGACTACCCACCAAAATTCGTCGCCATTGTGAGGCAACTCCACGATGACATGAACGGCAGTGTCCTGTCCATTGGCACCCAGTCTGAGTTTTTCTTCATCTAAACAGGGGTTAAAAAAGGGTGTGTACTGGCACCAACTCTATTTTCTCTCTTCTTGGGTGCCTTCCTTACTCTTGGCAGTGCCAATGTAGCCGGTGGGGTGGACATCCAGTACCGGATAAAGGGACTTTTCGACATCAGACGACTGCAGTCAGGAACAATGATGTCGGCAGGTTTTATTACTATCTTCAGTGTGCAGACGACGTCATTCTCGTCTTTCACACAGAACGCAACCCACAGGAGATCCTGAACACCTACGCAGATCGTATGCGCACTTAGGCATTGAGATGAATGGTACGTAAGACTCAGATTCTTCCTCAACCTGCCCCTGGTTCAACCACACCTCCTCCATCCATCCAACTTAACAGTACAACCTTTTTTTTTTTTTTACGAGAATGGCTCACCGGTACAGGTCCACAACCCACATCGCGGCTGAGGGTGGGGGTCGAAAAATGTATTAATAATAATAATAATAATAATAATAATAATAAAAATAATAATAATAATAATAATAATGAATCATAAAGAAATAGAAAATGAAAAAAAGATAAAAAATGAGAAACAATATATGTAAGTTGTGTTGTCAATAGTAAGAGAAACAATTGAGACCCTGCAATTGTGTGTAAATGAGGCAAAAAGTCAGATCAGCAACCTGGGACTTGGTCACAATTTTCGTGATGCCATATCTCGTCTCCCACCTGTCCACCGACACGGACATCGATGAACAGATTCAACCCATGTCTTCAGCTGTACGGAGCCGAAATTATCTACAAAGTTGCACGATATCGAGCAGTGGTCCTCCCTACCATGCTATATGGTAGGGAGATATGGGTTCACATACAGGAGGCACCTCATGGCACTTGAAAACTTTCACCAACGTAGTCTACGTTCCATCCTCCGAACTCGCTGGGAAGACAAGAGAACAAATGCCAGTATTCTCAAACTATCCAACCAGGAGCGAACTCGTAACAAGGTTTTAAATTAGACAAATTTAGATTTAGGCGCGAGATAGGTAAACATTGGTTTGGAAATAGAGTAATGGACGACTGGAACAAGTTACCAAATATCATTATTAACTCTAATACGCTGAATAGCTTCAAACATAGGTTGGATGGATATGTGAGCAATAGGGATTGGGTATAAATGGGACTGCCTAGTATGGGCCAATAGGCCCGCTGCAGTTTCCTCCATTCTTATGTTCTTTTTCTTAAGTGAAGGAGTATCGAGGCCGCCATTATTCACGAACAATTACATTGGACTGGTCATGTTACCTGCATGGACGACAGTAGACTGCCAAAGCAGCTACTTTACAGTCACCTAACGAATGGTAAACGTAATGTTGCCGGGAAACTGAAAAGGTATGAGGATAGTCTTAATAAACCTGAAGAAGTGTCAAATCGACACCCACACATGAGAGACATTAATGCACACTGTAGTTTCGAGGCAGACAAGCGCCTAGCGCCGGAAAGAAGCTGCCGCCGCCCTTCCCGCACTTGATGTGTTGACGACCCTGCCGGTTTCGTATCGGCCTCTCGAATCACCTCAGAGCTCACCAATGAAAGTGACATCCTTAATATTTCGTATTATTATATCAGAGCTGGATGATCGTCGTACTCGAATCCGAGTGACAGCAAAGTAGTAGTACAGTGTAACTAAAGGTGTTTGTGTGGACTGAGTGAAAGAACCTCTTCACGGTGGCCACACGTTATGTCTGAAGAACGATTCCTTCATGGGTTAAGGCGGTAGCTCCTATACGCCGAGCAACACTCCCGACCACTTTGATTCTCTTGACAAAACTGTCGTTTAAATCAGTCATCCTGTGATCAGAGTAACATCTTCCTATGATCACTATGTAGAAATTGATCAGAAAAAAAACAACGTATGCAAGATGGTATTAGTACGGGTCTGGGTGACGTGATGTCCCTCCTTGCTACCCACAACACTGAGGGAAGGCAAAGTTGACAAGTAAAAATACAGAGTGAATAATCTAGGGGTTGAAATACGTGGATGCAGCAAGTAAGGAACACACACACAAGAATTACTGTTTGTGACAGACAAATTTAAATTATGAAAGGGATAAGATTATTATTATGTAAAGTAAGGATTTAATAACATTTATATTAAGTATTGATTAAGTTAGTTAATTAGGTACATTAAATAGTACAAGTAAAACAATATATGCAATTATCCAAACAAAAGTAACAACTATGCATTTACCAAAACACACCAGAATATACCCAGTTATTCTTACTTTGAACATTAAATACACCTACTATATACAACAACACAAAAACCTGATAGAACTGGCAGCTCAGGAAGTCTAGGTTGCGATGACCAACCACAAGGAAACAGGGATTAACGCCGTAGTCCACTACCATCAAACCAACACAACAACACCAGCAATAGTCCTCAATAAATTCGTCGTCCACACCCCGGGAGAAGGAACATCGTAGACCGCAGAGAAGAGACTCAGCTAGTCTGCTTACTAGGCAGATACACTTGCCTCGATACCTCGGTCCTATAGTCAGATGGGAAACTGGTCTCCTAGTCGGATGGGCAACTGGTTTTGAAGCGGTGCTCATTGGGGTCGAGTAGCTTCGTGAAGCAGTTTCTTCTCCTGGGGTCAAGTCGGAGCAAGTGATGGTTATGGAGGTAGAGTGAGGAGGGGACAGAGTCGTCACAGTGAAGATGTGTGAATTATCTAGTATGGAGACAAGTGACATTTTTGCTGAGAATCCAATGACTTATATAGCAATGACTATATACAGTACGTCTATATAATTATAAACCCTCGTGTGTGCTTCTACAGTTTGGACCGGTCATCGAAAAGGGCAACGAGAATATAGTTCACCACATGGAGGTGTTCCACTGCGAGTATCCACCTGAGGTGGACGTCCCAAGATACCAGGTGGGTCTGTCTCTCCTTGTAACCTGGTACTTTATCTGTATATGTGTACAGTATGAGATAACATTATTTTAGAATACTTTCTTTGGGTTTTACAGGGATAAAAATTCCACGGCGGATCTTTATAATGTGTCATACCACGGGTGTATAAACAGGTATTACGCAAGTACGACACACTGTCCGCGTCCCCTTGATAGTAGACGATCACAACAGGATTGTATGTGAGAATTTACAATATTTAGTGTTGCTTAAAGATAATAGTGAATACATTTAAATGGTCTCACCTTCCTACAGGGACCATGTCATGCCGCTGACCGTACTCCTGAGGTAGACGCTTGTAAACGTGTGTTGGCCGCCTGGGCTATGGGCGCCTCAGCCTTCATATACCCTCCCGTGAGTAACCTTTGTCTAACACACACATTAACACACACCCATCCACCCACACACACCCCATCCACCCACCCACACACACCCCATCCCGCCCACCCACCCACACACACACACTAATGCATAAGTCCACGAGCACAAAAACTTTTATTAAAAAATTACAAACTAATAACAGGATTACCGAGTTCTTTGGCAGCTAATTCTTTTGTTACATTGTTATAATTACTATTAAGTCAGTTGAATTTAAGCATGGCCGCCCGATATGGAGAATCTTTGAAATAATCTATAAACTTTTCCATTGTAGCGACGAGCCGAGGAATTCTGTCTAGTCCTATGCAGTGTATGTAGGCGCGTCAACAGTCATGGTTTTTTAACACAGTTCTGTACCTTTAGATATTTTCTACGAAGCACAACAACTTTAGGATATTCAAGATTTTCTTTCGGTTTATGTAGTGACGCAGTGTTAGGATGCCAGTATAACAAGTAAGAGTTATGCAAGCAGTAACATAATAATAGTGATATGAACTGATGACAATGACGTGACGATAGTGACAATCTAGATGTGATAACATGAAGATAGTGACAATCTAGATGTGATGACGTGACGAGAGTGACATAATCTGGAGGTTATGACGTGATGATAGTGACGTAATCTGGAGGTGATGACGTGAAAATAGTGACGTAAAAAAATCTGGAGGTGGTTATGTATTGGTACCGGTGGAAGCTAGAGATACTGACGTGTTAATATGATGGTGCTTAAAGCTCTCTACAAACTGGGTGTACTGTACGGGGTGAATCTGAAATGCGTGCACATAACTGTACACAATGAGATACAGAGGCAGAGAGTTTTCAATATTTACTTTAATAACACAACTGTATCACACTGTAGTTATGTGTATAAAATTAAAAATAAATCTAAGGATGTTTACCTCCTACCACCACTATCACTACCTCAACCTCTTTCACGTGCTGTAGCGAGGACGTTAGTACAGTCAGGGACAGGGCTGACAAGGAAGGTATAAAAACTTTAATTGTTGGTGACTCACAGGTAGGGTACATGGACAGAGCCTTTTGTGGTAAAAACGAAAATAGGATGAGGGTGTGTTTGCCAGGGGCTGGGGTGGGGGATATAGTTGACAGGATGGACAATATCTTGTCTGGTAATGGGAACAAACCAATTATCTGCCTCAGTGCAGGAGGCAATGATATTGGCCGGTGTAGGAGCGAGGAGCTTCTTGATAAGTTCAAGGCAGCTATAGATCGTATTAGGACTAAGGGAGGGATCCCTATCATATGTGGTGTCCTGCCTAGAAGGAGAGTTAGCAGTGAATGGTTGTCAAGGGCAGTTGGTGTCAACGGCCGTCTTGACGGATATTGCAAGTCAATATCAGTCCCATTCATTGACAACTGGGACAACTTCTACGGCAGAAGGGACCTTTACGCTAGGGATAGGGTACACCTGTCTCGAGATGGGGTGGCAACCCTAGCTGGGTCTCTAGAGGGGGCAGTTCAAAGGATATCGAAGTCTTTAAACTGCTAGGGGAACATATGGGCACGGGGGTGGAGGAGACTGCAGTGGGAGCGGGTAAACAAAGTGAATGATTACAGGGAAATAGTGTTAGGAATGATGACAAAACTAAATTAGACAGGGACTTTAAACCTAAACGTGGTAAAGGGAGGACTCAGAACACGACTAACTTAAATGTCTACTACGCGAACAGTAGAAGTATGAGAAACAAAATGGATGATATTAGGGCCTTGGTATGTACCGAAAAAATCGATATAATAGCATTCACTGAAACATGGATCAACCTAAACTCATGTGAGTTACCAGTCGAACACCAAATTGTGGGTTACAAATTGTTCCATACCGATAGGCTGTCCAGGAAAGGAGGCGGAGTAGCTATCTATGTCAGGGATAATCTGAAGTGCGAAATAAATAAGGAAATAAAAGCTGAGCGGAATACAGAAACAATTTGGATAGAATTAATCGACGGTAGGGAAAAATTAATCATAGGAGTTATATATAGACCTCCCAATCTTGATAGAGTTAATGAGCGACTTATCTGGGATGAAATGCGCAGGGCTTCCATACACAACAAAGTCTGTATAGTAGGCGATTTTAACCTTGGCCAAATAGATTGGACTGACCTTACGGGTAATTCAGTATCAGAGGATTTCCTCGAAACGATCCAGGACTGTTTCCTAAGTCAACATATAACCGAACCCACCCGGGGTAATAATATACTCGATTTAGTTCTGTCAAACAGAGAAAACCTCATTAGCAATGTCGAGGTAGGGAACGAACTTGCAAACAGCGATCACAAAGAAATTAGATTCCAGTTAGAATTTCAGGTCAGACGTAAAAGGGATTCCATTAAAGTCCCAGATTTCAGAAGGGCAGACTTTGATAGTTTAAAGAGGCAGCTGAGAGAGGGGGTGTCGCGCTTGGGTGTGAACCTGACAGATGACACGGACCTGATAAGGAGATCTGAGATTGCCAAGTTCCACAACAATTTAAATAATGAGTTACTTAATGCACAAAGGCAGAACATACCATACAAAAAACTCAGATCAGACAACAATGACCCTAAATGGATAAATAATTATTTAAAGAACATTATTGGCCAAAGGAAGGCTATAGGTAGAAGGATAAATCGTGGTGAAATTTACCTCCGGGAGTATTATAAGGTATTGGCCGGTGGGGTTAGGCCTGAGATAAGGAAAGCGAAAAGGAATTATGAACTGAAGATAGCAGGGGAGGCGAAAACAAACCCCAAAGGATTCTACCAAATGTATCAAACTAAAACACGAGATAAGATTGGACCAATACGTTCAGATACCGGCGAGCTAACTGAAAACGACGGAGAAATGAGCAATAATCTAAATAAATATTTTTCAACAGTTTTTACCACGGAAAATGTAAACATGATACCCGAGGCACTCTATTCAGAGATAGTGAAGAAAACAAATTAAGCGAGATAGTAGTGACTAGTAACGATGCTAATAAGCAAATAGACAAACTGAAGCCTAATAAGTCACCTGGTCCCGATGAGATAGTTGCCAGAGTATTAAAGGAATGTAAGGAAGAGCTTAGTATGCCCTTAGCAAAGTTGTTTAACATGTCATTAAAAACAGGTGTAGTACCAGAATCCTGGAGGATAGCGAATGTAATACCGATTTTCAAGAAGGGGGATAGATCACTATCCTCTAACTACCGCCCAATCAGTCTAACATCAAGAGTAGGTAAATTACTAGAATCAATTATTTCAAACTCTATTCGAAACCACCTGGAAAAGCACAGGTTGATCAATGATTCCCAACATGGCTTCACAAGTGGGCGTTCATGTCTAACTAATCTATTAACATTCTTTTCATCAGTTTTCGAATCGGTGGACGAGGGGCACAATTATGATGTGGTATATCTCGACTTTAGCAAAGCCTTCGACAGAGTCCCCCACGAAAGACTAATTAGAAAGGTAGAAGCGCATGGCATCAAAGGTAATATCCTTAAATGGATTAGGGCGTGGTTATGGGACAGGAAACAGCGAGTGAGCATAAACGGCACTAAATCGCATTGGAGCAACGTCACTAGGGGAGTTCCCCAAGGCTCAGTACTTGGACCATTATTTTTTATTATATACATAAACGACATAGATATCGGCATAGACAGCACCATAAGTAAATTTGCTGATGACACTAAAATTGTAGGTGTAATTAAATCTGACGAGGACTCTGCAAAACTACAGGAAGATCTAAAAAAAAATTTCGAATGGTTGGAAAAATGGCAGATGAAATTCATTGTTGACAAATGTAAAGTACTCAGTATAGGAGATGTAAACAGGGAAACCAGTTACCAGATGAACAACGATGCCATTGTGGAATCCGACTGCGAGAGAGATTTAGGAGTAATGATAAGTAGGAATCTTAAGCCAAGTAAACAATGTGTTTTTGCTCGTAACAAGGCTAATAAAGTACTTGGGTTCCTACAAAGGAGTGTTAGTTACAAGACTAGCGAGGTCATCTTAAATTTATATCTAGCGCTTGTGAGACCTCACCTGGATTACGCAGTTCAGTTCTGGTCACCGTATTACAGAATGGATATAGAATCATTGGAAAGAAGCCAGAGGAGAATGACAAGACTAATCCCGGGCATTAGGAACCTTGAATACAGAGACAGGTTAAAGCATCTTAATTTGCACTACCTCGAGAGACGTAGAGTGAGGGGCGACATGATAGAGGTGCATAAACGGAAGTCACGGTTAAACAAAGGGGACATTACAAAGGTACTCAAACTATCCAACCAGGAGCGAACTTGTAACAATGGTTTTAGATTAGACAAATTTAGATTTCGGCGTGAAATAGGTGAACACTGGTTTGGAAACAGAGTAGTGGATGAATGGAACAAGTTACCAAATATTATCATTAACTCAAATACGCTGGATAGCTTCAAACATAGGTTGGATGCTTATATGAGCAATAGGGGTTGGGTATAAACTGGACTGCCCAGTATGGGTCAATAGGCCCGCTGCAGTTTCCTCCATTCTTATGTTCTTATACGAAATTTTGACATTTTTCTTATCAATGTTGTGCCTTATAATTGCTCCAGGAATACACCCTGTAATTTATCGCACGCTTTTGAGAATCTCCCTGTATAGTAAAATGCCCGAACCACACCACTTTTATTTTTCAGTAAAGTCTTCCTTAACTTCAACACATTTACTCTACTTGTCTTTCAAAGTACATTTTTCCAGTCTTTTAGAAGTCTGCTAACTGCTCTTCCAAACCACGCCTTTAGTTCCTCATCGTCCACAAAGCAGTATAACCTTGGAACTGGGATTTAAAGGTTCGAAGCAGATGATCGTCACTTCGGGAAAGGTATGAGCTGTAGAGAGGGTGATGGAGTAGCCTCAAATTAATAGGCTTGGTGTAGCAGAAAATCAAGACCATAATATTGCCGGCAGTGTTGACGTCTGATCTTCTGTTTCTGCAGCAGTCACCGTGATGAAACCAATTCTTACTACAGTTAAAGTTACTTGAGACTCAAACCCATCTTTCGGTCTGAAGCAGAAACCTTAGACACCCCTAAATGTTCATGGGTGATGGTCATAACACTTACATCTTCAACAACTTTGATGTTCTGATCCACCCTCATCAGTGCTGTCTGAGGGACATCCTTAACGGGATCATCCTCAAGGCTGTTGTGCTCATTGGTCCACCCTGTTACGGTGCTATATGAGGCAGTGTCTTTGTCATATATTCCCAAGATGAGATTGTTGTTGGACCTCTTTTGAAATTCTGATGGTATATTTTTTCCCAAATCCAAAATTATCTGATATATTTTAAGGTCTCATTACAAAGTAAAAACTTCACTTCATCATCCAGGAGTAACTATGGTGAAAGCTGACTGGTGGTGTGGTCCTCCACCTCATGACTGTAGTATTAAGTAACTCAACCACTCTCCCAACAGCCCAGTTCTTCCCCCGACTGACTTATTTGTTTTGAAACCTGAAGTTATACCTCCAAGGGCCACTTTCAGGATGATAATGAGATAACAAAGGTTACTGAGGCATGGTCAGAGGAGCAGCCTTCAGACTGGCGTAGTGATATAAGTGTATTGAAGTCATAGGAGACTACACTATATTGAATAATAAATTTGGGCTGTAGTTTTATCCGTTAATTATACACGCCCCCAAAATGCAAATTTTTTACCACCCCTCGTAACGTGAGTAAGACAAACTGAAGATAGTTACACAGTAATAGTGACGTAATCTGGAGGACGAAGCGCAGGAGTGACGTCATTTCCTTCACACAGGAGGCCGGGATGCCCATTGGCGGGCCAGACTTCAACCCTTACGTCATGCTGGAGGTCCATTATAACAACCCCAGTCTACTCTCTGGTGGGTTCTGCTGCTATAAGTGCTTCCTATGTGTGCTTCATGTGCAGTTCTTCATGAATAGTGCTCTATGTGTAGTGTGCTTCATCTGCAGTGCTGCAGGTGTAGTGCATCATTAGTGCTTCATATGCAGTGATTCATTTGTGATCCTCCATGTGTGGTGTTTCGTGGTAGTGTTTCATAGTAGTGCTTCATGTATAAACTTTCATTATAATGTCCACTGTGTAGTGTTTTATGTACTATAACTCCTCGTGGGATGCTTCATGTACGGTGCTTCATTTATGATGTTCTATAGTTGGCGCTCCATGTATGGTGCTTCACATATGATTTTTCTTGTGGATAGTTTTATGGAATGATTTAAACGCGGTAGTTCATGAGTGGTGCTTCTTATGTAGAGTTTGATGTGTAGCGATTCATGTGTTGTGCTTCCTAAGTGGTACGTCATGTGGGATGTTTTTGTGGTGGTGATTCTAGTGTAGTGCTTCATAAAAATGTGTGGTGCATTTTGTGGGGTCATGTATGGGTGTTTTTTACTTGTAGTACTTCATGTACAGTATAGTGCTTTGTGTGTGTGGTGTTCTTGTGGTGTGGTGCTTCACGAGTGCTTATTTTCTAGTGTGGTGCTTCACGTGTGGTGTTCCTCTAGCGTGGTGCTTCGCGTGTGGTGTTCCTCTAGCGTGGTGCTTCACGTGTGGTGTTCCTGTGGTGTGGTGCTTCACGTGTGGTGTTGTTGTGTGGTGCTTCACGTGTGGTGTTCTGTTGTGTGGTGCTTCACGCGTGTGTTCTGTGGTGTGGTGCTTCACGTGTGGTGTAGTGTTGTGTGGTGCTTCACGTGTGGTGTTCTGTTGTGTGGTGCTTCACGTGTGGTGCTCTGTTGTGTGGTGCTTCACGTGTGGTGCTTCACGTGTGGTGCTTCACGTGTGGTGTTCTGTTGTGTGTTCTGCCGTGAGTAACAATTTAAAACCTTGTGCAGAAACTGTAAACGTAAACCTGACGTTACCGGCATCACTCGGTTGTTACCGCTCAGTTTCTATTCCACCATTCTTGTGTCGGTCGATACTTATTTTAATGACGGTATTTCTTTTTTTTATATCATATTTTCTGCACTGTGACTAAAATATTTTTTGCGTTTTACATATTTTTTGTCTCCCGACTATCATATGTTTTGTGAATGATAAAGGTGATCGCTTGTATTATAAATACTGACGTTAGTGCTGTGTGTTTACAGGTCGCGTGGACAGCTCTGGGTTGGCCTTGCACTACAAGAATCATCTGAGACAACATGATGCGGGTATCATGGAGTTGGGCCTGGAGTACACCAGCAAGATGGCCATCCCCCCACATATGACCACCTTCACCCTCTCCGGCTACTGTGTTCCCGAGTGCACAGCGCTGGTCAGCCAATTCACACTATTTACTGCACCAAACTTTCATTTAAGTAATAAGTAATCCCGTGGCAACAGTAAACTAGAGGAAACACCGTTCTTCTGATAAGTTTTTTTCTGCCTCACCCACACTGCAGTACCACGACATACAGTAGATGTTTGCCACAAACTCAAGTCTCCTCACTATCCGCTAATAATTATATAATTCTTCATTTTCTTTTTCTCTATTTTTCAAGACTCTTTCACACATTATAATACTTTAGCATGCTTTATCTCTGCTTGCACTTACTGGAAAAAACAAAGAAGTTTTATACTCACTAGTGTCAGTATATGGCGTAGATGGCCTTCAACAGCTGGAGGGGAGATGATAATTATAACCGAAAATGCAGTAAACTTTTAAACTTATTTTTCATGCCCACAATAGCCGCTGTTTTTGTTGACAGTCGGGAACCTCTTTATCTGCACCAGTACCTAATTCCTGCTTTAGGGTCTTCTCACGTGGTCCTCAGAATCCTAACTCCTGTCCGAGTATCTCTGCTTCATACCCGCAGTACCCTAACACCTGCTCCAGAACCTCCACAGCTACTCCTGTACCCTAACACCTGCTCCAGAACGTCCACAGCTACTCCTGTACCCTAACACCTGCTCCAGAACCTCCACAGGTACCCCTGTACCCTAACACCGCTCTGCTCCGTCAAACTTCCGTAAGACAGTCCTTAACACCTAGTTCTCAGTACCTTAACACCTGTCTAAGTAATTACATATGTCTCAACACCATAAACTTCCTGTCGCAGGGTCTGCCGGAGGAGGGGATCCACATCTTTGGGTCTCAGCTGCACACTCATCTGACGGGGATAAGGGCGTGGACCAAGCACCTGCGGGGGGAGGAGGAGCTACCCGAGTTGAACCGCGACAATCATTACTCCACCCACTTTCAGGAGATCCGCCGCCTCTCCCAACCAGTCCATGTTCTCCCGGTGTGTGTGTGTTTAAGTTTACGGTTAATTTCTAGATGCTGTATAATGTTCGTCATGCATTTATCTCGGCTATATAGAGTACAATATCCCTATGAAAAACAATCCGACCCCACGCGACGTGTTCCCGGACTAAGTACAGTAATATGAACGTGTCACATCCTGCCTGATAAATGTTTAAAAGTGTGAGGTACCGTCTAGTTAGTTAAGGTTATTAATGTACTGCAAAACATTATGTTAATAGGTGATTAATCATTATTAGTTTCGATGTGAATATAATAAAGGTGCGCTTTTATTGTCTCCTTATACCAGATGACGTTTACAGGGGCTCGTTATAAACATGCCACAAATCATTACACAAGATATTTGTTTTAATTTGATGCCATAGTATGTTAACTTTTGCGAGTTTCCTTCTGTCGAATGTAAACAAACACAGGGCTGCCACACAAAATCAGGCAAGTCCCTGTAAACGCACTAGTGAAGGGGACTGTACATCATTTCTGAAGTGTTTTCTAACGAAACCATTTTGAAATATCTTTGCCTGGGCTAATATCTGCACTCATGCGAAAATAATAAGATGAAATAAAATTATCATGTTTGCCAAAATAAGTCAGACTCTTTACACAATTTGACTAACAATAAAGACATTTCGGGTTCACAGAATAACGCCACAATTTGTGAACAATCTGTCCAGCAGAGCCGATGAACCAGTTACTCCTGCTGTTCTTTCATTAGGGTATCTTAACTGCCACCCAAAGAACGTGGGGAAAAATAAACTGCAATACCTTTAATTTAACGGTATTATGTACAGTACGTTTGCTGTTTATATGGGACAAATTATAAACTGTCAGCTTGTATTATATGGCCATAAATTAGTTATATTGTTTGCCCGATTATGTGAGTCCATCAATAATGTGATTAAATATGTAACTAAACTCATCATGACGTCGCTTGTGTTACCTCGTTGTTTACCCCCATATCTACTGCTGGGTGACGCTCTGAATTTAAACTTACTTAATAATTCCGTGCTCATGTATTATGCCGACATAGTGTGAGGCAAAATGTTGTTGGTAAATACTACAGAGAAGATCGCTAGCGTAACCAACCAAACTCAAACTAATATTAAGTATTTTAGGTTAGGTTGGGTTAGGTTAGGTCATCTTAAAAATAAATGGTTGAGCAGTCCCCTTTGTGTTACCTTTCCACCAGAAGAGTGTGAAGGTGCAGTTAGTGTAAAACTCTAGACAGTGTACAGTCACACTTCAGGGAGGTGACTGATACTGCTTCTGCCCAGGTGTAGTGGGTCACCACCGTGTGTTTACCCTGTCTAGAACCTTCCCATTGCCAGACTATCGTTTAATCGTTTAACTTTCAGAAAATTTTTTGATGAGTAGACGCCCCATCCCTGATTTGACACGAGATGACCATATCTGATCTTCCTCAGGGTGACTCCCTTATCATGACATGCGAGTACTCAACGACGTCACGAGACAATGTGACGGTGGGAGGGTTCGCCATCAGCGACGAGATGTGCGTCAACTACGTCCACTATTATCCCAAGGTGGACCTCGAGGTGTGCAAGTCCTCCGTCGACTCCGCCACCCTCGTTAGCTACTTCAACTTCATGAACAGGTGGGCAGCCTCCTCCTGTCTGTGTACCCCATGTTACCCCAGTCCTTCTCTCTACAGGTACTACAGTATAATACTCTCTTGTAATTATTTGATAACAATCTAATGATCATTTTTTTCTAAAATGTATGATGAAAAGTGAAAGTGGGTCCCAAAGGCATGACTGCCCGTTAAGGACAGTGTGGATACAGCACACTGTATACTAAGCCTTCGGTACACAAGGAGGCAGCATGACCGGTACTGCACTCGACCGCCTTCACTTCCCCAAGTTGCAAACTTAGGTATCCATTTACAACTAGGTGAAGTGGGAGCGCCCTGGTATCAAACAACCGACCACTGGAACAGGAGGCGCGCGCTGTATTCATTCGACCGCCGAGCTCCATTATTAAGATGGAATTAAATCCTTGAAAACAGGGAAAAACTACTGTGAATAAACTGGGGTCTATCACACAGGAAGAATATTACACAAAGTCTTAGCAAAAAATTATAAAAATATTTGATGCCGTGGGAGAAGAATGTGTATCCCGGAAGTCAAGGAAGAGCTGCCTAAAAAAAAATACCACCCGTGAAAAAAATATCCCCTGGTCCTCCTACCCTCAACTTTGCCCATTATTATTTCTGCTATTATCCCTTCATCCCTATTTATATGACCAAATTATCTAATTTTCCTTATTCTATAAAAGTAATTCATTTATTCTTTTCTTTTCTCGACAATATAGCTTATTTTAGCATTCGCCTATAACACCACATCTCAAAGACCTCTACTCCAACCTCTTTCTGGTATTTGCTGAAAGTGTCTACGCGTCTGACCCATACATCAGTCCTTGCCATATAAAGCCTTTCAGCAGCCCTTTTCTTAAATTGATGTTAATTGTCCATTTTCATTAGGTCTTTAAGACTATTAAATGCTGTTTTGCTTGTCCTATCCTGCTTTGAGTTCTTTCGTACATTTACCATCACAACTAATGTTGCTTCCCAAATACTGTACACTAAATTTTCCACCTGTGTTATTTCCATGTTGCCGACCATAATTTTTGTTTTAGGGTTTATTTCCAATTTGGAAACAACCATTACTTTAGTGTCTTCAGCAGCAACTCTTAACCTATATTCTTCACCTTTTTCCACTTGTCTGTTTATGAGTTTTCGCAATGCTTCTTCACTCTGTGTTAAGAGCAGTATCATCTTCATAGCGTCAATTTGATATTACTTTACCATTATCTTTTTCCCTTCATTGTCACTTTAAGAATTCTGAATACATATTATACAATGTTGAAGAAAGAGATCACAGTCTTGTCTTATTTCGTCTAACTCTGAACCATGGAATTAGTAGTGCATTATTTACTAACATTTCAGCCTCCTGTTGTCAGTAAAGATGTTTTTATTTATTTTTTATTTTAAGATCTCCTTTATTAATGCCAAATTTATTGTGTTTTACCTCATCAAAAGCTTATTCAAACTCAACAAAACAAATACACAAATTTTGGGGGACCTCTAAAGCCCTTTCACTCAAAATTCACAAAACAAATATAGCTTCTCTAGTTCCTTCACCATAGTAACACACAAACCTACTCCACTTTAGTAGGAGATACAGGTGGATGTGACAACACTATATCCCCCGTCTAACCTAAAAATTGTATAAAAAATGTCTCGTCGTGAACAGCAATATTCTTGGGATAAGAATATTGACACTATCTTATTCGCAAGGAAAAATAAATATCATATTCATTATATTCTTAGATCCTTTGACAGTGGTGCAAATTCCTTCTCCTTGTCGGATTATTGGTGATGATTTGCCAGCAAGCCATTGAAAGTTCAATTAGTCAACAGAGATGAACCCTGCAGAAAAATATTTACAATTCACCAACGACGTGACCATTAGAGGAGATAGTCTACTAGCACCTTGTGTACGGGGATAGTCTTCTTAGCACCCTATGTACGGGGATAGTCTACTAGCACCTTGTGTACGGGGATAGTCTTCTTAGCACCCTATGTACGGGGATAGTCTAATAGCACCTTGTGTACGGGGATAGTCTTCTTAGCACCCTATGTACGGGGATAGTCTACTAGCACCCTATGTACGGGGATAGTCTACTAGCACCTTGTGTACGGGGATAGTCTACTAGCACCTTGTGTACGGGGATAGTCTTCTTAGCACCCTATGTACGGGGATAGTCTACTAGGTGTACGGGGATAGTCTACTAGCACCCTATGTACGGGGGATAGTCTACTAGCACCTATGTACGGGGATAGTCTACTAGCACCTTGTGTACGGGGATAGTCTACTACCTACACCCTATGTAGTCTACTAGGTGGGTCTAGCACCTTGTGTACGGGGATAGTCTACTAGCACCTTGTGTACGGGGTCTCCTTTGAGCTGAATATAATCGTCTGGCGTGAATCAAATAACATGTTAAGCGTGGTCTCGTAGTGTTGGAGTTAACTAGTGTGTTTAAATCATCTACACTGTTGATTGCTAATACAGGTTAGAGGAAGGTAGAATTGCTTAATTTGTCCTTCATTATCTTTGACACATCAAGTTGTTGTGTATTGTTAACCTTTAGAATTAGAACCCAGTACTTCTCATTTATCGTCTTAGTTGTTTAATATACCTGTCTAGATTACGACAAAAGGAATATTGTGTTCGTAAGTCATTGATAACTTGACCCATATGGACTGTTGACACCGATACGTTGATTACATATAAACAGTTAACCAACACCTTAATGTTTACCAGCGTTGACTTAAACAGAGATCTTCACAAACATATCAACAACCTCCGTGTGTTTATCTTGGCAACATGACTGTGACAAGTGCTGTGGTCATCGGCAGGTGGGAGTTGCAGCAGACGTCGCCGGAATTAGGGTGGCGAGAAAACTACCAGGCTATCCGCTGGACTCCGCTTAGGTCTGGCATGATGGCCGACCTCTACCAGAACTCTCCTCTCTCCATGCAGTGCAACAAGTAAGTCTCTTCCATCTTCTTTATTACAATTAAAGCCAGAGAGTGTGTGAGAGTAGAGGTTTGACTGAGTGTGTGAGAGTAGAGGTTTGACTGAGTGTGTGAGAGTAGAGGTTTGACTGAGTGTGTGAGAGCAGAGGTTTGACTGAGTGTGTGAGAGTAGAGGTTTGACTGTGTGTGTGAGAGTAGAGGTTTGTCTGAGTGTGTGAGAGTAGAGGTTTGACTGTGTGTGTGAGAGTAGAGGTTTGACTGAGTGTGTGTGAGTAGAGGTTTGACTGAGTGTGTGAGAGTAGAGGTTTGACTGAGTGTGTGAGAGTAGAGGTTTGACTGTGTGTGTGAGAGTAGAGGTTTGTCTGAGTGTGTGAGAGTAGAGGTTTGACTGAGTGTGTGAGAGTAGAGGTTTGACTGAGTGTGGAGAGTAGAGGTTTGACTGAGTGTGAGAGTAGAGGTTTGACTGAATGTGTGTGAGTAGAGGCTTTGACTGAGTGTGTGAGAGCTGAGGAGTAGAGGCTTTGACTGAGTGTGTGAGAGTAGAGGTGTGTGACTGTGTGTGTGAGAGCAGAGGTTTGACTGAGTGTGTGAGAGCACAGGTTTGACAGTGTGTGAGAGTAGAGGTTTGTCTGAGTGTGTGAGAGCGGAGGTTTGTCTGAGTGTGTGAGAGCAGAGGTTTGTCTGAGTGTGTGAGAGCAGAGGTTTGACTGAGTGTGTGAGAGTAGAGGTTTGTCTGAGTGTGTGAGAGCAGAGGTTTGTCTGAGTGTGTGAGAGGTAGAGGTTTGTCTGAGTGGGGTTTGGTGTGTGTGAGAGTAGAGGTTTGAGTGTGTGTGAGAGTAGAGGTTTGACTGTGTGTGGAGAGCAGAGGTTTGACTGAGTGTGTGAGAGTAGAGGTTTGACTGGTGTGCAGAAGGTAGAGGTTTGACTGAGTGTGTGTGAGAGCAGAGGTTTGACTGAGTGTGTGTGAGAGTAGAGGTTTGACTGAGTGTGTGAGAGTAGAGGTTGACTGAGTGTGTGAGGTAGGGGTTTGACTGGTGTGTTGTCTGAGTGTGTGAGAGACTGAGTGTGTGAGGCCCAGAGGTTTGACTGAGTGTGTGAGAGTAGAGGTTGACTGAGTGTGTGTGAGAGTAGAGGTTTGACTGAGTGTGTGAGTAGAGGTTTGACTGAGTGTGTGAGTAGAGGTTTGACTGAGTGTGTGAGAGCAGAGGTTTGACTGTGTGTGAGAGCAGAGGCTGAGTGTGAGAGCAGAGTGAGAGTAGAGGTTTGAGGGTGTGAGAGTAGAGGTTTGACTGTGTGTGAGAGTAGAGGTTTGACTGAGTGTGTGAGAGTGGTTTGACTGAGTGTGAGAGTAGAGGTTTGACTGAGTGTGTGAGAGTAGAGGTTTGTCTGAGTGTGTGAGCTTTGAGTGTGTGTGAGAGTTTGACTGAGTGTGTGAGAGTAGAGGTTTGACTGAGTGTGTGAGAGTAGAGGTTTGACTGAGTGTGTGAGAGTAGAGGTTTGACTGAGTGTGTGAGAGTAGAGGTTTGACTGAGTGTGTGAGAGCAGAGGTTTGACTGAGTGTGTGAGAGTAGAGGTTTGACTGTGTGTGTGAGAGTAGAGGTTTGTCTGAGTGTGTGAGAGTAGAGGTTTGACTGTGTGTGTGAGAGTAGAGGTTTGACTGAGTGTGTGTGAGTAGAGGTTTGACTGAGTGTGTGAGAGTAGAGGTTTGACTGAGTGTGTGAGAGTAGAGGTTTGACTGTGTGTGTGAGAGTAGAGGTTTGTCTGAGTGTGTGAGAGTAGAGGTTTGACTGAGTGTGTGAGAGTAGAGGTTTGTCTTGTGAGTAGAGGTTTGACTGAGTGTGTGAGAGCAGAGGTTTGAGGTGTGTGTGAGAGCAGAGGTTTGACTGAGTGTGTGAGAGTAGAGGTTTGACTGTGTGTGAGAGTAGAGGTTTGACTGAGTGTGAGTTTGGAGAGAGTAAAGGTTTGACTGTGTATGTGAGTAGAGGTTTGACTGAGTGTGTGAGAGTAGAGGTTTGACTGTGTGTGAGAGTAGAGGTTTGACTGAGTGTGTGAGAGTAGAGGTTTGACTGAGTGTGTGAGAGTAAAGGTTTGACTGTGTGTGTGAGTAGAGGTTTGACTGAGTGTGTGAGAGTAGAGGTTTGACTGTGTGTGTGAGAGCAGAGGTTTGTCTGAGTGTGTGAGAGCAGAGGTTTGTCTGAGTGTGTGAGAGGGAAATGAGAGATCTTCATAGTCATCCAGACAGCATCCCGAGCACATGGTTTCATCATAGGAGATTTTAATTACTTGAGCTCATTCCTCACGTGAGGGGAGACGACCTTCACTTTTGATGACTGAGGAGCAATGGTAGACGAGGTCAATGTTGGGGAAAAAAACGAATTCTGGCCAGCGACCGCTACGTGCTATCGTGGGATACATTCTTTGATAGTCGGGAGAGAATGGTGGAGAAGGAATACTGTGACTGCAGCCGTGGGGATTAACAGCTGATGATGGACAAACTAAAGAGAATTAACTGGGGGGATATTGTTAAAGAGGACATAGACAATCATTGCAAGACTTCATGGAGATTCATAAAATAACAGTAGTGGGATGCATACCCCTTAAAATAAATTCAAGAAAGCCTAAAAAAAAAAAAAGCACCAGCTGTGGAAGAAATGCCAGAGTACAAGACATTATGCTGACTATTTAGTACAGAATACAAAAAAAAAACCCTGAATATGGCCAATCATGAAATTAGAGATGAAATTTACCCTAAATATTAAGAAAGATCACGTGTTTATATGGCCATCTAAACGACGAAAACAACGTGGTTCTGGAAGATAACCAGACAGCAAATTCTCTAAATCAAGGGCGTGTAAACTTTTTGCGTAGAGAGCCACAATAAAAAAAAATTGGTTGATGATGGGTCATACACTCAATATACTGGTTTTCAAATTCAAAATTAATGATAAATTTTATGCGAAATAGACAAAATACTTACTGTGTTTGTTAACTAAAATGAGTTGCTAATGGGATGGGTGACTTTGTATTTGCTGAACTATGTCTACAATATCTGGCTGGATGGATGACGTAACAACACGAAGGATGTTTAGTAGGTGCACATCAGTAATATAAGAGCTTAATTCATTTTTGAATAAAGTTGTTCAAATAAGTATCTACTTCCAAACACTGACAATTTTTTGTGCGTGAGCAGAAAGTTGTGGATAATCTGCACTTGGTAAATAATTCTTATAAAATTCCTGGTAACATATCATATTTCTTATTTAGTTCATTGTTGCATTGGAGGTCGATCACTTCCATATGGTACATCTCTGGAACAGTTTCTACAGCCACAGTGAAAGGTGCGGCAAATAATTCTATTGCTAGTCTAGTGCACGGCGTCTGATATCCTGTAATCTGTGTGAGTATTCATCCTGCAAGGCTGTCAACTTATCCGCAAACTTTGAAAACTGCTCGTCCTTAACTTCATACTTGCCGAGAGTTGGGAAATGAACTGTATTATCCTTTCTGATTTACGACTCCCAGAGACGTAATTTTGTCTGAAATCCTTTGATTAACGAGAAAAGGTCACTTATGAGTTTATCTTTTCCCTGGAGTTTCACATTCAAACTGTTCAGATGTTGAGTAATGTCCACCAGAAATGCTAGATCACAGATCCATTCCTTATCAGTCAGTTCTGGGACACTGTTATCTTTATATTTAAAAAGAAAACAATTTCTCCCAAAAGATCATAAGCTCTTTTCAGCATTCCTGCTCTACTTGGCCACCGAACCTCACAAAAGTATTTCACTTCACCAAACTCTGCTTCAATGTCTACCAACAACTGTTGAAACGGACGGTGATTCAAACCTTTTGACTTGATAAAGTTGATTGCTTTTACAAGGACACTCGTCACATGGCGAAATTTCAGTGTTTTTGAACACAAAGTTTCTTGATGTATGATACAATGACATACAATTAGTGAAGAAAAATCAATATTCTAAGATTCCATTTTACCCTTAAACCTACCATTGCCGGAGCTCCATCAGCTGTAAGACTAGCCAGTTTCTTGTAATCAAGGTCGAACTTGCTCAGTACCTTGTCCAATTCGTCAAATACATCCTGACCAATAATTGTTGCCTTGATGGTGTGAAGAGAAGCCAATTTCTCTGTGATATGAAATGCGGCAGAGTTGGTCATGCTGGCCGATATATTATTAAGCCCTGGATGTGGGGGGCCGCAGGCTGGGTTCATGGTAATTTCAGAAGTGGGCTGCATGAAAGGCTTCGAAGACCGCACAGCCCTGCCTAAATGATTACTCTGCATCAATGTTGACAATAAGAGACGGAGCTAGCGAGTCAAGACGATGGCATTTTTTTTTTGCCATTTCATATAATATATGGAATTTATATTAATTCTTCTTGCCACATAAATATTTTTATTTATTTTTTGCCTTGCAGGTCATCAGGTGCACGGTTCCCCGGCTACTGGGAGAATATTGCCATCCCTCATGTCCGTCACCCTCTTCCTCTACCTCAGAGAAAATGTGACCAGAACAAAGATGTGGTTAGAGAAAACGACAGTATGGAGGGGGACACTCTTTTAAAATAGATCGGCTTCTTAGGGCTTTTGGTGCCGTCGCACAAACGGTTACTCTTAAGTTAATGGTTGTGACGGGAACTCTTTTTAAGTCCAAACTAGAAAAGCCTCGGCGCATGTTCAGGTATTTTTAAGATCTTAAATATGCCAAGTGAACGGCCGTCCGAGGGGCTACTAAGATGACACGCTCAAATTAGTGAAGAACTTCAAGGTCACATTTTATATACGATTAAATGACGTATACTTTAACAGTTGTTGTTCATGTACTTGAAGAATAAAGAATTTGAAGACTACCATAGTTAAGCTTATGTATGTTGTATGTTATTAAAAATATAAGATGGATTATAAGGAAAGGATTCCCTAAAACAGTTTATTACAACATTTAGTAGAACACGTACACTCCCAGCTTGAGTATGGGTAGAACACGTACACTCCCAGCTTGAGTATGGGTAGAACACGGACACTCCCAGCTTGAGTATGGGTAGAACACGGACACTCCCAGCTTGAGTATAGGTAGAACACTGACACTCACAGCTTGGGGTTTATTAACTGTATATCCTTGGGTGTGTCAGTAATTGGGTAATTCTATAATAAGGTGAATGGACTTTGGATGATAGAAAAAATAAAACGATAATTAAAAAAAAAGTGTTTTTTCTCCTTATGACGGTAAGATGTATGAACATTATTAGATGGATATTTATTAAAAAAAATATATATTTTACATCGGTTCAAATTGTAGCCTAAGGATCAAATTTTTTGCCTCGTATTCCAAAGCACACGCCCGTAAGGAGGACAAAGAACTGCTCTACCGATTTTCACGAAACTTGGTGGCAACACCCTGTGGGATCCCTGAATGTTTGTAACCACTTTTTTCATATCTGGTAACCCAAACTTTAAACAATAAAGGATTAACGGCAATGTGGCACTGGACACTCATAATGCCAACGAAATAACCCCACCCCTTTGGGGGGTGCAGGGTATAAAGATGCCAAATGCACAAATCACATCCTGTTATTAATGTTATTTTTGTAGACCTAAAACCAATGATTTCCATACCTCCACCCTCCACCCCAACCCAACTTTATTCAGTACCCTGGTAATATATTTCACGGGGAGCTGTCCCGGTGTGCTACAGACAGACAAGGGACAGGCATTCAGAACCTTAAAAACTGTAACCAGAAAAGAACTTACTGATGAAATTGAAGCCAGTAGACAAGTGCAAATAGGCACTAGCCAATCCATTGTTTACCATGATGAGATGTATCAAATAAAACATGTATATGGAGCAAGTAACAAGATCATTAGGTGTTGTAACCGCTAGACTAAGGTTAGGATATAAGTACATGTGGCAGTATGCCCCTCAGGCAGATGTGAACAAGACATATGGCCACACACTCCAACACTACGTCTTAGATTGTGAAAAAATAGAACCTTATAGGGACAGATCCAAGCACACTGTGTATGCAATGGCACAGTACTTTATCTCTGATGACAAGATAGCTGATATACTAAGGCTGTATCCACACTTGGCATCTAGTACCTAATCAAAATTCTATGTACCGACTTAAACAAACAATGTACTGGAAATATTCTATAACATTCATTGCCATAATATCAAAATCACTGGGCTCTGATAAACACCCTTTGTGACCTCTACTCTGTAATTCTTTTTGCGCTACCGTTCATAGGATATGTATGGGATACACAATAAACTAGCTGCTGTCCGCGGCAAAATTAAAAAAAAGAATCAATTCCTCTACTGGAATACATTCTTCCATACTATGGTGTCTTGTTTGTGATGTTCACTTTGGCATTCACCGAAACCACTAACTGAACCACAGGTGAACTTGACTTATTCGTTAACCTTAACTAAGAACTGAAGCAAATGTGTTGGGTGGGCACTCGTACAACTGTTACATGTCCTCTACTTTTTACAATCTATAGACATATGGCCACTAAGCAGACGACCAAAACATAGACCGTTCCTAATAATGAAACCTTTATATTCCTCATCTGACTTTTACACTAAGATATCACACACCTCCAAAGAAAGTGTCTTACTACAAAACATGCATTTCATTGGAGGTTTTGCAGTATCTTCTTTGGAGGTAAATAAAATACTACAATTTATTCTTGCTCTCAAGCGGTCCCTGTGGTTCTAAATAATGCACAAGACATCACACAGCTTCCTTCTCATTAAATCCCACCAAGTCAGAGAACTTTACAGGTCAATGTTCTTATCCTGTAACATTAACCACTTGTGTACAGGAACTCGTATGTGCTGAATAAAATCGTCTGTCGTTAACCAAATAAAACATTAATAATGGCGCCCTGTAGTGAAGGGATGAGAGGAGATAGTCTGCTACCTGCCAACTCCGCCATATATCTTGAATGGACAAAGGTAACTTCTCTAGAACCTATCTCACCATCTTTGGATGCTTCATTTCCCTCACTCCTATTGTGACACCCACCAGACTGTTTACAACTCACGAGCATTACAGATAATCCGTCTAATCCTCTACATCATCAACTTCTGGGCCTCGCCAGCTAAAAATCTTCTCAACATATGCCGTGACATCTGTGACATCTGTTCTTCATTACCATATCTTGTATCAAAAAAGTTTCCTCACCTCAAGGTATCCTGTACCTTGTGTCATGTGTACTGCTCTAAATAATATAGCCTTAGTTTATCATCAGCAAGCCTTTTATTTATTATGCTGTTAAAGGCTCTTATAAATAATCGATACTGTAACTTGGGTATTATACTCATGTTTCTATTAAATTAGTTTGTTGCTTTGTATTATCTTAACTGTTAACGTATGGCAGGGAGCTGAGCGAAAATGTATTTATAATCTGGTAATGAATCTTTCCCTCTCTGTGTAGATGGTTGGATGTTACGAGCGCCATCTACGTTAAAGGATTGCAATTATGTTTAGTTTCATTGGTTTTCATGACGCATTGAACATTAATGGATGACTGTGGCTGGAGAGTAACAGAGCCTGCATTAAAATTGGAATGATGAAGCACAGAACAACCTCTAGATCCCCCGCTTCACTCTTGTTCCCTATCAAAACTACCTAACGATTGTCCCCCAGCCTCAGCCTTCACAATATCAGCCTCTGAAAACCTGCGCTATTTTTATTTTATTTTTTTTATTTAATTATTATTATATTTTTTTTACAGGGACTAGCCCAGCTAGGGGCAGGTCACTGACCCACATCAGGGCCGAGGGAGGGGGGGGGAGGGGGGAGGGGCGAAGATGTAATAATAATAATAATAATAATAATAATAATAAATAAAAAAAACAATAAAAAATACTAAATTAAGAATAAAAGTAAATTAATATTGATGATAATAATAATAATAATAATAATAATAATAATAATAATAATAATAATAATAATAATAATAATAATAATAATAATAATAATAATAATAATAATAATAATAATAATAAAGAAATACAAAAATGAAAAAAATCAAGAGTGATAAACAATATATGTATATTGTGTTGTCAAAGTAAGAGAAACAATTGAGACCCTACAATTGTGTGTAAATGAGGCAGAAAGTCAGATCATGAACCTGGGACTTGGTCACATATGGCAGCAGGGTCTACCATTAGGCCACACATTATGCTTCCAATATCTTCCCAGGCGGTAGTACCTCCCTAGTCCTAATAACTGATTAAACTTCTACTCAAGTGCGAAGAAACTTTAGAAACTAGTAATTTACGTGATGGATGCACCAACTAGCTGAGATACACTATCGTTAAGATCAACAGAAGAATCAACGATCAGAGGTATTGGAGCCGACATTGACTCTTACTGTAAACAGCCTAGTAGCACAGCTTTAGCTCCACTGGTATCAATACAAGGGGTCTCTTATCAACTCAGCCTTAGGTCCAGGATAAAGTTCACTCAATATTAACCTTCAAGAAAACTAAACCTCTAGAAACTATGGAAGTGATAGAAGAAAAACAATAATATCCATCATCCTATACAAATTGATTTATACAATACCAAAACAGTTTTAAGTTTAATATCACCAACCTTGAAGTGTTTTACTTGGATGTCTTGACTCAGAGCCTTTCAAAGATGACAACTCGCATCTTGATATTTTGAGTCTTGAAAAAATGCAGTTCCGGTGTGACGTGCCGAGACTGGACAGTACCCTGCTGAAAATGTTTTGGGCCTGCGACTGCACAGTTCGATCAAACATTATTGAAAGCTTGAGGCGTGCTGAGATTACCCCTCGGAATAAAAGGTTAGATTACGTTTGATTAGGTTAAATTTGGTTTGAATTGGCTTGGCTAAGTTTGATTTGGCTTGGTTAGGTTTGGTTAGATATTGATCGAACTGCGCAAGCCCAGAACATATTCAGTATAGTACTTAATATCAGTCCTCAGACATTATGAGCACAAGCCACACTATAGGGCTTCGAGATATGATCCCATCCACAGTACAATACAGTACAGTACAGTACAATCCGTATTACGCACTACGCTCTGGTCAGGCACACACCCGTCAAGTACGAAACAAAGATGTCCAGGCCAGCATTATCGCACCGGACGAAGGGTAGGTAGTGACTAATGTCTCTAATGAGCTTTGCCACCAAGAAAGGCAGAGTAAGGAAGCTCGACTCCTCTATACAGCTGCGTGCCGCCAAAAAATAGCATCAAATCACTAACTGAGCACTTGGTAGTTGGGTCGGTCACCGATAGATAGCGCTACCGTCGCGTGAGTGACGTCTGTAACAAAGACTGTTTTGTTATATGACGTCATCTGGCTGGACATCCAAGAGTCGTTCAGTGTGACAAAACCAAAGTCACAGGAAATGGCTCCACGTGGTTGTCATGGTTGTGTTGTTTGTAAGGACAAGAAAAGCCACAGACATCTATAATTCCATCGGGGTAAGATTATAATTATGTCATGAAGATAAAGGAGTTAAGTGTAGTTACTAGTTTAAGTTACCATGGCATTGGTCACTGAATATCAGTAATTGACAGAAAATGGAGTTTAGATCTTCATTTAGCTTAATCTGAAACGTCCTGCCAAACCTATATGTTAAATCTAAGCATTTTCCGTTTGGTCAAGACAAAAAATATGTATTGAAAACGCATTTACTGGTAGTGAGTATTTATTAATTATTAGTCAACAATATCGCTCAGAGCAAGATGAGATCATGATACTGATAGTAAACTTTAATATCACTGCAGTATATTCGTTATTAACACTAATATGTAAACAATACATGACGCATTTTGAGAAAATATTGACAAGAAATAAGTTTATCATTCATCTTACGGGTGATGAAAAGGACAAACAATTTGATTTAATAAACATCTTTATACACATGTGCGATGATACTTATAATTTTTAGCTACATTAATTTGTAAAAGAACTTGTGATAGTTTTGTTATTGTTTGTTTATATAATAAAGTGCATTATGACATTCTTGTTTACCTTTATACCTCTACACTCCGACAATTGTGATCCTGTAAAAAAAATAATTTCAGTCATTTTGGAATGAATGACGTTTACAACTGATAATGTGGTTAGGTTTCCTTCATGAATGAATAGATGAACTATAAATAAATATATAAATATAAATATATCAATACCAGAATATTAATACGTCAAAGTTAGTATTGTTATTATTTTTTTTTACGGGGATTAACCCACCCAAGCACAAGTCACTGACCCTCATCGTTTTCCATGAATACTACCTCCCTCCTGTCACCTCCACCCCCTCCCTCCTTGTGGGGGACCTCAATGCCCGACACCCCAGTCTCTGCTCCCAGGGGCCCTGCCCAAACTCCTGGAGTAACTCCTAACTTTCTTACCTACAAACCAGATATCCCTCCTCCTAGAGACAGGCACTTGACATTATTAGGGACCTGCCACGCTTTGCCATAAACAGATGAATTGTACCGGAAATTTTCCCCCCACACACTCATCATTCTGTCACTTTATGTAACTTGCTGACAAAATCCATGACCTTTCAGGCATTTACGCCCTTAATGCATGAGTCATGAAAGCAAGCATGAACTAGGCATGCTTCCCAGATGGGCGCTGTAAACGCTTTTGCGCTTCACCTTGCACAGGATGACAAGGGGGTGCCCAATAAACTAGCCCCCTCAGGGGCAAATATATATACTGCCTTAGTTCTGTCGGTCATCGCTAGATGGCGTAGGGAACGGCGACACTGAAAAATATACGCAAATTAAAGTAAGTTGATCTTCCTTACTCTACCTTCCTTGATAGTCACCTTGCACCAACGGCTCACACATGACGGCAGGTCATGTGACGGCCAATATTTCCAACAAATATAAATCTGTTACATAATTATTCTAGCCAAATTATGTTTCTCTTAAAAACTATTAAATAGAAAACCAAGATAAAAATAAAGAATACATAACAGGGTCTCAATTGTTTCTCTTACTTTGACAACACAACTTACATAAATCGGTTCTCACTATTTATTTATTTATGGTTCTTCATTATTATTATTACATTGTTGTTATTAGTATTGTTATTATTATTTTATTTTAATTTTATATCTTTTATAAATTTTAATTACCTTGAATTATTATTTTATTTTTAATTTTGTATTTTTATTACAAATTTTATTTACCATGAATTATTATTATCGTTATTATTATTATTATTATTACATTTTCGCCCCCCAGGCCGCAATGTGAGTCAGTGACCTGTGCTAAACCCTGTAGAAAAAAGGGTAATCATTTACTTTCCAGCTGACGTGTTACAATTTAAGCAATAAGTCATTAGGATAAAATGACGTTGTTGCCTGGTTTGGTTTGGGTGTGAGTGATGGCCGAGTAGATGCAGTACTCACCTTCAGAAGCCGTTTCATGTCGAGGGTAACTCCTATTCACCAGGCAGTAAAGATGACGAATTGAGACTTGAGGGTAGTCAGGTACCAACCACGATGCCTCCTTGTGTACCAAAGACCTTAGTATACAGTGCTGCCTTAACGGACCACCAAGATGGTAATTAATTTTTTCACATACGAGTCTGAAGTAGAATTGTTCTATAGCTTCTGGAGTCAAGAAACAAACTAACACTTAAATGGATTGATTTACCTGAATTTCATTTTGTTTCATTGGGATTATTTTGGTGAGGTGATCTGTCGTAGCTTCTCAATGGTTGTCAAGTCCTTTCTTGTCACCGAACCCAAGATGAGTTGTGTCTATGCCTTGTTTACCGAGAAATTGGTCACTTCTGTTAAAATTTGTGTTTGTTTAAAAATAAAAACTAACAAACAAAATAACTTACAGGAAACATGTAAGAACATTTTCCTGAGTTATATTTTTGTTATTGTTCTAATTTAAAAAAAGTCTATCATTTTATTTTGTTTTATTTATGTATCACCTGGTCACTTATCAAGTTAACAACCGTTAGGCAGGTTGGTCAGTTCTAATGAATTTTCCTAATATGTCTCTGTTGTCGTGATTGATTCAGAAATATGAATAAAAGAAGAAAATGTAGGAAATAATACAGTAGTTTAAGTGAAACTTGGAAATGAATTTCCTCCTCTGTTCAAGAAGAATTTTCTTCTTTCTGACAAATTCATGAATACACACGTAGTTATTCCCGAATGATTAAGATGAGGTAACTTAATACTTCACTGAACTGTATAAAAATCCCCGTGGCAGGTTACACTTAGACATCAATGATTGGAGAGCAAGCGACTGTTGAGCGTCCCATCCATACTTACCTCCGCCGACACACACTGCTCTCGCCTCACACACTCAGTCGAACACACCCAGGCGAGCATTACTATTAGTTTGTAATTGAACGTGGCTACATACGGGAATTGTAGTGTTGAAACATGAAAGAGAAGGATAATGTATTTATGTACTTCAACAGATAAGGTCTTCAGTGCAGTTCATAATAATAATAAAAAAAATCTAAGTTAACCCCCCTCCCTCGTTAGGCTCTTAAGACCTGAGTTGTTGAAACAATGAAATAGCATCATAACGTCAATGAGCAGTTCTACATATTTTTTATTTCAAAAGCTACACACAGGTGAGTTTGATAGTTATTCTCAGGTCTTTATGACTCTTATTGCCTGTTTCATCACCCTTGGTCGGGAATAGACTCTTCCTCTCTACACTAATACTCCCGTGCACAGAAGAGATAATCTGGAAGTGAACAATTTGTAAGGATGTTGAGTTGAATTTGCATGTGCTTATTGAACCGATAAATTTGAAGTAAGTTGATTGTTCTTTTGGTACAATTAACTAAATCTGATATAGTTCTTTATCCATTTTTTATTTAGATCATCGTTAGTTCCTGAATAAACAATTTAAAAGCAGATAAGACTGAACAGTTCACTTAGGTTTTAAAGACGTTAAATCTGTTTTAAGTTGGTCTTTCTGATGTTACAGATGTTAAACTTGACTTACAAGAGAGAGAGAGAGAGAGAGAGAGAGAGAGAGAGATCTGATCTGCACTGGAGTACTTATCCAGCTTGATTGAACCTAGCTGTCGACTACTTGACCAAGTGCAGACTTATGTCACAGGTCACAGGGCTGCCCACAGCAGAAGTGGAGAGTCATACAGCAGTGAAGGGACGTGGTGGGACTCGATGTTCTGTTCACAGTGCAACAACTCAACATGACCCACCTGGCACCAGTGGAGCAGCAGCCGCGACACGGAGCATAGAACAGAAGCAACCACCGCTGCCGTCCTGGAGGCGTCCCAACTCTCAAAGATATCTCTGTATGTACCCTAAGCGGTGTACAGCGATGTGATATCACTTCTTCGACTTTGATGTTACTCCAATTAGTTTCATCATAAATACTTTTAAATGTTTTGTCAATTCCTTGATGCATTAATTTGGACTTTTAATATAATGTGACTGTTAAAACACTTCGTCCATAATGTAATCCAAGTTTAAATCTGTTATACTTACAGCTGTAAAACTAACACAAATATTATCATTTATCTTAAAATGGAGGTTATGTTTTGAAACAGGTTTCTTTACACACAGTAAACTTAAGCTGTTAAGCTGTAAAACAGAATTTTGTGTTCTTGCTACAGTGTCTTGCTATATTGTAAATTAATAATTAAACTATAAAGAATTTAAATAAATCCCATCCATCATTTTGGTTTTATTTACAAAAAATGAAATTTACAAATCCAATTAAATGGGTAACATTTTATATATATATATATATATATTCATTTATTTGCATATATTTACAGTATTCACACAATTGCACAAATATCTTACATAAGCATATATAAAAATTAATAAAAAAACAACAGTGAATGAAACAAAAATTGTATCGCTTAATGCACAGGAGTGACTAGAGGCAATTCAGTATTCTACCAACAGCATACATGGAGGAGCAATGTGCTTGACCTATATAAACCTATATATATATATATATATATATATATATATATATATATATATATATATATATATATATATATATATATATATATATATATATATATATATATATATATATATATACAGAGAGAAGGAGAGAGAGAGAGAGAGAGAGAGAGAGAGAGAGTATAAACAAGGTTTGCTCTGGTGTTCCTCCTGTAGGGTCGGTCTCTCCCAACCTCCTGTGTTGCCACACCTAATTTGGCACTTTTTTCGTTGCTCGTGAGAGACATATTGCCCAGCACGTGGCACCTGTCCTTCATTACTTTAGCACATGTCACCCTCATCAGCAGGTGTTTCTTTTCCTAAGTCAACATGTGGCAGTCCTCGTCACCAAGTATCACTTCCTTTCTACTAAGTTGTTCTCTTCTAACCAATCTGAATCATCTACCACAACACGTGCTAACACACAACATCCGTCACTTTAACGCTACACTTATATGAGTTATTTCAATACAAACATAAGAGCAGCTAGTTAATTATCAGGCTCCGGCACCCACGTCACGTCCGTCTCATACTGAGATCACACTGTACAACAATATCACAAAGTAGATGAGTCAGGTGAAACACCTTGGGACGGCAAGCAGCTGTTTTTACTTGGGTACACTTTAATATCCATATGGTAAACACTGAAACACTCTTGAGTTTATTACCAGCAAAAAACGTGAATGTTCAGATAAAAAACGTTCAAAAGCTGGCACAGTGTCTCCACACTCCCATTCTAGTACAAAAACTGCTGCCAGCACCTCCAATGTCCATACTCTTTGTAGATTTTATGGTATTAAATGTAAACTAACACTAATAATGCCAAGAATTCGTTATGGACCATATTTAAGGCCCCACATCATTCTCTACACCATGGTTACATTTCGTACACGCTTCTCAGAAGCGACAGATGGAGTAGACGAGTGGGGGTCGAGGGAGTGGGTGTCATATATGTAGGGTTCTGGTGTGTACAGCACCTTGGGTTTGGGTGGGATGGGCGGAGGAACCTTGGTGGACCTGAGAGAAGAATCATAGGAAGGGTAAGCAGCATAGGCTGGGGGTCCATTGGAAGATGGCAGGAGGTCACAGGACACTGAGAGGAATGAGTCTGATGGCTGTGAGCTGATATAAGAACGTGCTTCTAGTGGTACCGGATAACCTTCATTTGGGTAGCCTTCTGGAGGAGTTGGGTAGCCTTCAGTGGGAGTAGGATAGCCATCACTCGGGGTCGGATAGTGGTCTGGATAACCAGCATGCCGATACTGGTACTGGCTGGCTTCTCCATAGTAATCCATGGCTCCAGAGGATCCTCCATAGCTCTTCTTAGTTGAGGCACTGTGGTCGGAGGTGTTGTCAGAGCGAGCTGACACGCTACCTCTCTTGCTGTCTTGGTGGCTACTCAACAACTGAGAAGCAGACCACGATTCCACAGGACTTATGTATTCTTTCTTAATGCCATCCTTCAGTGCCTCTTTACCATCGGGAAACTCAGTGCCTTTTGAGGCGACTGTAACAGTGACACTATAGGCGTCTTGAACTTCGTGGACCTTTTTGGCAGCAGCAGATTTCCGGTGGCGGCGATGAGCGGTGGTACAATAACAGACAATGATTGCCACCACCACGATGAAGCCACCCACACATCCAAACACAACAGCCAACTGACGAGTATCAAGGGCGGCCAAGACGGGGGCACCAGTACCCTCCCTGACGGTTGAAGTGTTGGCTGGAACGACGGGTGGTGCTAAGGATGGTGGAGATGGAGTGGTCGTGGGAGGAGCTGGTACAAACACTGTCACAATGTTACTCAGAGCAGCTGTGTTTCCCTCTTCATCTACAGCATACAGAGTGAGGTAGTTGACAGTGTTGTACTCCTGCCAGGTTATGGTGTGCTGCTGTACTGCTGGAGAGGCCAGTGGAGTTGGCCATCCCTCCAGCAGAGTACCACCACCCTCAACCAGGTCGCGCTGATTCTGTGAAGTCATTACCACATAGCGGTCTGCTGTTCCATAGTCCAGGTCGCCTCCTGGGGCTGTCCAAGTGAAGCTCACCTGATTGGCAGTGTCTGGGAGGAGTGTGGCTCTCAGATCAACAACCCTAGCAGGTGGGAGAGCGTCTGGAGATGGCTTTGTACCTACCACGTCCACCATACCCAGCCTCACATGCCGTGCAAATTCGTTACCTTCAACCTCACCTTGCACTCGCACCATGATGCTGTACTTGCCCAACTCCAGCCCTGGCACATAGCGGGAGTACACACCATCACCCTGTGCCATGTCTGGACCTGAAACACACAAACACACATTAGCAATAAATCTAAATTCTGAAAATAACCCTAAATATTTCATGTGCATGTACTTGTATATATGATACTGTACTGTTTCATGGACGTTCATATAGGCATAATACACATGGTCCAAATAAAATGTTTCATGCTAATATCAGCAATGAGACTGACCTGTGAGACCATTATCATATAAATCGACATCTTGGGGTTGATGCTGAGTGCCGTTGCTAGCATAGCCCAGTTTGGTGATGGTGGCAGTGACGATGGCACTTTCAACGCCCGCCACTCCAGCTACCACCTCTGTGTAGAGAGCCAAAGGCTGTGAGATATCACTAGCATTGACTAATCCCATGGTATGGCTTGTCCAACCTCTCACGCTCACTCGTGGAGTCTCTGGACGTGGGCGTGGGCGTGAGGTGACTTGCACATATAGTGCTTGGTGGGAATCAGCGCGGTTTGCTACTTTGTAACGCCATAAGCCAGGGGTGACCTGTGCCTCCACCAACCGCACTGTGATCATGTTGATGTTGGCATCTTCCTTCTGCATATTGGCTGTGTCGATGACCTGGCCCTGGGGGTTCACTAGGTGGATCAAGTTACCAACGTGAGTGACATCATAGTAGAAAATGGCGAAGACCGTGTCAGCACCCAGAGCTGGGTCCACAAGGAAGCTGCCCTCAGAAACTGGCACTCTACCTCCAGGGTGCTCGGCAGAGTGTACCTTGACTGGCAGGGCAGAACGGCCGGCCAAAGCGCTCAAGGTGTGGTAGAGGGAATCCAGCAGGTTGTAGTACATTCCAAGTTTGGAGTCTGCCCCGATACCTTCATCAGGAACGATAAAGATGTGGCCACCGGAACGTGATGCCAGAGTTTCCAAGCCAGCATTAGGTCTTGGATACTTCTCTGTAAGTGGGTAGATGATAGCATGGAGGGACACTTTAGCGTCTGCCAGCATGTGAGTAGCTTCTGTGGCCTCAGGTTCCCCGAGGTTGCCACTCCCTCCTGTCACCATCACAACATGGCCACCGGGTCCGTCTTGACGCAGTAGATGTAGTGCCTCACGTAAGCCACAAACAATACAACGTTTGTGCTCGCCTTCTTGTGATGGGTTGCGGGGAAGTGAAGAACCAACCTTCTCCCTGGTGGCCCCATCAGTGAGGGCTGTCAGTGGGTACTTAGTGGCCGCTATTGAGTCGAATACAACCAGTCCAACGCTGTAGCCATCAGGCACGTCATACGTTACCATCTTCCTCACAGCCTTGCGCATGAAGTCCCAGCGTTTCTGTAAGAGAGAAGAACATCAGGCAAAGTTGATAGATGTCACATCTCTTACATTTGTAAATTTAAAAATGCAATGAAACTTCAGATTTTCTGAATGTCATATGAAATAGAACAAATCATCTATTATAAAACAAGATGCTTCAAGGGCCTGTATCGCTCAGATGGAACGTAACCAAAATAGGAACACTACCTACCTGTATATCATCAAAATCAAGGTGTGCCACAATATACAGGTAAACTGCCACCATTTCATAATTAGACAATTACTCGTAAATGTATCATGAAAGGTCGACCATTTAACAGTATGTCTTAAAGTATTGCAGCAAATATACATTTTAAAATGGCAGCCAGAGAGGACATGGTGAACATTAAGACATAAAAGAAGAATATAATGAGCTACACCAGAAGCAAACATTAGTGAAGTGTTGTTGTGAAAGTGAACAGCTTGATGAAACTTCAAGAGTGCTTACAGTGTTATGAGTGAACTCATTATATAAGAAGTCTTGCAGACAGTTAAGAATGAGTTTTAGTATATTTTAACTGATATCCATTGTAACTTCTAAGCTATAGCAAGAAAACGAAACTACCATCAAAATCTTAGCCTAAGAAGCTGCAGCAGCCATATTGAATATCAGATTCAAACAAACACCCACAGGGCCATTTGTGCACTATTAGACCAACCAATATGCTGTTTCATGAAAATACATCAAAGGAAATGTCATAGTTACACAGACAAGCACAGGACTACACTTGTATATCGTACGTTAGATCTCCTCCCCCCTAAAACAAAAAATCATGCATGTAGGTTTGCCAGCAGAAATTAAAGAGAACTTTGATTAAATGAAGCGAAAATATATCAGCTTTCATGTGTAAAATGGGGGCATTTTACACTACTGTGGCCAGGACAGGACGACGCAGTGTGTTCAGAGAGACCAGTGGTAAGGTACACTCTAACCTCTTGGGGGTGGAAGGAGCGTCACACACGGTTGGCTAAAACATGATCCAGATTCTCAAAGATTTGTACACAAAAACCATCTCCCATGTCTAAGGGCAAGACAAGCAAAGAGTTACAGGTAAATATCATTGCATACTCGATACCATTTTGTTCCGCCAACTTCATAAAGCTCATGTAGGGCAACAGATGTGCCTCAGTTCAGTCACTGGGAAGATTTACCGTATCAACTTTTGAGAATTGGTACAGGTGTTCTGGTCTCAGCTTTTATCCCCTGGGAGGGAGTCAGTGGTTAGCTGAGTGAGACTAATACCATGGAGGACACCACACTACACGACACTCCCTGGAGGACACCACACCACAATGCATTACATTACCTGGAGGACACTACACAAGTGCGCACACATATCCACGAGCACACATTATCCATAATTGCAGCACCTAAGTCACGCCGAGAAGGTCGAGGAAGTGACCCACAGATAGACTCACCTGTACATTCATAACGTTGGTGTCTTCCACGAGCAGGACGATCCTGGGGAGGCGAGCCCGCACATACTTCACCTTCAGGTCACTCTCTCTCAGCCCGGCCTCCACGTTCCTGTACACAAAAACAGAACAAACTTGTACAACTGTCCACTCCTGCTGGCACAGAGTATAGCATAGTATAGTAAAGAATAGTATAGTATAGTATAGCATAGTATAGTATAGTATAGTAAAGAATAGTATAGTATAGTATAGTATAGTATAGTATAGTACAGTACAGTATAGTATAGTACAATTGTTTATTTCAATATTTCGTTAAATGGAAAGTACTAAATGTTGGTATCATTATTTACAGAGATATTTTACGAAGACAAAAATAAATATTCAACACTTATGTCAGATTGTTTGAAATGTCTAAGTCTAAAAATTTAAGACTGAAATTAACTGGTCAAGAGTAAATAATCAAACATGCACACACCACCCGACACACACACACACACCACCTGACACACACCACCTGACACATACACACCACCACCCACACACACCACCACCCATCACACACACACACACCACCACCCATCACACACACACACACCACCACATCACACACACACACCACCACCCATCACACACACACACACACCACCCACACACCACCACCACGTCACACACACACACCACCACCCATCACACACACACACACCACCACCCGTCACACACACACACACCACCACCCATCACACACACACACCACCCACACACACACACACACCACCTGGACACATACACACCACCACCCATCACACACACACACACACCACCCATCACACACACATACACACCACACCATCACACACACACACACCACCACCCATCACACACACACACACACACACCATCACACACACACACCACTCATCACACACCACCCGACACACACACACACACCACCTGACACACACCACCTGACACATACACACCACCACCCACACACACCACCACCCATCACACACACACACACCACCACCCATCACACACACAACACCACCCATCACACACACACACCACCACCCATCACACACACAACACCACCCGACACACTTCTCAGGTGAGCTCGTCTAAGGTGCTGTTAGAAGAATTACACAGGTAGACTCAGGTAATGGCAGGGACTCGACCTGTGTCTGGCCCTACATTAAAACTATTTGATATCAGTATTCAGGTTTGATTCATTTCTACACTGTGTTTTTGCTAGTTATATTATTTTGCATTAGTTTATACTATTTTCCACTAGTCTTAACTATTTTTATCTATTATCCATTCGTTTTATCTATTTTCCACTAGTTCAAGCTATTTTACAAAATTTGTATCTATTTTCTACCAATTTTAGCTATTTTATAATTTTTTAATTATTTTCCACCAGTTTGAGCTATTTTACACTTGCTTTAACGATTTTATAGTTGTTTTAGCTATTTTAAACTAGATTAATTTTTTTCTACTCGCTTAAACTATTTTAAGATTATTCAAAGTATTTTCTGTTGGCTTCTAATTCTAAACCATTTTTTGCAAGCTGTAAACTCAATTATTTTAAACTGAAACTATTATGTAATACGTAGTTTAAAACTATTTGTATGTGGTTGGAAATATTTTACATTGGTTGCTCTGATACAATTCCTATCAAGAGTTTTGACTTACTTCACTCCAGAGTATAACTTTTTACAGTAGATTAGACCAATTACCGATGTTCATAAACCAACTTACACTATTCTAAAATAAATCTAAATTATTTTAAAATTTATGAAAGCTAATATTATTTTATTTTAGTTTAATAATTTTTTCTACATTATTTAACACTAGTTTTACATTAAGTTAAATAAGTTCTTGTTTTATTCACTTAACTACGAGAACGTTATCCAATTTCACTGCTAAATTATCTATCACAATTACTTTACACTATTTTACACTTGATTTACACGTTGTCAAGACGCGTCCAGCTATGTGTCGTATTTAAGGTGATACCATATGGGCGTCACACACAGAACAGCTCCATAGGCCTTTAGTAATTACGATCAATTCTGCAGATAAACACTGCTTCCTGCCGCCCATCTGAACCCCACCTCCCATGTCTCGTTCTGCTCTATGACTGTTGCATTCAGACCTTACCTCCTTCACGCATGCACACAGACTGACTGACAGACAGACAGACAGACTTTTGACAGCGTTCACTCATATTACACAGCACCATACACTCGTCTCACAATTATTATCCTCCGCAACACCTGCCACACAACACAGCCTTCCCTTCGTCAGTGTAGGTTTAAAGCAGGAAGCAGAACACACATTGTCTGGGTGTCTTGTGAAGGTGCCACTGTCAGCATAATGAACTAGAGAGCACGGCGTGAGAGCATCGTGCAGAGGCTTTAGTCAGTGATGTTATTGTTTGGTGATGCCACGCGCGTCCCCCGGTGGTCAGATGAACCGCTGAGAAGTCGCGGTCTACCTCGGTGGGTCATTACTCACCCTGGCTGTGGCAAGTGCTGGAGGAGACGCTCTTACCTCCTGCAGGCACCACACGCAATACACTTAACACTTATTCTCTCTCTCTCTCACACACACACACACACACACACACACACACACACAGGCGTCTCAAAATATCAGGCACGTTAATAACAAAATTCCTGTGAAAAAATACTAGTGTGTAATAAAGTACTCCCTCAGGAACAGCATCACTCAATCATTTAAAAAAGTTTACCTGTTGTTCTGGAAGTCTGGGCTGGCCCTCATCACCTCCCAGGCGGATTTGCCGGAGCAGAGGAGGTTGTGACGGGTCGGGGCGTCTCGGTCATGGGTGCCTTCATCACATAGATGAGTCACCTGCAACACAACACACCACAACATTGAAAACACGATGATAACGATGATAGATTAATTAAAAACAACTGAATTATGGAGAGATTTTAAGTCACCAGTAAGCAGTGAGCGATAATGACGTGTGTACTGTGGGTGTTACTGTACAGTAGATGACGTGTGTACTGTGTGTGTTACTGTACAGTAGATGACGTGTGTACTGTGTGTGTTACTGTACAGTAGATGACGTGTGTACTGTGTGTGTTACTGTACAGTATATGACGTGTGTACTGTGTGTGTTACTGTACAGTAGATGACGTGTGTACTGTGTGTGTTACTGTACAGTAGATGACGTGGGTACTGTGGGTGTTACTGTACAGTATATGACGTGTGTACTGTGGGTGTTACTGTACAGTATATGACGTGTGTACTGTGGGTGTTACTGTACAGTATATGACGTGTGTACTGTGTGTGTTACTGTACAGTATATGACGTGTGTACTGTGTGTGTTACTGTACAGTATATGACGTGTGTACTGTGGGTGTTACTGTACAGTATATGACGTTTGTACTGTACAGTATCTGCAGCCAGGTGAACGTTGCAATGTCACATAAACAAGGAGTGGTAGCAGGCGGTGGTTGTCCCCTGGTGGTAGTCAACTATGACCGGCATAGGAACAACCTCGTTACACGTCCCAGGCAGCTCTCCCCCCGAGGACCTGCCGGGGCCCCTGCTCGCCACAATTACCATAAATCATAGCGGGGTACCAAGACGACCATGACATGCGCAATTATCTTCATGATATTACATTCCCATCTTTTACTGCGTAAGACGCGGAGATGGGCCCGAGGGGCAGCGGTGATGTTGCTGTTCTGGCCAGCACTGTGTGGTACAACACAACACAGAGTTTATACAATAAGTAAAAACAAGTTTCTGTGAGTGATACAGTTCCAATATACAGTAGAGAGGTAATGGCATCATGAGGCAAGATGGGGCAACAAATACAACTGCCTCAGCTTTTTAGGTGAAGTTATCAAAGTTAATTACTTCAGCGTTTACCTGGCAACCACCATGACAGCCTCACTAATGTGTCCGCGAGAAGAATGTTCCCCGTGGCGCAGGAATTTATTTTTGATGACGATTGAAATATACGAAAAATAATTCAACGACGACACAAGATATTACAAATGTCCGAAGTACTGTTTATACCTGCAGGGAGTACTGTTTATACCTGCAGGGAGTACTGTCTATACCTGCAGGGAGTACTGTCTATACCTGCAGGGAGTACTGTCTATACCTGCAGGGAGTACTGTTGGTTCCGTCGGCCTGAGCCACACTCCAGCATCCTGACCACAATCAGCAGCGGCCGCCATCTTGTCAGACAGAGGCGGCTGAGGGTCCCACAAGGAGGTCACACTCACGCTTATTTATGAGGCCAATTATTGGTAGAGGAGGCCATCTACCCCTCACGAGTCCGCTACACCGTCACGCCTCGTCATCCAACTCTTTAAAGTACATCCACGCTTAAACTCTAGCTCGTCCACCCACACACTCTTGCTCGTCCACCCCCACACTCTAGCTCGTCCACCCTCACACTCTAGCTCGTCCACCCTCACACTCTAGCTCGTCCACCCTCACACTCTAGCTCGTCCACCCTCACACTCTAGCTCGTCCACCCTCACACTCTAGCTCGTCCACCCTCACACTCTAGCTCGTCCACCCTCACACTCTAGCTCGTCCACCCTCACACTCTAGCTCGTCCACCCTCACACTCTAGCTCGTCCACCTCTCTAGCTACCACACTCTAGCTCGTCCACCCTCACACTCTAGCTCGTCCACCCACACACTCTCGTCCACCCACACACTCTAGCTCGTCCACCCACACACTCTAGCTCGTCCACCCACACACTCTAGCTCGTCCACCCACACACTCTAGCTCGTCCACCCTCACACTCTAGCTCGTCCACCCTCACACTCTAGCTCGTCCACCACACTCTAGCTCGTCCATCCCCACACTCTAGCTCGTCCACCCACACACTCTAGCTCGTCCACCCACACACTCTAGCTCGTCCACCCACACACTCTAGCTCGTCCACCCACACACTCTAGCTCGTCCACCCTCACACTCTTCCCGCTGCTCTGACTTCAATCTCCCTCGTCTCCCATCTTCCCGTTTTCATCTTCATCTACTCTCCTATCCTTACCTCCACCTCTCCTATCTCCTTCATCCTCCTCTCCCTCTCGTCTTCCCCAATTACTACCTCCGCCTCACTCCTCCCTCAGGCAAGATGCAATTGAATTAACTGTACGTGACTTCCATTCTCGTCTTTGTTCACCTGTGTAGCGTCTGGAGCGGTCATTCAAAAACCTAACATTTACATCATATTATATACACGAACAGTCGACTTTATTTTCTCAAGATCGTCACATGTAAACATATAATTCACAGTATACACTCATGTAGGCCACACCTATGTCATTTAGGAATACAAAAATACACGGTTCCCTTCTCTTGCCATAAAAAACAAACAATATAAGATAAGTTGCCAACAATACCAGTCAATACTTGTTTTGAATGACGAATTATTCCCCAGCATAAGGCATCTTGCCTCTATAGTGCACCGTGAGGATGCTGGTAGATCTGAACGTTAAATTTTTAACAGAGGATAACATTGAGATATAGGAACATCAACCACTTAGTAATCTTCCCCCGTAACTGCGGAGGCGTGAGAACACAACTGGTGGCGGTTGTCTCACAGTGCTATTATCGCCGCCATCATGGTGCCGTAAACCAGCCGAGACAGTTACTGCAGTTCTAACTCCCTGAATTAAGAAGAAAATCTTATTGTATGAATGTCGAAGAGTCTGGCTCCATGTTATTATTCATGCCAGCTGAGCAGAGGTCGGTCAGCAGTCAATTATTATCTGCTCTGTCTGACTGAGTCCACACCACACGTCGAGAACGGCAAAACCTACAGCGTTCATAGTTGCTACAGGAACTTACATTTTCGAGAACTGTTGTCAGAAGGTCAGAGGTCAAGGTCATGAAGTTGAGAAACGCATCGCCCGGCATGAGATCAAGTTAGGTCTGGCTGGCAAGCATTTTGGTAGGATGCTTCAATCCTTTGTGTTAACCGCTGTCACAAGTGAGGTGGCTGCCGTCACAGGTGAGGTGCCGCCGTCACAGGTAAGGTGGCCGCTGTCACAAGTGAGGTGGCTGCCGTCACAGGTGAGGTGGCTGCCGTCACAGGTGAGGTGGCTGTCGTCACAGGTGAGGTGGCTGCCGTCACAGGTGAGGTGGCTGGAGATAGGTAAAATCTCTGCTCTGCAGCCACCGGCGGCAGTAACTCCGCCCACCGCCCTTAGACAACTCCTCACCACTAATGGAACAGCTCAGGTCACGAAGACTTAATAATTATAATGTGAAATGCGGTTGGCGTGTTGACGAAGCTCATCCATGCCTTATTGCACAGTTTATTTATCTCACCCGCACCTCCTGCGTGTTGACGAAGCTCATCCATGCCTTATTGCACAGTTTATTTATCTCACCCGCACCTCCTGCGTGTTGACGAAGCTCATCCATGCCTTATTGCACAGTTTATTTATCTCACCCGCACCTCCTGCGTGTTGACGAAGCTCATCCATGCCTTATTGCACAGTTTATTTATCTCACCCACCCCTGCGTGTTGACGAGCTCATCCATGCCTTATTGTGCACGCGTGCTCATCCATGCCTTATTGCACAGTTTATTTATCTCACCCCGCACCTCCTGCGTGTTGACGAAGCTCATCCATGCCTTATTGCACAGTTTATTTATCTCACCCGCACCTCCTGCGTGTTGACGAAGCTCATCCATGCCTTATTGCACAGTTTATTTATCTCACCCGCACCTCCTGCGTGTTGACGAAGCTCATCCATGCCTTATTGCACAGTTTATTTATCTCACCCGCACCCCTGCGTGTTGACGAAGCTCATCCATGCCTTATTGCATTTATTTATCTCACCCGCACCTCCTGCGTGTTGACGAAGCTCATCCATGCCTTATTGCACAGTTTATTTATCTCACCCGCACCTCCTGCGTGTTGACGAAGCTCATCCATGCCTTATTGCACAGTTTATTTATCTCACCCGCACCTCCTTCCCCAAACCCAACCTTTCCTAACGTCTCGGTAAGGTATCTGTGTCCTAGCGTTGACGAAACACTCGCCATCCTCTAGTGTAACTAAGCTGTGAGAACCTACACTAATATTAATAAGTCTCCGATGATCAGTTAAAGAAGTAAATAACGCTCTCATAGACCTAAGAAGTGGGACTGGATAGTTTGTCCAGATGTATCTGATGAAAGTTAAGAGAGGATAATGGCAACACTGATCAGTCGTTTATAGCAAAGTTCACAGTTACTTGAATGTGATCTTGACTTGACCTTGACTAGTTCCTTGCTTCCAGGGTCGTTACTTCCGGTTGTGGTGTGTGTGTGTGTGTGTGTGTGTGTGTGTGTGTGTGTGTGTGTGTTCTCTGCCGCCTCACTGCTGGCTTACATCACCTCCTAATTACTCAGGTCACTAAATACTAATGGTTGTGTTGTGAGGTGCGACTTGTGGAGGGTGATTAATGGCAACAGGACTATTGCGATATAGGATAACAAGAAAACGAAAGCTACTATAATGCCACCACGAGAGCATCAACACAAGGCCATAGTGAGGATGTGTTAACTTAAAAATAAAACCCGGGATTACTCTTCAGCTTCGCACTGCACTGCCCGAGTTACGCCCAAAACTCTCAATTCAGAAATTTTCTCCCACTAACATTTTCACTGTATTTCAATCTAACACCCAAGTCCACAAACTGTTAACCTTATTTCCAGATGGCAGAATGTAGCAACACAGTCTGGAATCTTTAATATATATCAGTTCTTCATCTGCCTGGTTATTCGCTCTATAACCTGTACTGTACATATAATAACATCAGCAATGTGTCAGGTGAACAGCGTACAGCCACACAGCCATAAGCCATCACATTCACTGAGTTATTGCCTTGAACTACCTCACTGTCTTGGCCACACCCTGTGAATCACAAGTCCCTGATGCCAACACCAGATAACGACAAGTAAATGAATGTAATTATTAAGTAGAACAGTAAAGTATATTTAAGGGCGGTAAGGCCAAGGTACTCACCGACGACACCTCGGGGAAGGCCATGAAGGAGCTGGTGAGATCTGGGTTGTCCTCCTGCGTGAGTATGATGGGGCAGGAGAGGTTCTCTGGGTCACAGCTGGGGTTGGCCACGACGGGCACGTTGGCACAGGTGTTAGGCTTCCAAGACGCGTCCGGGGCCCGGTAATGAGGAGGGTGGACAGGGGTGCCTATCTCCCCGCGCTCCTTGAACACTCCATACCGGTACTGCAGCCACTCGTGGGCTACCAGTCGACCTGTCAACAGAAACATTATGAACTTAACAAACATACGAGTATATTGTTCACCACATTACTAACAACAAATAACTACATTAGTATTCCATGAAGTGAGACAAGTCTGCCAATTCACACCTTAAAGGACTTTACCAAAAGCTGTGATCTTGATCTTTTGCCCACATCTAAAACAGCTCCTGAAGTTGACAAGTTGTATATTACGGTAGAGTGACCAAGAAGTGAATTATTAACCTTTTCCGTCCACAAGTTATGTCGGGGACACTGGAGCAACAGGTGATGATGACCCACCTACACAACACAAGGAAGACCCCAGAGTAATAAAAACTGCATTTGATTGTCCATAAAGTTATAACTACATTTAATTTGGTAATAAAATAATAACTGAGTAGACCAACAAGACACACCATCACCACAACAATCAACTGTGACCAATTTACCTACTACCTACAACTGACTCCAGTCACTCCTTTACCACGTTTAGTATACAGAGTTTTGATAGTTATGATCTTATTTAACCTGAGAGGAGTTGTAGACACACACACACACAGTGGCGGTAACAGAACTAGAAAACAAAAAACTTCATGGGTGTTGTCTTGGCCCAGTCGTACACCTGGCAGCTTCAATCAGTCAAGAGGAGCTGACGAAACGCAGCTAAAAATAACCCAACCCAACCCAACCTCACCTCACCCAACCTAACCCGCAGTTATTAAGAGTCCTCGGCATGTATTTCTTGCTACCAGTATGGGAAGTCAAACACTGTGGCGTGTATCGGTTCACCATGATAATTCACCACAGGATCGATTTCATTGACGAAGGGAAAACAGTAGCTAATTTTCTCGCCTTTGTCCATCTTCCATGTGTCGCAGTGAGTCGCTTATGATGCTTCGGTGTGTAACAAATGCCCAACAACACACAAGACACTGGAACACTAAACATAATCTAACTAACCTAAATAAGGGAGGTTTTCTCTCAGTAACGGCCAGAGTTGACCATTTATCACCTGGCTTTTAGATGGCACCTTCCCTTGCCCAAATATCTACTAATAACCAATTAATGACCTCTAACAACCAGGCATGTGCCACCCGGGGACACTGGCGACGAAAATTATAGGGTTGGTGGTAGTGAGTTAGACGGCTTCAGGGCCTCCCGGGGGCTGAGAGCGGCCCGTTACTTACCATCCACCCATCCTTCTATCCTCTCACCCAAGTCACTCTCTACCCATTCACCCAACTACTTAAATGTCGGTGATTGGCGTCTCTCACAAGTGTGGGCGTGGGGCGGCTGGTGACACAACACTGCATGACAAGGAAAGAATCGCCGTCAACTATAGCAACAAAATGTCTACCTTCATTCAATTCCCAGAGTTAAACCTATGTAAGCTTCTCTTAATAAGTTGCAGATAATCTTCACAAAAGCGTACAGTATATAAAGCGCAAGAAGAAACAAACCAGCTGTTATTGTCTACAACAACATTACCTCACAAATAATAAGGTCATTTAACGTGCTCTACGAATCGTTTTTGGACTCCATAATTTTGCTGTCACGTCGTCAAAGTTTTGGCTACGAGGACATTGTGGGCTCGTCAGGGGCCGGCCCACCGCTCTTCCTTTCAATACCCGAGGCGGAGTGTTTGGACGGCCGGGGCAGTGGTGTGAGGAGAGCACCCAGGCCTCCACCCCATAATACTGGGGGGGGGGGGAGTATCGGCAGTCCTCACACTCTTGTCCACACACTAACTCACGCCTCCTAAGCAAGTCAACAACGCCAGCATTCTACTCACGTCCACACCCAAACCAAAGCCTGCATCTTAATCGTGGCCACACCCAACCACACCAATGGCACTCCAATCCTTGCCTATACCCAAACCCATGTCTTAACCCAACCCACGCCCACACTCCAACTTACGTCTACCGCAACCCAACCCACAGTATGTTCCCTACAAAGCATAGGTCCTGCAGCAGCTGGAGCACCACACAGGAGGTGGCTGCTGGCTGTGGTTAACAAATGGGTCATCAAGTTCTGGGGAGAGCAAAACACGCCTGTAATAACCCACCCAATAACGTCTACTCAAGCTGACATGACAATTAATGTTCTCTTATCGTCACACTCGGCTGCAGTCATCCAGTCTTCTGATGTTAATATGTCTTGTTAATCAGTGAACGACAGTTATCTGACATGAACAAGAAAATTACAATCTTTATCTTGACACGCCAAGATTCTGGGTCATCTTCTACACAATGACCGGAACAAATTTGCTCGATTGTGTTGGTGGAGTGTTTCAAGCCCGCCAGGAGTCGGGAACCATGCTGTTTATCCCTCTAAAATTTTGCCTCTGTAAAATCATTGCAGTGGTCAGAAAGAGTGTAACAGTGTCCAAGGTCCCCACAAGCAATTATTGAAGTCATACGGAGAGTTTGAGACGCGTTAAATATCATCATTTTGCAGGAGTTTAGTGCACCTGTAAAAGTCTGTTGGTCACATGCTCTTTTAGCTTGAGAAGCCTCTAAACCCCGTCATTAATGCCCCCTCTGATCACGGCCCAGCCTGGGGGCCAGCAGGAGCACATCCCACACCCTCATCTATTGTGCAGCCAGATAATGAAACACACAGTTGGGTGACGTGGTAATGGCCGTGAAGCATCTCTCTCTCTCTCTCTCTCTCTCTCTCTCTCCAAGGTGATATAAAAGGATGCTAAATCATTCCAATAACCTCACAAAGAACCTCTTGTTATAAAAAATAAACCACAAAGAAAAACGTGGAGGGAGATGGCCACAATAAAATGTTTATTGTCACCGAGTGGTTGGGATGAAGCAAACATAATTGACGCCAGTTTCCGCCACAACAACGCCTGAATATCGCCTAAGTGGCGCTATCCAGGGGACATGCCACTATAAAAATCCCTGTAAGAAGGAATACCCCATTGTGCGTCTGATTACAAAATATGGCGTTCCTCCTCGAGCTTTGTATAAACGGCGTTAACCAGCCAGTTTGGTATTTTGGCCTCTAGAAAGATGTATACATAAGGGTGAAAAATGGTTGGGCCGCTTCCCTTCCACCCCCCCCCCCCAAGCCGTTCTCTAATAAGAATAGCCTTGAGTTTTCTATGACTTGTAAAAGGGGACGTTCAGATCCGCGGTGAGGAGTCTAGGAGATCCTTCACATCCACCAACAGACAACGTTGTTGTCGTTCTGTTTTAATCGTGGTAAGTTTACATATCCGCCACAGTCCTCAGGTGTCTCTGTCTGTCACGATCCGGTAAATCTCGTTCATGACAGCTTCACATACATAATACCAGGTGCTCGTACTATTTCTTCGACCAGATAATGATTTATAGGCGACTCATAAGTAAAGAAACTACATGTAGTTTAAATAGGTATCTGCTCAGTAGAGAATAAGACGCAAGCATGATCTGCTTGGAGTTACCTACATCGGCATATTCTGTACAGTGATGATGAGGATGATGGTGGTGATGATGAGGATGATGGTGGTGATGATGAGGATGATGGTGGTGATGATGCGTATTAAAATTGTCATGTTTGGTTCCACTAAAAAAATGAGGAACTGTCCACTGCCTTCAATCATGTTTTCGAGACATCGGTAATGCTAAAAACAGCCATAATCCCACAACCAATGTGAAGGTTGACGGTCTCTCTCACTACAATAGATGCTGAGTCTATCCTGTGTGACCAGAACACTGAAGTCCTCCCTAACATGGAAACGTATACATAGTCTAAAATAGTCATAAATAAAGTGGGTATGAAAGGAAGGGGGGAGTGTAGATCAATGGATGGTGAGGCTGGGGTACTGATAAAGGAGAAGAGTACCTGTGTGGCCTATCTACAAATGTCATCCATATCGTTCTTCTTTTAATATGTAAAGCAGCTTCAAACTAGTCCCCGGGAGGAGTTACTCTGGGAGATAGGGTGTGGGGCTCAATATTTGTGGTTCCCTAAGAGTCTCGTGTCTCTGGTGTAAGGGGAGATGCGTGACAGAGGCATCTAGGTTCATTGGGACCATCCATCCCCCTCTGGCGGCTTATGGTACACCTTAACTTCAACGCTCCTTACCTTACTCTTGATGCAACACCCTGAGCCTTATACAATCAACTTCAACGTTCTTTACCCTGCCCTCGACGCTACACTCTGACCCTTATACCTTTCACCCTCTAAGTCGAGTAGCAACATATAGTATAAGGTGTGAGTAACACTTCATTACCTCACAGGCAAGATTTTACACGTTGTGGAAAACAAGATATGTCGAGAAATAATGGACGGCAAATTACACTGACATTTATTCAGGGTGTTAGAAAGGTCACTGTGTATCTGGAGACATTAAACATATAGTTATTTACCTTTTCCTAGTGACAATAACATTCTGAATATTTACTGTAAGTGTTAATTATTACAGGTGAACAGTCTTTTTTACCACCAAGTTGACCGGTCGCCTCTGAACTAATTTATGATATGTAATCTGTGTTTTTCCTTTACAGTATTATAACTTCACAGGACTAAACTACGCGTCCGTGTTTCGTCATGTTCTCCTCAGTCACTCAGAGATACTCAACACTGGCCTTGAGTGTACGCGTTTGATTTATTCTTCATCTGAGTAATATTAAGACAATCCTACTAATTAACTAATAACGTTGTAAGAATTGACAGGGGTTTCATATTTCGATTTATGTGACGTCATCCTTGTACTTTATTGAATCAGAGTTTGGGGTCTTTTAGTTTGTTTTTGTTTTTTGTTAATCTCTGGGTTTGGTGAGGCTGGAATTGTGCAGATTTGATGCGATAAGTTGCCCCGATGATCGAACTTTACGTTGTACGGAGAATGGAGGTGTGTTTGGTGTCCGTGAGGGGGGGGGAGGGACGAGTGGACCCAACACTGAACCACAATATTACCCCATGACGCCACCCAACCATTAGCATATATTCACTCCTCCTGATGTACTGCACAACACTGACGCGACCAAAGGGATTTATCTTCTTATTCATTATTTACAGAGGTTTCAGACGTCCAGGGTGCAGTGTGGCCGATGGTCTATGGTCACTAAGTGTTATGTTGAATTCTTACAGGACTCTTCTGAATGACTTTGATCAAACGTGTTGGGTCTGTCATGACCAGAAGGCCTCCGTTATTAAGACATGTTAACCCAATAAAAGTGATGAACATGAAGGTCAAACTCTGCCATCCATCAATGAGAAAGGTCAGTTAAATGTAAGGTCAGTTAACTGTAAGGTCAGTTAACCGTAAGGTCACTTAATATTGATTACACTGATATAAGTATGATGAAAGTTCTAATATTTGTTTTGTTTTTAAAGCTGGGACAGACTGACATCAGTCGGAACTGTTGGTAGACTCAAAACACGTGATACAGAAGGGGGGACTCACCGTTGGCCAGTGTATTGTTCTGCAGGAGAAGTTCGTGTCCGAGGGAGACGTAGTCGCCGCTCTGGCCGCAGCCCCGCGTGTGGAGTGTCCAGGGCCGGGGTCCGTGTTGCGGGTGTCTCTCCTGCGTCACTCGCACATCAGCGTTGTCCCAGGTTTCCCCCGTGGCGTTGTGGACTGTTTCCAGGAGTGGACATGACGCCGTGGTCCAAGTAGGTGGCACCAGCACTGTTACGCTGCGAAAGTTGGCACGACCTCTTGTGGCAGTGAACACCACTGTGGACGCCGCTGCCAGCACCTCCTGCAACACAACAAGTCTCATATAAATATAACTATAATGTTCGTCTAAAACGTAAATAACACAAGACTCGCACTTTACCTGTAGAAAGTTGTCGGGGTGTTCTCTGACCCCAAGTTGAGACCCAATAATACTCGACAACTAGACCAGTACCCGGGTGATGGTGACCATAACATAACATACAGTATAAATGAAGAAAACTGCAGCACGTCTATTGGTCCATACTCAGATGTGAAGTTTCTCAGCGAGTTCAAGTTAATGGTGGTGTTTGGTAACTTGCTCTACTCCACAACTTTCAAACCAATGTTTACCTAAATATAACTTTGTCTAATTCAAGACTCTCTATCTAACCCCGTCTCCCACCTCCACATATCGTCCCTCACTCTACGTCTCTCAAGATAATATCAATTAACTTTTCTCAATCTGTCTCTATGCTCAAGGTTACTAATGCCCGAAATGAGCTTTGCCATCCTCTTCTGAATGCTTACCAGGGAATCAAAACTGAACTGTTACTCGAACTGCAAGATATGAACCCAAGTGCTGTACTTAACCTTCTTCCGTACATTACTGTTCCTCACTGTTAACTTTATAATTCGTTTCTAATGAGACCATATGTACTTTAGTTCTATACGTTTACTATACAGCATGACGGGCGGGAAAACCACAGTACTGGTATAGTAACAAAGTATCGTTTGATCTCTTGTTAATGAAGCTGCAGCCTTCCTACATTAACGTCTTACGCTCATTTGTGTTTTATATGTATTCACAGGGACGATTAAAACTTTCATGAACACACACACACACACACGTAGCTACCGTCCGAGGGATCAGTTTAGTGTGGGCGTACCAAGTCGTGTTGGGAGAAGGAGTGGGGTCCAACGAGCTGGGCGCACCACGGGAGCTGCCACACATCCATCAGGTGGCTCATCAAGGGACCCTGCAGCTCGGAGTGTGGCTGCCCGTAAACCATCCCCACCACGCTGACCCCTGGGCCTTGGGCCACACCCCACCTATTATGGATGCACATGCCACACTCAGGTGCCCACCAACATTCCTCTCACACAGTGCTTCTCCGCTACTCCCAAGCTCCTGACTGTTCACTTGTAAGTTTTTACTTTTAATTGACTTCTGAAACTCATTGCTAATAGGATCGTAAATAACCTAACCTAACCAAACCTAAACTAACTGTTCATTTAGAAGTTGAACTCTGACTGCCCACTATCTTACCATCTTAATAATCTGTAAACTATTACTACCGCACGCACTCATTCACTCACTCACTCACTCACTCACACACACACACACACACACACACACACACACACACACACACCTCTCCACCCATTATGTATTCATTGGTCTTTCCTCCCATACGGTCAAGGCTTTATTCATCTTTCTACGCGACAAATGATTATTATCAAATCAATCAGTAGCAGAGGAACAAACACTCACTATGGAGGTCATGATGAGTGTGACGTTGGAAGATAATAAGTGACAGGTTGCGTCTTTTACTCGACAAATTCTCAGAGATTCGTACCTTTTTTATGTCAAATTATCGACCTAAACTGGGTGGGAAAAATGTATCTAACTTGATAAATAAAATTGCTTTCAGACTCACGTGGAACTACGGTAAATGTTAAGAGTAAAACTTAACGCAGAAATCTTCCTCTACTAATTGTTAGCAACATACATACATACAGCGTCTCGTATAATTCACCCTCTATCATATGTGTCTATAACTTAACGAGAACACAACATGCATGATAGTTTGTGTTGGGATAAAATTGTATACGAATGGTAAACCCAAGTGACGTCCTCGACCACAACACGAGCCTCGCCTGGGCTGCCCCCTGAAGGCGACCCAGCTGGACGCCATATAACCGGACCCTCGTTAGCAGTGACATGAAAATCCCTCGAGTTAAAAAGTTAATTGATTCTCGAAGGCGTAGCGAGCTTTCATCATGACTGGCCGCCGATGGACGAAGAGCCTGGAGACGTACAGCATGGCCGCCCCCATCACCAGAGCTCGTGCGGAACAGTGAAGAAAGGCGCCCATTGGCTCCCACAACCAAAACTCATCCACCACTACATTACTCTTGCTACATTCAACCCAAAAAATGAACGATAAAAATACAACAAACATAAAAAAATGAGACGCGGGTCAATGGAGGAAAGACGGCGAGGAGACAATAGATAATAAATTTAGTCAAGAGGTGGCCCGAGAAAGGCTTGGGTATGGAAAGGAACTGATAAATTACAGAGGAAATTACACTCATTTGTGGGATGAAAAATTGGTTCTGGAGAAGAGGAACGGCGTGAGGTGTACTGCCTGAGATGTAAACAATAAAGGTGTAGAGGAGGAGTGTAAATGATACGAGTAAGTGTGGCTAGATTAGGTTAGGTTAGGTTAGGGTGTTTAATCATTCGGTAAAATAAGTTGGGGTGCCTAATCTTCACGTGATCCCTCAAGAGGAGAGTATTCTATGTGTAGAAGAGGTGTAGCGTATAACACGTAGCTAGGTGTTGTAGGTGTAACAAGGGTGTAGATGCAGTTGTGGTGAGAATACTTTACATGTATAGTCGGGGTTCAAAAGTTCACTCCTTCCCAAACTGAACTAGTATCGACCCCAAATGAGTTAAAACAGTATACCCGCACCAGGTGACAGTTAGGCTAAGTAAGTTCGGAGATTCATTCCCGCGACTGTACAAGAGGTGTAATATTTTAGGTATTTAATGAAGTTCAGAGTATAAGTTGATATAGAGGAGGAACTGGTAGAGAAATGCGGATCCCAAACCAGTGAGTGAAGCATCGAGTCAGTGTCTTGTGGTGAGAATAAGCTCCGGGTGAGTTATAATGGACCAGGACGGGGATTCGAGAGACTTTTAAAAACAAATATTGCGAGATAAATACAGGAGATAATATGTTAAGGCGCGGGGCTGTGTTGATGGCGGAGATAACAGCTAACGAGGGTTCTGGCGCCCACTGAATAAATTTCTTAAACTTAGTGCTCAAACACAGCCCACGGGGAGCTGGTTATACTGACTGCTGTACAGAGTGTACACTACACTGACAGCATGACCACTATGATGTCAGTATAGCCACCATGCTGTCAGTATGGCCGCTACACTGACAGTATGGCCACTGCATTGTCAGTATGGACACTGCACTGCCATTATGATAACTACGCTATCAGTATGGCCACTATGCTCTCAATATTGCCACTATGCTATCAATATGGCCACTATTATGTCAGTATGGCCACTATTATGTCAGTATGGCCACTTGGAGGTCAGTTATACTGTTATAGCAACCGGGAGTTACAATAATGAGGAGTTACAAGACTGAGGGAGGGGGGAGTGATGGAGGAGTGGGGCAACCTGCATACTATTATGACCTGTGACCCCTCCTGACCCCGCCCTGTACACCTTCCACCTCATTATCTCATTAGAGAGAGAGAGAGAGAGAGAGAGAGAGAGAGAGAGAGAGAGTGTCTCGGGTCATGCTTGAGAGGTGTGGTTATAGATAGTGATAGGACGTGAGGGAGCAGGAACGCTGGTCTGGTCTGCGACTTACTGCAGGAGTGCGGCCAGGGAACACTCCACCATCTATACCTGGCCGGCAGCCGATCCGTCATTCTGTCCGACCGCCCTATTGAATATTAGCAATTCAGTAATGAGATAGTGGTAAACAAACCTGATACGTATTGCCCTCCCCCACAAGGTCGAGTTTGCCGCGTCTACCTGCCCCTGTGATGGGTGATGTCAAACATCTTTGCATTCTTTCGATATGCAGTTAGGAATATTAAGCTGATGACTTGCTTGTGGCCAGCGCTATTTGGGGACGAGACAAGGCATCTGTCTAGCCTATTAAACCCAGACTCCCCAAGATGTAGATGTTGGGACTAAGTTAAGATGGTTAGTGAAATTAACAAGACTAAGGTTGTCATCTAGGAACATCAGACAAACATTACAAGAAACAAACTTAATATTATAGCATTAAAATTATTACTATGTTTACTGACAAGAGTCTTCTACAAGAGGCTTCTACCGACAACTGTCTTAAGGTAGGTTTTAACAGTATTTGTCAAACCTTTAATGCATGATATAACTTTTAATAGAAGGATTTAATATCATTCAGACAAACATGGGACGCTTACAGTCTCTTGTTTACACTTCCTTAACACCAATGTTTGCAAACACTTACACGGCGTGTAAGTTTTGATGTGCACACCCAGGGCCTCCTCCTACCTCCCCTGCTCAGTGACAACTTTATCATCCAAGCTGATGCTGTGTACTTACTGCTTGTCAACCACTGCTGGGTAACACAACTACAGCTTGGTCGATCAGGTGGCGTCCCGCAACTTTAATATTTTATTTGGCCAACGCCAGACTGTTTTATTCATCACACAGGTAGTTAATTATTTCTACTGGAATTTGTTGGTGGGCGCACAGGAAGAGGTGGGTAGTGAGGGGTAAGTGATGGGTGACAAGGAAGTGACAGACAAGAGGACAGGTAGAGAGATACGTGCAGGTTGAGATAACATATAGGAGGAGGTGCGGGCGGTGAGGACACGTTATCAAGGCGGGCGGCATTCCCACGGTCATTACGCCTCCCAGCTCCGCCACCATCCACTGCCCTTTACCTGGAGAGGGAGAGAGCCCTGAGTACCGTGGTCTTTGATCAACCAGCGGAAGGCGGAACTCCCCTCACTAAGCCAAGGTGGAGCTTCCCTCACTAAGCCACAGGTGGAGCTTCCCTCACTAAGCCACAGGTGGAGCTTCCCTCACTAAGCCACAGGTGAAGCTTCCCTCACTAAGCCACAGGTGAAGCTTCCCTCACTAAGCCACAGGTGAAGCTTCCCTCACTAAGCCACAGGTGGAGCTTCCCTCACTAAGCCACAGGTGGAGCTTCCCTCACTAAGCCACAGGTGGAGCTTCCCTCACTAAGCCACAGGTGGAGCTTCCCTCACTAAGCCACAGGTGGAGCTTCCCTCACTAAGCCACAGACTCACGATGATTAACCAGGGGCTTCCTGCCCTGACCTGAGAAATGAATTGGCATTGACCAGCCAAATTCAAGACCCACAGTTTGTGTCGTCAGGTAAGGCTTCTTTGTCAAAGAATAGGAACCTTCGTGGCGCCAAGAATGGGATCTGAGAGGTAGGATAATTCCTGAGTAAGGTCAGGTGACCCAGGATGACCCCGAGCTAGGGATGGGAAGGACGCAGAGGTCAGGGACACGGAGGAAACTCGAACATAAGAATGGAGGAAACTGCGGCGGGCCTATTAGCCCGGGCAGTTTACTTGGGGTTGTTAGTGACACCCTACGGACCAAGCTGAGCTATTCGTGAGCCAGGAGACATTTTGCTACTCTAACTCTACTATTAATTAATCCTGGTAATAAACCTCAGAGCAGAGTTCCGCCGAGGTTCAGCAACAAAGAAGCTGTCTCCGACGCCCACGACAATGTGTTACCTTTGTTAGGATCCGCTAATGACATCCGTAATTTACATTTTCCCCCATTATATATTCACGGTCCCGGAGGTAATTACAGGCAGGACGGTGCTGGCTAATGAAGTGACGGAAGAAGGTAACGTGAAGTAGGTGTAGGAGGCACTGAGTATGAGGAAGGTAACGTGAAGTAGGTGTAGGAGGCACTGAGTATGAGGAAGGTAACGTGAAGTAGGTGTAGGAGGCACTGAGTATGAGGAAGGTAACGTGAAGTAGGTGTAGGAGGCACTGAGTATGAGGAAGGTAACGTGAAGTGGGTGTAGGAGGCACTGAGTATGAGGAAGGTAACGTGAAGTAGGTGTAGGAGGCACTGAGTATGAGGAAGGTAACGTGAAGTAGGTGTAGGAGGCACTGAGTATGAGGAAGGTAACGTGAAGTAGGTGTAGGAGGCACTGAGTATGAGGAAGGTAACGTGAAGTAGGTGTAGGAGGCACTGAGTATGAGGAAGGTAACGTGAAGTAGGTGTAGGAGGCACTGAGTATGAGGCAAACTCCCCTTTCATTTCTAGTCTGTAATTGAAATAATAAACCTCATTTGAAGAATATTATATCTTATGCTTTCACCCACACAGAACATATTCCACCAGGGAAGGGTCTATGCTTAAAGGCCAAACTAAACTAATAAAAAAACACAGAAGAAAGATCATGGTTGTGTTGTGTTCAGACAGTGGAGTCAGGAGTGAAATTCCATGTCAGGAAGGGAGGGACGCCAGGATGCTAATTTTTTATGTGGTGAAGATGGGTCCCACTCCTTTTCCCAGCTCACTATAATGCCCCCTCCACCGCCTAATCTTTGCCTTTCCGAAGTCCCCCCCCCCCACACACTGTAGCCATGACAACAGGTTTAAGTCAATTTACGTGACACATAATGACACAAAGTACAAAGTTCGTTCGTGTTACTGAAAAATAAAAACAACAGCGCATCAATATTGCGGACATCACCCGCCGTTTACCTGTTGTGAATTATGGTTCTCCTGTGATCTATGTACTCTCCACTTTCTCCTGTGATGACTAAATCATATTATCCTCTATAAATCTACTCACTTCCTCTGTGCTGTAATGCATTTAGGGAAAGTTTCTAAATGTTTCTAAATGAATAAAAGATCGGTGTAAGACTGAGAGAGGAAGTGCAGCTGGTGGAGGGGCGTGATACTCCCCACGGTTGTGTCGTAAAATAACAAAGGAGATGTTTTAGTGAGCCGCTGCTAAATCTACGACAGATAGTAGACCATGACATGTCCCACCAAACCTACCCTAACCCTCTCCCTGCCTGGCCGAGGATACAGTCCCTCTTCCTCTTAACAGAACCACAAACAGAGAATACTCACCACCACAAACAACAGCAGAGAGAGAGAGGGAGAGAGTGAGGACGTTGCCTATACTATACTTGATGACTCGGGGTGTAGGGGGCAGATGGGGGTGTAAGGGACAAGTGAGGATGTGGGACAAAGGTGAGGGTGTAAGGGACAGGTGAGGGTGTAGGGCCTGGGTGTACAGTATACTGCTATGGTACACGTAAGGTTGGAACACCGCCCCTGGCCAATACCTTACCGTGAGAAACCACCTCCTGCCCACCATCTTACTTTCAGTCCTCAACCAACACAAGACACCTCAAGGTTTTTGTCCAGGTTATTTTGAAGATAAATATTAGTAGCAGCCTTATAACCCACTGGCGCAGAGGATAGAAATAAAATGGATGAAGCACTTTATGAGATTACAGCGTCCAACTGTGAGATGCTGTAATTATGTAGTTAGCTCAGGTCAGAGACTTTTCATCTGGTTATCAACAAACACAAGAAACATCGCTGGGGTCATCAAGGTATCAATGTGTTTAGCTTGACGTGTTTCTTCAATATGTTTTGATGAACCACGCTGCGGGGTTTATCTGGCTATTAACAGGGAACAGCAAGTAAGAAATCAACCTGTCACCCGGGAAGATTGGTCTTGGTCGAATACTGAACTGCAGGTATAAGAGGAACCCAGACAAGAGCGACACCAGGTACTGTATGACCCACTAACTCGAGGCAGACCCAGCGATGAAACAAAACACAATTAGCAAAAGATCTTTACCTTTTTATAGTTAATTATTGACGTTTCGGTTAAAATGGTCGCCTTAAGACACAGCTTACATTAAAATGTATTGGGGATTTGTTTTATGAAGACCGTCATTAGCTATGTAATGTACACTACTGTGTAAAGTAAGTCGCTGTGATGTTTATGAAGCTGTCTTAATGTGAGGTGATGGTTGTGTTGTACCGTCCATCACCTGAGGTACAGTACAGTGGTGTTGTACCGCCCATCACCTGAGGTACAGATACAGTGGTGTTGTACCGTCCATCACCTGAGGTACAGATACAGTGGTGTTGTACCGTCCATCACCTGAGGTACAGATACAGTGGTGTTGTACCGTCCTTCACCTGAGGTACAGATACAGTGGTGTTGTACCGTCCATCACCTGAGGTACAGATACAGTGGTGTTGTACCGTCCATCACCTGAGGTACAGCTACAGTGGTGTTGTACCGTCCATCACCTGAGGTACAGATATAGTGGTGTTGTACCGTCCATCACCTGAGGTACAGATACAGTGGTGTTGTACCGTCCATCACCTGAGGTACAGATATAGTGGTGTTGTACCGTCCATCACCTGAGGTACAGATACAGTGGTGTTGTACCGTCCATCACCTGAGGTACAGATACAGTGGTGTTGTACCGTCCATCACCTGAGGTACAGATACAGTGGTGTTGTACCGTCCATCACCTGAGGTAATAGGATACAGTGGTGTTGTACCGTCCATCACCTGGTAAGCACAGATACGAAACAATTGTGGTGTTGTACTGCCCATCACCCTGAGGTACAGATGCAGTGGTGTTGTACCGCCCATCACCTGAGTGTGCTGGATAACCAGATACAGTGGTGTTGTACCGTCCATACCTGTGTCAGATACAGTGGTGTTGTACCGCTCCATCACCTGAGGTACAGATACAGTGGTGTTGTACCGTCCATCACCCTGGTACAGATACAGTGGTGTTGTACCGTCCTTCACCTGAGTACAGATACAGTGGTGTTGTACCGCCCATCACCTGAGGTACAGATACAGTGGTGTTGTACCGTCCATCACCTGAGGTACAGATACAGGTGGTGTTGTACCGCCCATCACCTGAGGTACAGATACAGTGGTGTTGTACCGTCCATCACCTGAGGTACAGATACAGTGGTGTTGTACCGCCCATCACCTGAGGTACAGATACAGTGGTGTTGTACCGTCCATCACCTGAGGTACAGATACAGTGGTGTTGTACCGTCCTTCACCTGAGGTACAGATACAGTGGTGTTGTACCGTCCATGAGGTACCGTGGTGTTGTACCGTCCATCACCTGAGGTACAGATACAGTGGTGTTGTACCGTCCATCACCTGAGGTACAGATACAGTGGTGTTGTACCGTCCATCACCTGAGGTAGTCCATCACCTATACAGTACTGTGTGTTGTACCGTCCATCACCTGAGGATATAGTACCCATCACCCGATACAGATACGTGGTGTTGTACCGCCCATCACCCGAGGTACAGATACAGTGGTGTTGTACCGTCCCATCACCTGGGTAGATACAGTGGTGTTGTACCGCCATCACCTGAGGTACAGATACAGTGTGTTGTACCGTCCATCACCTCGAGGTACAGATGCAGTGGTGTTGTACCGTCCATCACCTGGGGCAGATACAGTGGTGTTGTACCGTCCATCACCTGAGGTACAGATACAGTGGTGTTGTACCGCCCATCACCTGAGGTACAGCTACAGTGGTGTTGTACCGTCCATCACCTGAGGTACAGATAGGGTGTCCGTCCATCACCTGAGGTACAGCTACAGTGGTGTTGTACCGTCCATCACCTGAGGTACAGATACAGTGGTGTTGTACCGCCCATCACCTGAGGTACAGACAGTGGTGTTGTACGTCCATCACCTGAGGTACAAATATAGTGGTGTTGTACCGTCCATCACCTGGAGTACAGATATAGTGGTGTTGTACCGTCCATCACCTGAGGTACAGTATAGTGGTGTTGTATCCATCACCTGAGGTGATATAGTGGTGTTGTACCGTCCATCACCTGAGGTACAGATATAGTGGTGTTGTACTGCCCATCACCTGGGGTCCAGATACAGTGGTGTTGTACCGTCCCCTGCCCCTGATACCTGACCTCATTTTCAGGGATGATTTCTCACGCGTGTTTTAGGGTCGGTCAAGCGAGTAATATATGTATATCAGAAACGATCAGCGCCTTGTCTGGTCGTCACGGAGTCAGTGAAGTAATGGCGGGCGCTGTAAAATTACCTCAGCGGTGTTATACTTTAAAAACAACCTCACATAATCAGCTCAATTTGTTGTCGGATGTAGTACAGTGTGTGCGGTCCTTACCTCACTCAAGCAACCCCTCCCCTCACTCAAGCAACCCCCTCCCCTCACTCAAGCCCCTCCCGAGATACAAGAGACATGCCAGAGTCCAGATACACACTGAAACTCTGGCTTAACTAGATAAGTTTACTCCACACAATTAATGTTCACAATCATTCCAACAGATCATTAACGTTACAAGTTAAATTAAAAAATAAAATAGAGTAACGTTGAAGCTGGTTCTCTAAGTTACTTTAATGCGTTACCTTAAATCAGCCAGTTAGGTAGGTTCTTGCCTCTTCAGTCTGGACAGTTATTCATCGATCGATCCTTTGTGAATCTGAACTCAGGTGAGCTGTTTACCTGAGCGATCCACAACGAACTTTATTATCCTTATTGACCGCACCTGTCATAAAGGTAGACGCTATACAGTACAGGTGTCAGACACTGGTCGTCACTATACAGGTGTCAGACACTGGTCGTCACTATACAGATGCCAGACACTGGTCGTCACTATACAGGTGTCAGACACTGGTCGTCACTATACAGATGCCAGACACTGGTCGTCACTATACAGATGCCAGACACTGGTCGTCACTATACAGATGTCAGACACTGGTCGTCACTATACAGGTGTGGGCGCTGGTCAATTACTGCACGGTGCTAGACACTGGTCGTCACTATACAGGTAGCAGACACTGGTGGAAATCCCGCCTGAATGTCAGACACTGGTCGTCACTATACAGAGTGTCAGACACTGGTCGTCACTATACAGGTGTCAGACACTGGTCGTCTCTGCAGGTGTCAGATTGCTGGTCGTCACTATACAGGTGTCAGACACTGGTCGTCACTATACAGGTGCCAGACACTGGTCGTCACTATGAATGTCAGACACTGGGTCGTCACTATACAGATGTGAACACTGGTGTCTATACAGGTGTCAGACACTGGTCGTCACTATACAGGTGTCAGACACTGGTCGTCACTATACAGGTGTCAGACACTGGTGGTGCTACAGGGGTGTCAGACACTTGTCGTCACTATACAGGTGCCAGACACTGGTCGTCACTATGAGTGTCAGACACTGGTCGTCACTACTCTGAATGTCAGACACTGGTAGTCACTATACAGAGTGTCAGACACTGGTCGTCACTATAGATGTCAGACACTGGTCGTCACCTATACAGGTGTCAGACACTGGTCGTCACTATACAGGTGTCAGACAATAGTGCGTCACTATACAGGTGTCAGACACTTGGTCGTCACTATACAGGTGTCAGACACTGGTCGTCACTATGCGGTGCCAGACACTGGTCGTCACTATACAGGTGTCGAACGCAAGGTCGTCACTATACGGGTGTCAGACACTGGTCGTCACTATACAGGTGTCAGACACTGGTGTCACTATATACAGGTGTCAGACACTGGTCGTCACTACTCTAGATGCCAGACACTGGTCGTCACTATACAGGTGCCAGACACTGGTCGTCACTATACAGAGTGCCGGGTACTGGTCGTCACTATACGTGTCAGACACTGGTCGTCACTATACAGGTGTCAGACACTGGTCGTCACTATACAGGTGTCAGACACTGGTCGTCACTATACAGATGTCAGACACTGGTCGTCACTATACAGATGTCAGACACTGGTCGTCACTATACAGATGTCAGACACTGGTCGTCACTATACAGGTGTCAGACACTGGTCGTCACTATACAGGTGTCAGACACTGGTCGTCACTATACAGGTGTCAGACACTGGTCGTCACTATACAGGTGTCAGACGCACAGTCGTCACTATACGGAGTGTCCAGACACTGGTCGTCACTATACAGAGTGTCAGACACTGGTCGTCCTGCTCTGGAGTGTCAGACACTGGTCGTCACTATACAGGTGTCAGACACTGGTCGTCACTATACAGGTGCCAGACACTGGTCGTCACTATACAGGTGCCAGACACTGGTCGTCACTATACAGGTGCCAGACACTGGTCGTCACTATACAGGTGCCAGACACTGGTCGTCACTATACAGGTGTCAGACACTGGTCGCAACAATGTGATGTTCTAAATATCTTCACACAATAATGTAAGATAATAATGTCTTAATTATATATGAAAATCACCATGTATACCTGTAGTATACATGAGAATCACCATGTATACCAGTGTTATACATGAGAATCACCATGTATACCAGTATTATACATGAGAATCACCATGTATACCAGTGTTATACATGAGAATCACCATGTATACCAGTGTTATACATGAGAATCACCATGAATACCAATATTATACATGAGAATCACCATGTATACCAGTATTATACATGGGAATCACCATGTATACCAGTGTTATACATGAGAATCACCGTGTATACCAGTGTTATACATGAGAATCACCATGTATACCAGTATTATACATGAGAATCACCATGAATACCAATATTATACATGAGAATCACCATGTATACCAGTATTATACATGAGAATCATCATGTATACCAGTATTATACATGAGAATCACCATGTATACCAGTGTTATACATGAGAATCACCATGTATACCAGTATTATACATGAGAATCACCATGTACAGTATACCAGTATTCACGGGGTTGAGTGTTATATTGTTACTAAATACACCGAAAAAGTTACAACACAATAAGAGGTCTTCATTATAATTAATACTTGTAGGTACACATATTCAGGTCCTCGTAGATACAACATCCCCGGGGTTCATATCTAAGCAGATGGACCACCTACAGACCGTGATCGGGAGTAGTTAAGGAATAAATCACTATATATCTGTACTGTTGTTTCTGTAAATTTGCAATATTTCGTGTTATATATCACCACCTATACTGACATAATATAAAATAGGTCAATAACTACTCGACGATGACACGACTATATTTTCTCAACAGACTGAAGCGCCTTGAGTGAACACCAAAGACCAGTTGTACATGTTCATCTTATCTGCAGATCTTAGCCCTTACATATTCACAGACTGTTTCAATTTCCTTTCAGTCACATAACTTTAAGTCTTAAGTAGTCAACCCAGTAATGACTCAATTCGTATTTATCTGAAAAGAAATCAGTGATCTTGAATTCGAGGGTTTGGGGTACAGGACTGTAGCGCATACCAGGTGCTCAGGATCTTGTAAACAGTAGCGTGGTGTAGCCCTCGCTAGTTCCTATTGCTGCCCCAGGACGCACCTCCTCTTACCTCCTCCTCTGCTTTCCCCCGTTACCAGTCAGAAGGCGAGAAGTTGACAGATGGACGAATTGTTATGGGATTCCCTGGCAGCTTTCGGGAAAATGCTAAGATACGGCTCGTATCTCAAGTCAAAATCTGCCGCCGTCACAAACACCGGCTGCTGACAATCGGGTCTCTGGCATTCGTTCTTACTGAGCCAAGTGGACAGTCCCACAAAGCGCCGCTCGCCTTTGCATCCCTTCCTAAACTTTCTGGGAAGCTTCACTCTTCTCTGGGGACACCATTAGTCGGCTAGATTTGGGATCCTTGGGGTGATTCGCGGTTGGGAGTCGTGTGATGGTGGGGCCCCGTGTGTCGTGTGATGGTGGGACCCCGGTGTCGTGTGATGGTGGGACCCCGGTGTCGTGTGGTAGCGGATCCCCGTGTGTCATGTGATGGTGGGACCCCGGTGTCGTGTGATGGTGAGGAGCGGGAGGCAGGATCACTCACGTATAATTCTATGATGAACAGATCTTAACTAAACTTGGTCGAGATTCTTAAAAAAGATCCAGATTTAAATACTTTTCGTAGAGGGAAAACAACAACACGTGTGGTTAAGGTCATCCCAGAACCAGACCAATGACATCTTGGTCGTCATCTGTGTGTCGTGGTTTAAGGGAGATCTCTATGTGTTCCCTTACAGTACATCACAAGTTACAGTGGAAAATAAAATTAAATAAATCCGAGACCACGAAGACTTGACCACCTTGACCGCTTAAAGAGGTCATCCACGGTATTAAAGCCTCACCAATGTCTACTACGTGGAATAATAATTAATAATATAACACACTTCACGAGGCTGGTGCTGTAGTTCTCCCCTTGAGCCTAATGACAACCATACCCTGCTGTAATTACCGACCAGTCAGCTACGATTTGTGTCCATTTTCTGTGTTGTGATCAAGTTTTCTGGGATAATTTCCGCCCTGCGTGTGACCAACTAACAATATAAGTGGACAAAATTAGACCTTGAAATGAATCACAGGGCTATTTACACACCTATTTATCCCTTGTTTACCTCCAGTACCCACCTGGTGTCCCGCTCTCGACCACCGCCACCACCGCCCACCACCACTGCCCTCCATATGTTTTTCACACTTATTCCTAACTCTAATTACAGTTGGTTGTGGTGGTCGTCCTGGGCCTCTCACTACCACAGGGAAACATCACCTTCCTTTCCTCGGTGGCGGTAAACATCTTCGGTATTATTATAGTAGTCTAGTACCTTCAAAAACTAGAAACATGCCCAGAATACTTAGATAATTATATACAAGTAGTCTGAGCAATGGCAGAAATAGTTATATTGTTCAATTTACTAATATAAATTTTGGGGAGGAAGAATAAACATCCCAAAATATTTATAAAATATAAAGATAAATTTTAGAAATGAGGTGAATTTCTATATGGTAAAGTAATTATTAGTTATATTATAATTCTTGACTATTGGTTTAATGATCAGTTCATTTTATTTATTTTTTATTTTATTTTTATGAGTAAAAGATTCAAGAGGCGCAAGCCAGTAGTGAGGGAGCGAGGCGGTGTGTAATGTTGTACCTCTAAGGTGAGCTGCAACACTGACTGCAGGGAGACGTCAGCTGTAACAACATGCGGAGAACAACACAACAAAAATAAGACGAATAAACTGAGAGCAAGGGTCAACTCAAAGGTCTTTCATCGCCCGAGACAAAAGATGGGCCTTAACTCAAGGTCAATAGAACAAAATATATTTGCTGAAGTTATAAAATAGTCAAGATGCCTAGAGAGGATTACACAGGCCTGCACACCTGTAGTACACCCGCACGGACACCGTTTTCATCATCCTCCCATTCCCTTCGGCACGACAAAAAGGAATAAACAGGAATATAAGTTATGCTGTAATAACAGAGGTGGAGCTTGCAACGTTGGCGGACAATCTAGTGCAGTCTTGGTGCTGAGATCTATGCTAATTTCCCCCCTCAGGGACTCTGCTTGGTACGAGCTGACTCCCGAGGCCCCGCAGTGGCCTTTATTTAACAACAGATAAGCCCGGCGACCCACGAGCAGGGGGGGACGCTGGACCTGTGAGGGAGAGATTCACTAGTACCATGCTTTAATAATGGCAGATGGTGTGTGTGTGTGTGAGAGAGAGAGAGACAGGGAGGTTGAGGGGTGCTGAGAGAGAGGGAGGCTGCGCAGCGGACGTAGCGTGCTGGTACTAGCGGTGAGCTGCTATGTTAATTGCGCTACAGTTGCTAGCGGCGCTACACCGGCGGCCTCGCCCACAAAAACGCCATCAATTTCTCGGGCCAGTTTCTGCCACTTAGTTACGCGCAAGTTCCATTATTGTGCGTAATGAAGGTTGTAAGATGGGTAACTTACAGTGCCTGCCTCTTATTCCCGCCCAGTTTACAGGAAAAATAATTGGTTAATTTAAGGTTGTTGGTATAAAAATTACTAGTTATTTTTTATATGTTTTATACTCTATATAAATATGTACAAGCGGGAGAAGAGGAATGTAAAATATCTACTCGGCGCTGATGAAAGTGACAAACTGAAACATTTGGAAGAGTGAGAATAAAAAGTACAGCTGCTATAAGTGTGACCCGCTCTGCCCTGTTAGGCCTCCACAGCGGGCTAAGGGGCCACCACGTGGAACATATATCATTATTTTAATTCGATCCTGAAGCTCTGGCTGGTATACCTGGCATATACCTGAAGTGAGTGTATCAATAATAATAATAATAATAATAATAATAATAAAAATAATAATAATAATGATTAATATTATTATTATTATTAACAGTTCATTGAAAGAGCATAGCAGTCGGAAGGCTGAAAATATACAGTTACATAATTGGGAATGGGTGTCTTGACTGAAAAATAATATACAAGTAACATAAGTGATACAAATATGATATATAATAACAAAGTGGGGAGAAGGTCTTACTACAGGGCATTTCAACATAGTGACAGTGCAAATAGGTAGGACTAGCTGGGGGTGAACACACTGATTGTACAGTACACCCTGGAGTAACCCGGCTCTTGGTGGCAGCGACACTACCACTGGTCGAGTGAGCCATGACGCTATATTTTACTCTATACTTCCAAGTGTTCCTAATATGAGGCGAAGACTAACTGGATGTTGACACGTGTTCATAATTACTGTCTAATTGTCTACTGCAATAAAATATCACCTTATAGAATATCGTGTATGAGCGTCAGGCTGTCAGCATTTGAGTGTCAGGCTGTCAGCAGTTGAGTATCAGACTGTCAGCAGATCACGGAAGAAGATATTAAGGTTTTTTACGAGCATTAGCTCACCCGGGCACAGGTCATTTTATAATGACCCACATCAAGGCCGGGGGGGGGGGGAATATAATAAAATGATAATAAATAATTACTACTAATACTAATACAGGTGTACTAATAATAACATAATTAATAATAATAATATTAGTAAAATAAATTGCAATAAAATAAAATAAATAACAATTATAATAGAAAATATAAAAACTAATAAATAATAATAATAACAATAATAATAATAAAGAACCATAAAAGAATCAATATTAAGAAATGATATATGTACAGTATGTTGTGTTGTCAAAGTAAGAGAAACAATTGAGACCCTGCAATTGTGTGTAAATGAGACAGAAAGTCAGATCAGCAACCAGAGACTTGGTCACAATTTTCGTGATGTCATATAGCAGTATTATCCAAGAAGTGTCATCATTCGCGCCCAGCTTGATACAAGGAAATGTGATAGTTGTTTGTTCAGTTGGTTGTCCCGAACACAAGACATGAGTTATGTATTGTCACTTTAAAGCTAACATTTGTATATAATGACGTCAGGGATGAATGTATAGTAATGATTTCTTAACATGTTGAGAATGGTTACTGAAACAGCCACAACAGGTGAGGTAAACTAATGAAAACGACTACGGGAATACTTAACACTTCACTCGGGGCCACAAACCATCGAGGGAACTTTCGCTTTGATCTACATACCTGGCAGGGAGCTCCTACTGCTACAGGTGTTCAATGAAAGTCAACTTAGACCCTTGTATTATCCCTCAGTGTGGTAGTGGTGGTGAGGGGGAGACAGGGTGGTGGTGGTGAGGTAGAGAGGGAGAGAGGGTGGTGGTGAGGGAGAAAGGGAGACACCGGAGATGCACCTTCAGAACATACCTGAGGTTTACTCTAGCCTGGAGGAGGACAAGGTCCAAGCAGCCTCTGCCTCACCTCCCTCCACCACCACCCTGTCTCCCACACCATCACCCTGTCTCCTTCACCACCACCACCTTGTCTCCCTCACCACCACCACCACCACTGCCACACATTCACATTAAAGGTTGAACAACATATAACCACAACGACAAGAAATTAAGCAAAACTGTAAATACGAAGCTACATGAAATAATTTAACCTCACCTCACATATTAGCATCATCATGTAGTTGAAAGTTATACCAAAACCGTCAAGACACGAGACTGCACTGTAGGTAACACCACATAAACTCTTCGTCGGGTAAATCAGGGTTATAGTACAACGGGTGGTGGAGGCACAGCACCAATAAGCCTAGCTAGTGGGGCGGGTTGCTGCATTATATCAAGTTGCACTCTGCCACTACCTGGGTACCGCTACAGCCGGCACCCTTCACCTCCCTCTCACTAACGGACTCGCATCACAAAGGTCGACCGTCGTATAGTGCGTTTGTAATAAGAGCAGCATGGGGTTAAGGTTTCCACCAAGACATCAGTAACCCCCACCAACGGTAAGCTGAGAGGCCGTGATGCTTTACGGAGATTTCAAGCACGAAATAAATATCACTGAGTCTCATTTGCAATATTCATGGGTCGACCAAACCTCCGTAAGAGCCGTAATAATGGAAATGTTCCAACCGTACGTCACCCAGGTTAGTTCGCCCTCTGCCTGCCACGCTCCACCATGTTCCACTACTGTTGGGGACTGATGCACTACTGCTGGGGACTGAGACACTTTTGCTGAGGACTGAGACACTACTGCTGAGGACTGAGACACTACTGCTGAGGACTGAGACACTACTGCTGAGGACTGAGACATTAACAATACCCTGACGACTAATAACCTGCTCAACAGACACTATGCAGTATACTGCTGATATCCACCGACCCCAAAAGTATCTTTACGGAGATGTACGATGAATTTCATAGTAAACACTGCGACTCATGTTGTCTCGGTAGGGTTGTCAAAATCCTTTGTCTCACACAAAATTATAAAGATTTTTGGGGGAGTGTGTGTGTGTGTGTGTGCGCATTCCCGAACACTAGAAGTTATAACTCAAGCAAACTAGCGGATGGCAGCGAACAGCCAAGGTTACGAGACGCCAACTCTCGTCCCTTTCATGCAGTTTTGGAAAATTGAATAAACTATTAAGCGGTGTTCTTTCTGAGTGCTCGGGGCTCATTCTGAGTTAATAAATAACATGTTTATAATATTTCTCTACCGTGTTTATTAGTGATCCTTGTCTTACCACAGCCATACATCGCCTCTTCACCACGTAACCGAGGGTAGTGCCACAGATCACGGGCCCTTAGCCTAGTTGTGATGAGCAAACCGTGACTTTATCCCGCGGAAGATGTGCTTAGAGATCTCCATTAGCTGCGCGTCGCTTTGATGAAATGATCTGCCCAACACACACAAGTAATCTGACGCCAGCAGTGTTGCCTCCTCGTCCACGTCGCCAACACCATAAATATATTTAAATAACTATAATATACAACCAAGGAACGTGGCCAATCATCCCAAATATAGAGAGTAAAAATTATGGTCATAATCATCTCATTTGACGAAAAGATATTAAGAAGACAAGTTTAAGCTTCCACCAGATGAGATAGAGAAGTGAGGCTGTACTGCGTGTTACCCGGAAACAGTGTTGATGGCTGACTAACACGGAGTTTACCTGGAGACAATTCTGGGATTTTCCCCCTACGCCTGCACCTACGCATCATCCAGACTCTTACTACATCACCCTTTCTACCAGGTGGTGTTCCCAGAGACACACACTGAGGGTGTGGATGGTCAGGTACTTCCCCCCCTCCCCTCTTCCCTTACCTCACCCCCCCCCCTTCCCCGCCAAGTAACTTGAGGCTGGGCTGCGGTGGCTCCGGAAACCAACAGAGAGCCGCAGCCACCACTAGCCGCACCGCTGCCGCTCCCCTTACACGCCCGCACAGCCGCCCCTCTAGAATTTTGCGGCGGCGAGGTTAGAGGCTCTCATGGGAATCTGGCTCTCCTGCGGGTGTTCAGGATGTGTGTAGAGGATTATAAAGAATTTTCACACAGAAACGAAACACTTGAGACTAACCTTGGCAGGATACACTCTCGATGGCCAGGATGTGTCACTGCTCTCAGTACTGGGGGCTCTACCACACCTCACTACCTCTCTCATCTACTACTACTACTACTACTACGAGAGAGAGAGAGAGAGAGAGAGAGAGTGACGCAGCAGAGAGCCAGCCAGGGTTGGGTGGTACCTGCACCAATAACGCAGTTGTCATGACTGACTGGTATCAAGGCAACCATCTCTGATACCATCAATTAAAGAATGACCTGCAAAATGATTCCTTTATGCGACTTGGCTCCGTGTCGGGTCTCCGTGTCATGTGTGGAGGGGGGAGACCTCGTGGAGGCCAGCTAGGGTGGTGGAGGACGACACTATGCCCAGCAGAGGCGTCTTGACATGCACCCTAGGAATGATGGTGATGTTGTGTGAGAACAGTGGAGGTGAAGGTCCACGCTGATGGTGACGAGTGGTGATGGTGGTGATGGTGATGAGTCACGATGACGAGTGACGGTGGTGAGTAACAGTGGTGAAGGTAGTGCTGATAATGGGGGAGGGTGGTGATTGTGGTGAGTGATGGTGGAGGGCACAAGTGATGGTAGTGGCGCTACAAACTGGTCGTAGTCACTCTGCTACTCAGTGATTCCTCTGTTCCTCAGTGGCCGACTGTGTTGTCCTGGACAAGATAGAGTCAAAGGGAGCGAGTGAGAGGGAAGTTAGCCCCCAGCACTATCTTGTCTCTCAAGATTCTTCGTCTGATAATGTTGGACACTGCCTGAAATATTCCTGTTGTCCTGATAATACTTGGCTTGGCTGTTGGGTCAGGGTTGGGGCTGACGACTGTTGGGTCAGGGATGGGGCCCCACGACGACTGTTGGGTCAGGGGATGGGGCTGACATTTATTGGGTCAGGGATGGAGCTGACGGCTGTTAGATTGGGTTGGGGCTGACGGCTGTTGGGCCAGGGATGGGAGCTGATGACTGTTGGGTAGGAGTTAAGACTGACGGCTGTTGGGCCAGGAAAGGGATGGGGCTGTGGCGCTGTTGGGCCAGGGTTGGGGCAGCAGCTGTTGGGCCAGAATTTGGAACTGACGGCTCTTTGGGCCAGGGATTGGGAACTGACGGCTGTTGGGCCGGGGTTGGGCTAAGCTGGCTGGCTGTTGGGCCAGGGTTGGGGCCTTTGACGGCTGTTGGAGCCCAGGGATGGGGCTGACAGCTGTTGGGCCAGGATAGAGGTGACAGCTGTTGGGTGGGGTTGGGGCTGACGGCTGTTGGGCCAGGAGTTGGGGCTGACGGCTGTTGGGCCAGGGTTTGGGGCTGACTGTTGGGCCAGGGGTTAGAACTGACAGCTGTTGGGTCCGCGGGAGGTTACAGGGCTGACAGCTGTTGGGCCAGGATAGGGGTTGACGGCTGTTGGGCCAGGGGATGGGATTGACGGCTGTTGGGCCAGGGAGTTGGGGCTGACAGCTGTTGGGCCAGGGGATAAAGGCTGTGGCGCTGTTAGGCCAGGGTTACTGGGGAGTTCGCCATGGGGAGGTCGCTCATCAACACGGAAACATAGCTTCCTGGACCACCAAGAGGAGGCACTGAGACTGAGGTAGAAAAGACCTTTACAGTTGATCTCGTGATTGGCCTTCCTTCCCTTAACCAGACTGGGGACCACAGCAGCCATAAGGACAAAGCCTCTTAATGTCACCGAGGTTGTCCTTGGCTCCGCTCTTAAGTTAGCGCTAAACTCGGGATTGAGAACAATGGTACTCAGAGCGCCCCACGTGATACTGATTGTGGCGGCTGAGAAAGGCTTGTGTCGGCCACAATGACGGCGTGTCCACCACCTCTTTTCAGCCACCACCTTTCTCTCCGCCTGCACGGTTGCCATTGTCTGTTGTCTTCAAGTTCTTTTCGAGACCATCCAGCCTCCGGGAATCGTAAACACCTAGTGATAACTGCACAGGTGAAGTACCTGTCCACTTTCCGGAACACCTTCACGAGGACCACCATCACCATCGTCCTTGTCTGTGACTTTCAGAGCTGAAGAATCTTGGGAGTACCTGTCAGGTATCTGCTCAATGATCGCAGCGTAGATTACGTAGGGCGGGTTTGGAGGACCCTATCGCAGACCCACGGCCTAACACGGTCATTACTTCCTGGGCTCTGACCATCCAGCCCTTTGTTTTATATTATCCTCATGGTTGCCTGTCGAGTCTCACGTGACCACCGTAATGATAAGTTGACAATATCACTCGGGGAGGGTGTTGGGCCACAGCATGGCCGGGTTCGTGTGCTGCTCTCATCCGAATGGTAAGATCGGCAATGCCTCCTATTATTTATAGAACACACTTCACCCTGTACCAGGCCAGCGTCACACCGCCCCCTCACTGCTACTATGTTCTCGTGGTGTAGTTGAGTGCCTTCTATTGACCTTGGATGTGAGGGACTTGGTCAACACTCCTGCCAGTCTCCTTTATTCTAATCCCTCCATCTTGTCGCAAATAAAATAATCATACAAAAATATTTCGGTAACCAATAAATTCGCGTATAAATAAAGTGTTTCTGGGTAATATATCATCACCTGAGTTAGAGAAGGAGCGAGAATGAATATCAGTTTCGGTGTTGTATAAAATTGTATCCTTCCTGCCACCAAACCTACGCCACCACCCATACCAGTGGTGCTGTACCGTTCTTAAGTGATGGGGTACTTAATTTCACAGTGTAGATGGTACTAATGCAGTACTGACCACACTGCCACCTTGAGTAATGTAAGAGAGGTTCAGCCTTCAGTGTGCTATATCCGCACTGCTCCTACAGGGAACACTTTCACAGACGTATACCGGACGCAACAGGGATCAAGCAGCCAAGACAAAGCTTTGGTGATTTCATACGTAATAAGCAGTTGTTAATATAGAACTGGATATACAGGCAGTAAAGCGAGGAAAACAACAGCTTGGTGTAACACTCTACGCGATGTTTAGTACAGCTTCACCCTGGGTTGTGTTGTCTACTGGAGGCAAGACGCTCGCCCCAGCAAACCCTTCAGGGACAACACATTTATCTTCTATACAGTTATTAATTATCTCAGACGCCGGGGACAGATCAAAGACAAGATACACACACACAAAAAAAAAACACACACACACACACACAAACAAACACACGAGAGTGTTGGTGAAGTGGAGTGTTGGTATAACAGCGTTGTGTGGTGGAGCATCGGTAAGGGTGATGGTGGTAGGGTTTAATTACAACAAGAGAGTCGTCCACGGTGAGAGGTGACACACAGTGACTCCCATGTCTGTCGTGTGAGCTCACACACATGCATGCACATCCAGGCATAACTACATCCAGTCACATGTACACAGTCATGTAGCCGTCTCTCTCTTTTAAACACACACACACACACGCGCGTGCGTAGAATAGCGGGTCATCAACCACTTTTTCTCCACCATCTACCACCCCTACACTCCCCCACCACCACCACAGTACCTCCGGTATCTCAGTCTCAACACGCAGGCCCTATACAGCCGGGCCGGATTCTTCAATATTAGTAATTTAATGTTTCTCAGTGAGAATCACCCTTTCGTGCAGCGACTCAATATCGGCGTGCTAAATGGCGTCAACATTGCAGGAAGATTGAAGCCACTGTGTAGATGAAATTAGCTCACGATGCTGTATATATACCCGAAGTTGAGGCCAGAGTGTGCTGATAGTCTCCCAGCTGAGGAGAGAAACGTGTTTGTGCGTTAACTTGAGAGACGAGAAGGGAAGGAGTGCAGGTGGTACTGGGGGCAGGACTACTACCTGTGCCGGGATGATGGATGCTGCCTCCACCCCCAGGCACCGGGAGATGCTCAACATTTCGTCCCTCATCTCCTAGCCTTATTGCCTCACCGGAAGTGACGTAGTCGTCAAGATGGCGCACGGTAACAACATATATAAATACTGACACCAGTCGAGTGTTTGATGCTGTGATAACTTCCACACTATATTACACTGTACAGTATATTTCAGGTGATAATGGAGGAGGTGGCATGAGTGTCTGGTCCTCCTGGAGGTGCAGTGAGGACCATCCACCTTCAGACCTGAGATGACCGGTGGGGTGACACTGAACAACGCCCTTCTTATATCTGACTCAAGCTGTACCATCGACATCCCTACAGTTCAGATAGTAGACTGTGGTGGCGTGGAAGGTGTAACGTCAGTACCATCATACGTCCTACATCGTGCTGACCAATCCCATCTCACCCGGAAGATCCATTGTTCTTCTGGGGATGAGTCTGTGGCCTCCTCCCGGGCTATGCAGCTCTACGTGTAAAAACTCGGCTCAATCTAAAGTTTTATGGTGGAACCTAAACGACGCCCTCAAGGAAGACAAAAGACAATCATTTCCTTCGTTTTCTTACTCCGGGTGCATTTGGCGGAGAGAGAGAGAGAGAGAGAGAGAGAGAGAGAGAGAGAGAGAGAGAGAGAGAGAGAGAGAGAGAGAGAGAGAGAGAGAGAGAGAGAGAGAGAGAGAGAGAGAGAGAGAGAGAGAGAGAGAGAGAGAGAGAGAGAGAGAGAGAGAGCCAGAGAGAGAGAGAGAGAGAGAGAGAGCCAGAGAGAGAGAGAGAGAGAGAGAGAGAGAGAGAGAGAGAGAGAGACCAGATGAGGTAAACGAGATAAAGAGGGAAGGGTGAAAGGGAAATGACAGTAAGAGAGAGAGGATGTGCAGAAGAGAAAGATAGGCAGCAGGGAGATAGACAGAGTGAGGGAACCGCTACAGCAGCAGACGCCATAAAAGGAAAATAGATAATTAGAGCCAAGTAGTTTACGATAGGAATCACGAGACTCGTAATTACAGGAAGGCGACAGAGGAGGAGGAGGAGGAGGAGGAGGAGACTATAGTTCAGATTCTCCACAGCGCACCCTCACAGCCGCTGGGTCTCCTCGGCCACACCCTCACAGCCGCTGGGTCCCCTCGGCCACACCCTCACAGCCACTGGTTCCCCGCCCACACCCTCACCGCTGGTCCCCCGCCCACACCCTCCCACAGCCGCTGGGTCTCCTCGGCCACCTCACAGCCGCTGGGTCCCCTCGGCCACACCCTCACAGCCCGCTGGGTCTCTCGGCCACACCCTCTCACGGCCGCTGGGTCACGGCCACACCACTCCTACAGGCGCTGGTACCCCCCGGCCCACACCCTCACAGCCGCTGGGTCCCTCGGCCACACCCTCACAGCCGCTGGTCCCCCCCCCCCACAGCTGCTCTACACCAAAGCTCCTCCATTCATAACTTGACTCGCCTAGAGATGGATGGCGGAGGTCAGGTCGTCCAGGTTCTTTTCACTGCCCCGGAACCTCCCTGGGGGGATCATAGACTCAAAGAGACTATAGAGTCTCTGCACAAAGCTTCAAATTCCCGAATCATTACCCGCTAGTCCCCAGAGTCATCAGTCATATGCAGATGACTGGCGACGACCTGGCGCTTGTGTCGGGAGTCTCTGGTACTCAACAAGAAGAAGCAGGAGACCCCCAGAGTAATTTAACCCTGGACATAATGAACACCAGGACCGCGTTATCCAGTACCTTCCTGAAGTGAAGAAGTATTGGCCTAGGTCGGCGAGCTGACGCGGACACAAACTTTACACAGTCCGTTACCTGAAAAGTCGAGAAGCAGGACTGACCATAAGACTTTGTATCAGCACCAACAACCAGTCATTTCGGTCAATAACGCCAAATGATAAACATGGGTTTACACCACAATTACGACCCTAAATCAACTTTCCTAACCTGCCTTGCGGGTGTCACCAGAAATGCAGTTAAAAAGTAGCTCTGGTAATCTTGGTCGAGACTCGCCTAAAGGGTTACCTGTCGTACCTCCGCGGGCTCAAGTCATTCGGAATCAAGGCTGTAATTGCTCTGTTTTGACCCGAGCAAATAGCAACCGAGCTGAATTTTCGTTCTAGAAGCAAAACATTTCGCTCACGACGCAGCCTTGCAAGAATGGTCCCTTGGACGCTACAGTTTGAAACTCTGGCGAAGACTTCTAGGCGATGCTAAAACACTGAGATGGGCTGAGGTAAAGGATGCCGGGTTCTTTATTTTTAGAAATTGCGGATATAAACATAGATTGTTTGACACTCAACAACTGTAGGAGCTTCAGCTTTATACCAAGTTACTCCGTGATTTTCCCCCTAGTGGTTCATCAGAGTTAACAGCACCAGCGAGGCTCTAACCAACAAAACCAAGAAAATAAACCAAAACAGCACCAAGATGTTGCCCGAAACCCAAGGTTGAGAAATTGGTGTTACAACGATAATAATGATTCCCGCGCATCCCTTCCTCTGCTGGTTGTTCTCGGGGCCCCAGCTACCGGGCTCTTGTGGTCGCCGAGGTCAACAACTTGCCCGCAAAATTACCCCACTCCTGCTGCTGCTGACGGAGACGCTCGCTCGACCTACGCGGGTTCCTATTCACGACGATGTAGTTGTGATAGGACTAGCCGCAGTGTTACAGCGATGGCATTCTAGCTTGACTGATGCGAGGGGGAAGCTTTCGGACTAACACCAACTAGCAGCAGCTAGCACACTCCTAACATATTACATAAGTACATAAGAATGGAGGAAACTGCCCCGGGCCTATTGGCCCATACTGGGCAGACCCATTTACACCCAACCCCTATTGCTCACATATCCATCCAATCTGTGTTTGAAGCTATCCTGCGTATTCGAGTTAATGATGATATACAGGTACGGTAAGGAAGCCTTTGCCTGAGGAGGTTCGGAGGCATTTCCCATCCCCGCATCTGCACTTAAAGTCGAGCTTCTCGTGGGGCGACTCAATGATCAATCAGGCTGTGAGGACCCTCGTGCGGGTTACAACACTTTAAGAATATCAAGATCACTGCGGAGTCGAGACGAGGAAGTCAGCCATTGGAATTATTTTGTTTTAGAATAACAGATTAAAATAATATACTGAGATAAGTTGTACTGCCCTGTGTTAACGTTGTAGATGGTGTCATGACAGACTGACCTGACCTTCCCAGCACACCCTAGTGACCTCCATCAGGGGTCTTCTTAGGATACCGCATGGCCACACAAGTACCTATGGTACTTAAAGTAGTGTATTACTAGTACGGGCCGGGAAGGGCGTGTAGATAACGAACAAGGGTGTGGATGGAGGGATGTGGCCTAGGGGGATGGTTGGAGGAGGTGTGGTTAGAATAGGTGTTTCCTGGAGGGCATGGTTGGAGGTGTGGCTTGAGAGATTTAGTTAGAAGTATGACAGACGGGGCCATGGCTGGGCTTGTGGGACAGATTAGACACTCAAACGTATTTCAACCGACGATTAACACCCTAACGGTACTACCTGGGGGATGATTAGGCTAGGTTGAAGTGTTTAATCATTAGACGCTATAAACTGTGTAGGTGATCCACTAAATTTAGCCAAAGTCCATTTCTTAAAACGAATTATCATCAGTAGAAAAAATAAGTAAACAACAGTAAGAAAGATGTTGCTTCTGTACGTCTCGGCATCAACCAAGACGAAAAATAGAGGCCATGATTTTCTTGAGAGGGACCGGATGTGACTCGTGAACCGATGAATGAGACAAACTACGGTTAGAGGTGGAGGGGCTACCCGGGTGAGAGGTGGAGGGACTACCCGGGGTGAGGTGGGGAGGGCTACCCGGGTGAGGTGGGGAGGGCTACACGGGGTGAGGTGGTGAGGGCTACACGGGGTGAGAGGTGGTGAGGGCTACACGGGGTGAGAGGTGGAGAGGGCTACACGGGGTGAGAGGTGGAGAGGGCTAAACGGGGTGAGAGGTGGAGGGGACGGATGTAAACTAGGGTAAATATATCAGAATTTGTGTTACTGAGGACTGTGGTGAGTGTTGTGTTGCAGGCTGTGTCTAGTGCTTCACCTCACCAAACCTACGTAAGCTCCCTCGCCTGCATATGGTATACAGTAAATACCCACTTTTACCGTTGAGGAAGTGAGGGTGGTAGAGTGCAGTGCCTTGTGTACCTACCGCTACGTATTAGCTGAAATACATCCGCACTGCCACTCGCGAGCCATTAGGCCTATGGGAGCCACTCAATAAGGACGCCTCAGAGGCTACTGAATAATAAGTAATGGATAGGTGAGGGAAGGAGTAAACCTTTAAATTGTATTTATAATAAGCCTAATAATTTAAGGGCATATTTTAGCTTAAACTATAATTGACAATGAACAACACAGTGGGCACATCATCTTCACTAAACATCTCTTGAAACACTTGACGGCGGGTACAGGGACTCGGACTAGGCAGGGAGACACAAGCTGTCTGACACGTCCTATGAAAGTAAATAAAGGCAGCGGGAGGAGTCTAGACCGGAGCCCCGACTGTAACTCCGGGCTCTGTGGTGTGAGAGTTACCAGTGATACATACAGTGCCGCTGTAACTGTCTACTGCGTCACTACACACCCAAGATAACATTATATTATTATATCTTCGACCATTAAAACAAACATAATTAACATGTATATATATATATATATATATATGGAATTATGTATCTCAACATCAAGAGTACCCTGTAGTGTACGAGACACACAGCATCACAGCATTTGTCTGTGCGTCAACATTAAGCGGGTCACTTGCTAAATGCCGCATAGCGTCAATGATTATAAGAGATCCCGCTCCGGGAGAAGTGTTGGAGTAGAGGGACGGCCGAGCGATGACAGAACAACCAGAATGAACTTATCAACAGGAGAACCCGTCTGTAAGGCAGTGAGGAGAGAGGAGGACCAAGCTGGAGAAGCAGTGGTGGGAGGTGGAGCGCCGCGGGCTCCTTAGCAGGCAGGTCGTTCCGCCTAGAGCCAGGATACTGCTGCAAAAACTTGCGTTACGTGCTCAGAAATATTCTAGTTAAGTCAAAACTCAGCTAGAGCAAACAACTCGCTCACTGGGTACACCGCCACTGCCAAGTCTAAGACATTTAATAGAATCTAAGAGCGCGACCAACGTCAGTGTTCAGGATGATGCCGGACTACACGACTGGACGTGGAAGTAATTTTTTTGTATAATTTATGTCGTTACGATCCCAGGCAGCATTTACTGTAGTGCTCGGTGCCCGCTGAGAGATTATAACAAGCTTTTATTTGTCCCCGGGTATGTGTTGTGTTGAGGCTGAACCATTCATCCAACTACTCCCAAACATCCGGCAGCGAGTACAAGCTCCACTCTTTATCTCCTCACACATAACTGCTCTCTTAAGGGCAAACAACCCAATACTATGCAGATGAACCAATCCTCTATATATACCTGTCCTTGTGACGGTTTCTGTCATTAGAAGTGTAATTTACAATGTCAGACAACTATTTCCTAGTCACAATACGAAGATCATATATACAGTACACCTAAACGAGTGGGATGTGTGCAGCACTAAGTCAAAGTGCACAATATCCAGTAGCAGGGATGACGCTGCACAAATTAACATAAGCTTGACAGCATCATCATCCCATCAGTAAGATTTCTGGTAAAACTGAATCAATTAAACTCGGGCTCATATACAGAGGCAAACCCTTAATTACGATGAGCAGCTAGCAACCTTTTACGTAAGTCTTGTGTGGGTGCGCAGGGTGTGGTGCGGGTATACTGTGGTGAGCACATGCTGTTTCAGCAGGAGTAAAAATGAAAATTCATTTATTTCAGTTCTTAGTTTATACTATATGAATGCATGTATGTAATATATACAGTGCATTAAAAAAAATAGAAAAATGACCACAAAATAGCATTCATCACATTATAGTGATATTTGACAAATCAACAATTCTTCTAAGTATATTTTATATAACTTTTTATATATTTTCAACTCATCATTAAACATTTTTCTTGGTTAAAAAATAGTGTCGCAAAAATATAGAATAAATGTCCCCCTTTTTGGAAATGTCCCCCTTATCATAGCCGAACTTAGAAAACCAGTGGATTGTTGTGACTCAGTGATGCTAAATTGCTAATGGTAGTTTTATGACAAGTATTCGATCAATTATTGAGAAAAAACCATTAACTTATGATATATTTGTGTTATGCATAATGTACACAACGAGTCGCCTTGAGGATACAACTGTGATCACCACCACACAAACACAGCCTCGCAATTTTCTGTAAACATTCACGAGAGCTCCACCGAAGGTCATACATAAATACTGCAGGGATCATAGAGCAGCCTGAAGGAGCGTCAGTAGAACAGTATACAGCAGGACCCTAGATGGCAGAAGAACCCAAGTTTAAATACAGAAGAAAACAATTTGCTGGGGATGTAGTTTCTGGGTAAGGACTTTGTTTCTTTTAAGTAACGAAATGTTTATAGGTTATTTGAGGTTAAGGTAGCAAAGGTTCGTTCCGTTTGACTGGGTTAGGTAAGGGAGGCCGGTAGTTGTGTCTGACCTCTAACACTACATCCCGCCAAGACTCGACCAGCCGTATTACATTAACATGCTACCAGTATATTCTCCCTGTTACAAGACGTTCATTCATGTGAGAGCATTACAACACGCGTAATAGTAATATCAATATGCAGATGGTCGCCTAGACACTCCTGGTCGAGCCCTGCCTGCCGTGTAGTGACAGTATAAGACAGTTTAACCCATTCACTACGAGGGTGACACTTTTAATATTTTATTTGGCTAACGCCAGACGACTTTAATCAGCTCGGAGGCGGCCCCGTATACAAGGGGTTAAAGTCTACTACAATGATTGAATTCCTCAGAAAATGTTCACTGAAACTTTGACCTAACAAACTTATGGGATTTTGTCAAATTGGAAATTATTAGGAGGGATTTTCTCTGGCGGAACTTGTTCCGAGGGGAATTGTTTAGATGGAATTTCTACATTATAAAACCTGTAGAGGGATTTTGTGTATTTACATTGGTAGTAGACGAGTGTTGTTTTATGAGAAAGTAACGTACAAACACACACGTCTTTCTCGATTATGAAACTGACCATTTTGAGAATATTCAAAATGGTCGAAGTTTAGATTTATCATCTTCTAATTACCGGGTTTTGTACAACACCAATTAGTGAGAGTGAAGTTAACAAACATAAAAATCAAGCGTCGATACGTTAGGCCGCAGACGATTCACGCCGTAACCTCCCCATGAAGGCAAGATCTCGTGGAACACACAGGTAAAGCGTGGCGGAGGACGAGTGTGGCTGGTACACTGTATGGAGGAAAGAGGATGTGGTAAAGAGACCTGTGAGTTGGTCTGGCCAGCTGCGAGAACAATGAACAAAACACTAACAAGAAACAACGAAAAACGAATTCTGTCAGAAAAAAAATAATGAACTTTGAAAGAGACACAGCGATGATAATAATACATTTGTTAGTTGTTCTTTTTTAACATTTACTTCGGTCTGGGGCGCTGGAGTGGAAGGTCCAGGAAGGTGGTGCCGATCCCTTGTTCCGGGGCCTCCACGCCTCGTTGACCGACAATGATTTCTTTTTTTACACCAAATGACGAGTATTCTCCGAGAGGACTGCACGACCACCGAGTCACTCAGCCACTTAAGAAAACGAGGATGTACTCGGACACAAGCCAACCACCACGATCACACGTCGGTCACTATCCTATCATAGAATTTTCCCATGGACAAAATTCTACCCGCAAAATAATGGCGGAGAACTGATTTACACATATAATTAATATTTTTTTTTACATATCCCTGTAGGCGTGTTTACTCGTGAGCAAAGATCCCAAACTGCTGAACATAAGAACATAATAATGGAGGAAACTGCAGCTAGCCCTTTGGCCCATACTGGGCAGTCCCGTTTACATCCAACCCCTATTGCTCATGGTATCGAGGGGAAAGTTTTAAATTGGATAAAATCATGGCTCACCGATAGAAAACAAAGGGTCAGCGTAGATGGTATTAAATCTAATTGGGGCTGTGTAACCAGTGGGGTTCCCCAGGGGTCAGTACTGGGCCCATTCTTGTTCATAATCTACATAAACGATCTAGATACTGGGATCAGCAGTGGCATAAGCAAGTTTGCGGATGACACCAAAATAGGGCAACAGATTAATTCAGGGCAGGATGCAAATGCCCTACAGAAGGACTTAAATAAACTGCAGGAGTGGTTAGGAAAATGGCAAATGAAATTCAAAACCAGTAAGTGCAGCGTACTGAATATTGGAAGAACAAATACTGTGAACGTATACAGCCTTAACAACATCGAACTAGAGAAGTCGACTTGTGAAAGAGACCTAGGGGTACTTGTAAGCCCGGGCCTACGGCCTAGAAAACAGTGCGTTAATGTTCGAAATAGGCAAAAAGGGTATTAAGTTTTATATCTAAAAGTGTAAGCAATAAGAATGCGGGGGTCATATTGCAATTATACCTTGCGCTAGTCAGGCCGCACCTCGATTATGCCGTTCAGTTCTGGTGCCCTTTTTATAGAATGGATATCAATTCACTGGTGTCGGTGCAGCGAAGAATGACGAAAATGATTCCGGGACTTAGACACCTTCCATATCAAGATAGGTTAAAGAAACTAAACTTGCATTCCCTAGAAAGACGAAGAGCGCGGGGAGATTTGAAAGAAGTATTTAAGTGGGTGAAAGGAATCAATAAAGGGGATATAGATAAAGTTCTTATAATATCCGAGCAGGATAGGACTGGTAGCAACGGATTTAAATTGGATAAGTTTAGGTTTACATAAGAACATAAGAATGGAGGAAACTGCAGCGGGCCTATTGGCCCATACTGGGCAGTCCCATTTACACCCAGCCCCTATTGCTCATATATCCATCCAACCTAAGTTGAAACTATCCAGGGAGATAGGAAGGAACTGGTTCACAAATAGGGTGGTGGACGATTGGAACAAGCTTAGCAACTTTGTAATAAGTGCTGGGACGCTGGAAAGTTTTAAAAGGAGGCTAGATAGATTCATGGACGATAGAGAGTGGTTGTAACTCCCAACAGGAGCTGCCATGCACAGGCCAACAGGTCTATTGCAGACTCCTTATTTTCTTATGTTCTTATATCCGTCCAACCTATGTTTAAAGCTATCCAGCGTATTCGAGTTAATGATGATGTTTGGTAACTTGTTCCACTCAACCACTACTCTATTTCCAAACCAATGTGGTGGAAAACTGAAGACGAATCTGAACTAGATCTATCGCATCACACTTGTGTTTTGGTGTTCATGTTGGCAATAATCACGTCATTGGGTCATTTAATCAACCAAACTTAGGATAGTTAAGTTTAACTAGCCTATTTGTTGCTGCAACAAGCGTCTGTCAACAACAACAAAGCGTAAATACCGCCCTTCATAATAGAGATTTATCGTGATAATATTAAACTTGATTATTGTTCTGTTCTCTCAATAACTTTGACTGCAGTGTATTCAAATAAACAGATGATTGAACGTAGTGTACTCTTAAATGGTTAATGTGACAGACGACACTTAGTATGAGGTGTGGTGGTCACGGATATGTTTGTTGTGATTTTTAGAATGCAAATCCGGCGGTAAAAACCCGGATGTAATCTGATGCGAAAGAGTAGATATTATTCTAACGAATAAGCGCCACTGTCACTTCAATAATGATTCCTCCTAGAGCCTGAGGGGACAGATAAAACAAACTAACTATCCCTAACTTAAGTTATCTTTGAGATTATTTTGGGGGAAGTTAACTTTGATTTACTGTATATTATCTGCCGTAATTAATGGTTTAACGTCACAGTTTTTATGGATATCGCTGTTGACAAGAACGTGACGCATAGTAGACACACTGTTATTTTCACAAGTTTCTTCTCGTCTTTTATAAAATATTTACCAAGTCTTAGTAGCCTGTTAAGGTTGGGTCTAGATGTATTTTATTTAACAGCCCGAGGAGTCAATTGAGGGCGGGGAGTTGTGTGGGCGGTCAAGCACCAATAACACACCCGTAATTTTAAACAGCAACAATCATACTAGACAAGTTTATGGTATAATGCATCTTGCTTCACTACAGCGTGACTTCAGTTTTTACTTTTAAAACGAAGGCAACAATGAAGAAAGCCTGAGTGGTCTAAAAGTTGTTTATAAACTCTTGAGATCCTCCGTCGTCAGTGAGTGAACTAGTTAGGTTTACAACACTTGTCATTCTCCTCTGAATTCTTTCCAAAGATTCTATATCCATTCTGTAATACGGTGATCTGAATTGAACCGAGTAATCAAAGTGGTCTCACAAGCTCAAAACATAGTTTTAGGATGACCTCGCTAGTAATGTAACTAACACTCCAACTTATCATTACTCCTAAATCTTTCTCGCAGTCGGATTTCTCAATAACATCGTTGTTCATCTGGTTTCCCTGTTTACATCTCCTATACTGAGTACTTCACGTAAGGTCATGCACCCACTGCCTGTTATTAAGGAAAATAAACTTAATTATTATCACAATACTCACTTCAAGGCCCTGGACGACTTCCTGGCAGACTGAGGCTGGGAGACTCTCCTCGAGCGCCACCACCACACCCTCGTAGCCGTTGTCTTGGAGGACCACTGTAGAGGAGGAGGCGAGGCCCAGCAGCACCACACACCACGCTACACTCCACCTACAACTTGTGTTCGCCATTGTGAGTGTATTTGTCATAAGTCACTGTACATATATCTAGACTGTCATTTCTCAGACACTTAAACACGTAATCGATAATTGTTGATTGTTTCAGCTCATGTGAGTAAATTCTGGAGGATCTTAAAATAGTCCTTCAATGTATAGCGGGCTGGCCCCGTTAACCAGTGGTGGTCGACGGTGCGGTTCACTCTACACACTTCCTACAGTCACTAACCGCACAACCACCGCTAACTAGGCGGACACACACTAGCTGCTTCGTCTTACTATAATCTACTCTAAGAAAGTTTGTTGATCCTTCGTTTTGTCTAAGTATAAGACGGGGATTGTCGAGCGGTTCTCTCAATCCTTCACTGCCGATGTTTCTTAAATCAGAAATACTGAGCGAGTCTTGTCCTTCTCTCAGTGTACTTCACACACACACACACACAGTTCACCCAGTCACTCGGGCAGCCGACACGGGTGAGACACCCACTCGCTCTGCAGGCACCAGCCAAACTGAGATCTTGAGAGAAGAAGTTAGAGAACCCGTAAGGGGGATGCCGGGGGTTGGTCACTCGTCTGGAACACCCAACCACCGCGTAGAAAACGGAGGCTGGTTGAGGCTGAGTGCAGTCCCCCGGAGCCAGACGTACGACCATTTACAGGTATATATTACTGAGTAAATAACTACCAGTTGTTGAAGGTAAGTTTAAAAGTTCATCAACTATTGGAAGTAGTTATTTTATTAATAGTGAAAACAACAACAAGTTGATACTTAATACAACATACAGTTACCCTTAGGTACAACATATATTGTGACTTACAACTTAATATGGGAACAACAGAACTCCTTCGTGTAGAACTCAATATAATCTTATTGTATCACTATACATATATTCGTTCAATAAAACTTGCGTCGTCAAAAGTTCGTGTAGGGTTGGAGAAGTTCGACTTAGCGAGGTTAACTAGCGACGTAAACACGTTACCCCCACCAAAACCCCCCCACAACAACCCCGTCACTTCTCCGTCACCCACACCCATCACCCCTACCCTCACCCTCTCTCGGTCACCCCCTCCCCCATCATAACCTCGTCCCTATCACCCCCTTCCCGTAACCTCCCCTCACTCACCCCCACCATTATCCCGTCCCTGTCACTCTACCATTACCCCCTCCTCGTCACCCCACCCTTATTCTTTTCCCCATCACCCCACCATTACCCCGTCCCAATCATCCCACACCATTACCCTCTTCCCATCACACCACACCATCTCCCTTTCCCCTCCTCCTCCTCCCCCATCAACACTTCCCTTGGGCGATGAAAGAGAGAGGGGGGGGGGGAGGAAGGGATGTTGTATTACCTGCTATAAGGGCATATGTCAGTTGGCTTTAAGATATATGAAGGGAGTTACTTACGGCCCTGATTAAGTGGAGGGTATAATAATGACGGTCGTAAGGGCGTTTATACACCTCACTTTAACAGCGTTACTTTGAGCCTTGGGTTATAATTACATAGACGTTATACAGCGGGGTAGAACTTGGGGAGGTTTGTGACGATTTGGGGTCTAGTATGGTCTTTGGAAGGGTAGGGGAGGGGGGGATTTAAAACACTGGGGGGCAGAGTTGAGATGTGGGTGATTTAGAGGAGAGGACCTATGGCCGCTCTGCTCTGGTCTACTTACTTCTAGTGTTACCTGGTTCACGTCTCCAAGTATACCTTCACCTAATCATTAACCACCCTGACGCTAACCTAATCATTAACCACCTAAATGCTAACTTGACCTAACTTAAAAATTAACCATGCTAACACTAACCTGACCTACCACCATCCTTCAAATGTCTCTCGTACTGGCTGTCTCATCCCCCAGATCTCTCAACGCCCTCAAACGTGATTACAGTCAACTGGTGTCTGAAGGCAGATATAAATATTTCTGTATACTGAGGAAGTGGTTGGGCTGAGGCTACTATGAACGTATGAATGGAGGAACCAGCCAAACTCTGCCTCTCAGGAGGGAATTGAGCTCTGACACGAGTGGTTCATCTTTATGAACAAAATAAGTTAAGATAGAGATTCCTCGGGTAATCGGAAATTAATTTAATTGTAATTATTTCATCAAGTTTTCCTTTAAGCTGGATCTATCTAGCACCCCTTGGGAACCTTAGTTATTTAATCATGAAACTTGCCCATATATCCAAACTCATTTTCTGGTCATTACTTGGACTCAGATCACAAACTAGGTGTGAGAAGTCAATGGTCCGCTAAGTCCCGCTGTATGCTAGGCTAATACAACCTTTGTTCCTCGGACTACAAGGGTGAGAACCAGAGAAGAGACCAATAGTGTTTCTGGTGTCAGTCTCCCCGGCAAGTTCAGGTATAGATATCCGAGGAATTACTGACGAAATGGTAAGTAATCCACAGTGACGTAATGACTCGTCCGGGCTAGACTTGTTCGCCTGCAACCTCGACTTAGTATAACGACAACGGTTAATTCTATTGGTTATTTCATGAATTAATTTATGTATAGTTAAATTTAGTTTTGTTTATGTTTTACTTACTAATATTCTAACATATAAACATTAACATAAAAATATTCCATGATGTAGAGAAGAAAAATTTAACGAAGGTGAGGGCGAAGTCCATAGATAGCAGAGTTAAGGCAGTGCTGGCGGGCTTCTCTTGACACATCCGTAATGACGACCACGGAAGACAAACGGACCTGTGAGACAATTAGTCCGAGTAGTGAACGCTATGTAATGTTTGTTTACCTGGTGTGAGGACGAGGCTCAGTCACACCCACCATGTAATCTTCTAATGTCCCTGACCTAGTGTACCCAAGACAGGTGTCCAGCCAGAACCTCGTCGGCCAAATTATTACCAGAAAAATTGAAAGGACTTAAAATTGGCTTAAATATTGACGAATTTAGGGGGAAATATTTTGGATCACCTGAAGAATCGTCACCCCAGGATCACAAGGCGACTTATAATCTATTTTACCTCTCTTACTTTTTTCCACTTTAGATAATTCTAAGCCGCGTACATCATGGCTAAGTGTAAAGTGCTGGTGTGAAGTCTTAAGTAAGTCACTGACCCAAAGTGAGACAAACTTAGAACATAAGCAAATAAGGAATCTGCAATAGGCCGGTTGGCCTGTGCATGGTAAGCAGATTCAAACGGACTCACGGACGGGCAGACACAAAGGAGGCGACATTCATTTCCAACTTGTCTCACAACAGTTCAAACCACTATTGTTAAGACACATTAATCACACAACAGATTTCTATAATACATTTCTATCTGCTTTTAACAGTTCATTCTTTTTACGCTGGTGAGTGAGTGAGCACTAGGACTCAAGTTGTGTATCTGTTATTCCTCAAATTCTCCAGAAGATTCGTCCCCCAACTTATTAATTTTCATCTGAAGAATTACCTCTTAAAGCTAACCTAACCCCCCGGCGGCTCTGATGCAGAATCACCACACAAAGGAATTAAACATCAACAAACTCATCGACAAATTTTCAAACAAGCACCACAGATGGATGCTGATGTAAAAATATTTAAGGGTTATTGTGTAATATTTTTATTTTAGTTGTTTATATGATCCCTCTGCACTCTTCTTAGATTCAACTTCATGATCTTTCTTTAACTGGAAGGTAAATTATAGACTCCTCTTTATTAGGTTAATATTTCCATTAACATCAATGAAGGACTGCATATATTTGGTATACTAATGCTTAAAAATAAGATAACAAATAATTCAATTCTTGTATAAACTTGTAAGTAAAGTGAGGTCATTGGGACGAAACTTCTTGACCAGGAGTCAGGTGTGAGGCCACGTTGTGTTTTGTTACCCCTTGAGGTCAATTGTAGCTTCTGTCAGTATCCTCAGTTATTTTCTCCTTTTTAATTATTTAATATTTTATCTACAGAATAGACATAATATCTACAGAGTAAATATAATATGAATGGGATGTAGACCAATTGGCAATAGGACAATAAATGAAAATAAAGGAGCGTAAAGTAGTGTAAACCCTAAATGTGTGTGTGTGTGTGTCCAGGTGTGGGAGGGGGGGAGGGTAATTATATCTTCACCCCTTTGGTAAATACATCAGTGACTAAATTATCCTTGATAACATATATTAATATGTTACAGTTAACTTAAAAATAAGCATAAAAAATATACCAGGTGACGACAAACAACCAGACTCAGATAATTTATTGTACCTTGAGAGACAGGTGGTCCAGGTGTAGGTCAGTAAGGTCAGGTCAGGTCACATTCAAGTGTTGCTCCTTATACCGCACCTCTCTCTGCACTGTATAGTTACCCCAAGTACAGAGAGAGTAACTTGCACACCTTGATTAAACACTTCACTTGTATGTAATTTACTGTAGTGTCCTTCACCGTGCGTGTTTACCTTCTTACTGGCACACCGCATTATTATACTAGAGAATAGTAGTACACCAGGGGTCGAAAGTTCACTCTGCCCCAAACTGAAGCAGTATTATCCCTTAATGAAATAAAACAACGCACCCGCACCAGACGGCAGCCAGGATGAGTTGGATGACAAGACTAATCCCAGGCATTAGGAACCTAGAGTATAGAGACAGATTAAAGCAACTGAATTTGCACTCCCTCGAGAGACGTAGAGTGAGGGGCGAGGTGTACTGTATATATGAAGGTCGGGGTTAAACAAAGTTGATATAACAAGGGTAGTCAAACTATTCAACCAGGAGCGAATCCGTAGCGATGGTTTTAAATTAGACAAATTTAGATTTAGGCGCGACAGAGGTAAACACAGGTTTGGAAATAGAGTAGTGGATGATTGGAACAAGTTACCAAACATCACCATTAACTCGAACACGCTGGGTAGCTCGAAATATAGGTTGGACGGATATGATAGAAGTATTTAAGTGGGTGAAAGGAATCAATTAAGGAGATATAGATAAAGTTCTTATAATATCCGAGCAGGATAAGACTCGTAGCAACGGATTTAAGTTGAATAAGTTTCGGTTTAGGAGAGAGATAAGAAGAAACTGGTTCACAAATAGGGTGGTGGACGAGTGGAACAAGCTTAGCAACTTTGTAGTAAGTGCGGGAACTCTGGAAAGTTTCAAAAGGAGGCTAGATAGATTCATGGACGATAGAGTGGTATTAACTCTCGACAGGAGCTGCCATGCACAGGCCAACCGGCCTATTGCAGACTCCTTATTTCATTATGTTCTTATGAGCGATAGGGGTTGGGTGTAAACGGGACGGCCCAGTATTGGCCAATAGGCAAGGTGCAGCTTCTCCCATTCTTAAATTCTTATTTATTCTCTTGACTTAGTTTCAAATAGACAGCTAACTTTATCTCCGCGAGTGTACTGTACAGGAGGTCGACGCGGTAGACTTAAAGCAATAATGATATTGCCTGAATTTGTGTATCTCAAAATGTGTCTGTGTCAGAAGGTCCCTCAAGACCCTTGAAGTGAGCCGCTAACTGGCAACTTTAGCCCTGAAGCGGGCCTATTGGCCCATACTGGGCAGTCCCGTTTACACCCAACCCCTATTGCTCATATAAGCATCCAACCTATGTTTGAAGCTATTCAGCGTATTCGAGTTAATGATGATATTTGGTAACTTGTTCCATTCATCCACTACTTTGTTTCCAAACCAGTGTTTACCTATTTCACGCCTAAATCTAAATTTGTCTAATTTAAAACCATTGTTACGAGTTCGCTCCTGGTTGGATAGTTTGAGTACCTTTGTAATGTCCCCTTTGTTTAGCCCTGACTTCCACTTATACACTTCTATCAGGTCGCCCCTCGCTCTTCGTCTCTCGAGGGAGTGCAAATTAAGGTGCTTTAACCTGTCTCTATACTCAAGGTTCCTAATGCCAGGGATTAGTCTTGTCATTCTCCTCTGAATTCTTTCCAATGATTCTATATCCATTCTGTAATACGGTGACCAGAACTGAACAGCGTAATCCAGGTGTGGTCTCACAAGAGCAAGATACAGTTTTAGGATGACCTCGCTAGTCTTGTAACTAACACTCGTTTGTATGAACCCAAGTACTTTATTAGCCTTGTTGCGAGCAAAAACACAATGTTTACTTGGCTTAAGGTTCCACCTTATCATTACTCCTAAATCTCTCTCGCAGTCGGATTTCTCTATGGCATCGTTGTTCATCTGTTGTATTTCACCTGATGATTCCCCCCCCGCCCCCCTAGCTTATATCACCTGATGTTTATGCACCCAAACGGCATCTTAGTTTAGGTTAGCGTTAGCGTGTTTAGTCTTAAGGTTAGTTTAGGTTAACGTTAGGTTAGGTTAACGTTGGGTTGATAAAGGTTAGGTTAAGTTAACCTTAATGTGAAATAAGATAGTCTTGGGGACCTAATCTTCAGGTGATCCATAACTTCATACACCTAACAAAGAGCAGAGTAGTCAGTATATTTTATCTTGCGTCAGTGGTCAGGTCACAACCTGACGTGGGTCAAATCTTTTAATGTGTCCCAGGTCATCTTTTTTATCTGCTCCCCCCGGATTGACCTTACCTGACCCCAGCCCCAACTAACCATCGCCTGGTCTCAGTTGGACTGGTTTGTTCATTTCACTCCTAATCGAGGCCTTATTGTTTGTTGTTTATTGTTCTTCCTCGACATATATAAAGAAAACAAAGCATAGATGAATACATACAACTTAGGGTTCATTAACTATTGTACTTCATTGAATTACTTTTTCATCTCACTTTTCAGATGTTTACATAAGAACATAAGAAAATAAGGAGTCAGCAATAGGCCGGTTGGCCTGTGCATGGCAGCTCCTGTCGAGAGTTACAACCACTCTCTATCATCCATGAATCTATCTAGCCTCCTTTTGAAACTTTCCAGAGTTCCAGCACTTACTACAAAGTTGCTAAGCTTGTTCCACTCGTCCACCACCCTATTTGTGAACCAGTTCCTTCCTATCTCCCTCCTAAACCTAAACTTATCCAACTTGAATCCGTTGTTCCGAGTCCTATCCTGCTCGGATATTATAAGAACTTTATCTATATCCCCTTTATTGATTCCTTTCACCCACTTAAATACTTCTATCATATCTCCCGCACTCTTCGTCTTTCTAGGGAATGCAAGTTAAGTTTCTTTAGCAAGGGAGGCGAAGACAAATCCCAAAGGATTCTACCAAATGTATCAAACTAAAACACGAGAAAAGATTGGACCAATACGGTCAGATACCGGCGAGCTCACTGATAACGACGGAGAAATGAGCAATAATTTGAATAAATATTTTTCAACAGTTTTCACCACCGAAAATTTAAACATGATACCCGAGGCACCGACTCTATTCAGAGATAGTGAAGAAAACATATTAAGCGAGATAGTAGTGACTAGTAACGATGTTAGTAAGCAAATAGACAAACTAAAGCCTAATAAGTCACCTGGTCCCGATGAGATATTTGCCAGAGTATTAAAGGAATGTAAGGAAGAGCTTAGTATGCCCTTAGCAAAGTTGTTTAACATGTCCTTAAAAGCAGGTGTAGTACCAGAATCCTGGAGGATAGCGAATGTAATACCGATTTTCAAGAAGGGGGATAGATCACTATCCTCTAACTATCGCCCAATCAGTCTAACATCAATAGTAGGCAAATTACTGGAAGCAATCATTTCAAACTCTATTCGAAATCACCTGGAGAAGCACAGATTGATCAATGATTCCCAGCATGGCTTCACAAGCGGACGTTCTTGTTTAACTAATCTATTAACATTCTTTTCATCAGTTTTCGAATCGGTGGACGAGGGGCACAATTATGATGTGGTATATCTCGACTTCAGCAAAGCCTTCGACAAAGTCCCCCACGAAAGACTAATTAGAAAGGTAGAAGCTCATGGCATGAAAGGTAACATCCTTAAATGGATTAGGGCGTGGTTACAGGACAGGAAACAGAGAGTGAGCATTAACGGCACTAAGTCCCATTGGAGCAACTTCACAAGTGGAGTTCCCCAAGGCTCAGTACTTGGACCATTATTATTTATTATATACATAAACGACATAGATATCGGCATAGACAGTAGCATAAGTAAATTTGCTGATGACACTAAAATAGGACCTGTAATTAAATCTGACGAGGACTCGGCAAAACTACAGGAAGATCTAAACAAATTTTTCGAATGGTCTGAAAAATGGCAGATGAAATTCAACGTGGACAAATGTAAAGTACTCAGTATAGGAGATGTAAACAGGGAAACCAGATACCAGATGAACAACGATGCCATAGAGAAATCCGACTGCGAGAGAGATTTAGGAGTAATGATAAGTAGGAACCTTAAGCCAAGTAAACAATGTGTTTTTGCTCGTAACAAGGCTAATAAAGTACTTGGGTTCATACAAAGGAGTGTTAGTTACAAGACTAGCGAGGTCATCCTAAAACTGTATCTTGCTCTTGTGAGACCACACCTGGATTACGCTGTTCAGTTCTGGTCACCGTATTACAGAATGGATATAGAATCCTTGGAAAGAATTCAGAGGAGAATGACAAGACTAATCCCGGGCATTAGGAACCTTGAGTATAGAGACAGGTTAAGCATCTTAATTTGCACTCCCTCGAGAGACGTAGAGCGAGGGGCGACCTGATAGAGGTGTATAAGTGGAAGTCAGGGCTAAACAAAGGGGACATTACAAAGGTACTCAAACTATCCAACCAGGAGCGAACTCGCAACAATGGTTTTAAATTAGACAAATTTAGATTTAGGCGTGAAATAGGTAAACACTGGTTTGGAAACAGAGTTGTGGATGAATGGAACAGTTACCAAATATCATCATTAACTCGAATACGCTGAATAGCTTCAAACATAGGTTGGATGCTTATATGAGCAATAGGGGTTGGGTGTAAACGGGACTGCCCAGTATGGGCCAATAGGCCCGCTGCAGTTTCCTCCATACTTATGTTCTTCTGTTCTTATGTCAGATTACCAACCTGGGACTTGGTCCCATATGGCAGCAGGGTCTACCATTAGACAACACATTATGCTTCCAATATCTTCCCGAGCAGTAGTACCTCCCTGTTTGATAGCTGCCTACTATCTTTTACCTGTAAAGGTACAGTGAGAATTTACAGTTGTAGGATTGTAAAGTGAGGAAACTTGGTAGCGTCGCCAAATTGTTATTTAACCGTTCATGAGTTCTTAGGGGGAACCTTTGTTGGTGAGGTCTGAGGTGACTCGAGAGGCCGTTACGTACCGGTTTAGTAGGTGTTACATGTCTCCTGTACCTGTTCATGTCACGGTGCATGGACAAAAACTCTCTTTAGTTTAGGTTAGGTTTGTTTTGTCCAATGTGTTATGGTCCCATTCCCAATGTTGCTAGTTATCGTGGTAGTTTCTTCACAAGGTAAACTGTGGGTATATAGTTCAGCTTGTGTTCTCTTGGTAATCTGGGAAGAAGAACAGTAACTGTGGAGATTGATAAAGAAGAATGTGATTGACGCAGGAGTTTATCTGGAAGCATTCCCCTGGACTCAACCAACCACGCTTCCCGGATGCTTCACTATATGTTTAACTGTTGCTGGCAGCAAGTTAGTGTAACACTCAAAGTCTGTCAGATTAGACAGCTTGAAAAGGAAGTTGCCCAGTTTTCCTTTGACTAGTGGTAATACAAGGAAGCTGCGCCAGTGGGCGGGATGAGGATGTGGAGGGTGGGCCACCTTTACGTTTCACGCACTATAAACGTGACCAGAAAGCGTCAACACTTACACTGCGAAGAAGGGCAGATTAACGTTATTAAATGTGTTAGAAGAATATTACAGCTGGAGGAGGAAGTGGAGGGAGAACACCGGTACAGTGTCAACTTTTATCGCTTGTGGTCATATTAATGATGCTGTGATGATGGGAAATGGTGAAGATAACTTATAGTGTTTAAAACAAACGAAGGCGTACTAGGGTTAGCTAGAGTAACGAGAGAAACACTGAACATATATAGAATAAGGAAAATGAGGTTGTCATTTGACAAGTTGATTATATATTCAAATAATCGTAATTATTTATTTTTATTTCTGGGAAATATGTTCATAGCCATTTTGGTAAGGCCTAAATGAGCCAGTTAGAGTCGTTCTCACTTTTCCAGTAAGGAAAATGATCAACTGCACAAGCCTCGATGATTGGGACGTATAAATTTACCCGCTAGCTAGGAGGGAAGAGTGTAGGACAAAACCCCTCAGAACATAAGCCTTCAGAACATAAGCCCCCTAGAACAAAAGCCCTCTGAGACAAAAGCCCCCTAGCACAACAGCCCCCTAGGATAAAAGCCCCAAGGACAAAAAAAAATATTAAGAATTTTTAAGAATATTTTTCTTATTCTTTATCATTTACAGTTTATGAACATTTAAGAATATAAGAACATAAGAATGGAGGAAATTGCAGCGGGTCTATTGGCCCATACTGAGCAGTCTCGTTTATACCAACCCCTATCGCTCATATATCCATCCAACTTAAGTTTAAAGCTATCCAGCGTGTTCGAGTTAATGATGATGTTTGGTAACTTGTTCCACTTATCCACTACTCTATTTCCAAACCAATGTTTACTTATCTCGCGCCTAAATCTAAATTTGTCGAATTTAAAACCATTCCTGCAAGTTCGTTCCTGGTTGGAAAATTTGAGTACCTTTGTTTCATCACTTTGTTCAGCCCTGACTTTCATTTATGCACCTGATCATATCGCCCCTCACTCTACGTCTCTCGAGGGAGTGCAAATTAAGATGCTTTAATCTGTCTTTGTACTCAAGGTTCCTAATACACGGGATGAGTTTTATCATTCTCCTCCGAATTCTTTATAGGAATTCTATATCCATTCTGTAGTATGGTGACCAGAACTGAACTGCGCAATCCAAGTGAGGTCTCACAAGCACAAGATATAGTTTTAGGATAATCTCGTTAGTCTTGTAACTAACACTTCCTTGTATGAACCCAAGTATTTTGTTAATCTTGTTTCGAGCAAATACACATTGCTGACTTGGTTTAAGATACCTACTTATCATTACTCCTAAATCTTTCTCACAGTCTGATTTCTCTATAACAACGTTGTTCATCTGATATCTGGTTTCTCTGTATACATTTGTCCACATTAAATTTCATTTGCCATTTTTCAGACCATGCCAAAAATTTGTTTAGTTCTTTTTGGAGTTTTGCGGAGTCCTCGTCAGATTTCATTACACGCCCCATTTTAGTGTCATCAGCAAATTTACTTAAGTTGCTGTCTACGCCCATATCTATGCCATTCATGTATATAATAAATAATAATGGTCCAAGTACTGAATTTTGGGGTACTCCCCGAGTGACGTTATACCCTAATTCATTTTAGAATATCTCCCCCAATGCCATGAGCCATCACTTTTCGTATTAGTCTTTCGTAGGGGACTGTCGAAGGATTTGCTATACTGTAAGTCGAGGTATACCACATCATAATCGTGCCTGTCATCCACCGATTCGAAAATAGCTGAAAAGAATGTTAATCGATTACTCAGACATGAGCACCCATTTGTGAAGCCATGTTGGCAATCATTGATCAACTTGTGCTTCTCCAGGTGATTTCGAATAGAGTTTGAAATTATTACTTCCATCAATTTGCCTACAATTGACGTTAAACTGCAATATATAACCTAACCTATTTTGCACTTTAACTGAGGGGGTTTTGTCCAGTAGCTTTTGTCCAGTCCCCAGGAGGGAAGGGATATGTCCAAGAGGCTTCTAATCTGCGACGCAAAGTTGGCGGTCATAATTGCACTGAGTCTCCATATTAACCCAACACAGACTCTTTCAACAGTTACGGAGGACAAATATAACTTTTTGTGAGTCTTGGTACCTATATATTCTGGCCTTGGTAGATGATTGTTTTCCGTTTTGTCTTCACGCCAGATGACGAGTAGAGACGGTGGCAACATTCAGTGCATCTGTTTTCTGTGATTCGTATCTGGGATTACCGAGTCTGTGGACTGTTTGGAATGAACATTTTATATTCATTATGGTTGTGTTCAGCTTCCTGGGTGTCTCGTCTCCACACTATCTTGCTTGTTGTCATGTTTTAAGTCCTGATAAAATACTGTACTGTACATCTCTGTCATTTTGTTCTTAGTGTTTCGTAAATATGTTGACCAGTGTTATTGTATGCTGTATTTGAGGCTAGGTGTGTGTGTGTGTGTGTGTGTGTGTGTGTGTGTGTGTGTGGGCATAATGTTGTGTTGGCGTTTGGGGGGGGGAGGGGAGCTGGCAAGAACTACCATCACGGCAGTAACCGCCCTACACACACTCGCCTCTGCGTCTAATTTTTGGTTTCACGTATTCTTGTGATGGCTCTCCACAGTCCATGTGGCTACTAGGAGTTACTGCATATGGCCACATCTTTACCCCGCCATGACACAAACACTGGTAATAATCCCTTCTGTATACTCCCAGTTTTTGTATTACAATGTGATTAAGGAAAGATGTGCGGGGCATAATGAGAGTGTGAGGAAGTGTGTGTTCAGGGTAAACACCAGAGAGGCCGAGACCCTGCGTTGTCCGCTGAGGAACGTAATTTGGCCAAATGAGGCACGTACCCTCTGTTTACACCCAGCCTCGGGCGGCACCCAGTGTAGTTTTCACCTCCACGGAAAATGAATCAGTAATTATTCACATGGTTACGGGAAGTTCACTTAGGGTTCAAAGATGCGTTTGCCTTTCTAGCTGAGTAACGCAATGGAGGGTTTATTCTCAACCTTTTGCTCAAGGATGATAAAGAAAGGTGGCGCGGGCCTGGCATGTTTGGTTAGGTCGCCATGTTTCCTCGAGTTATCACAGGTGACTCAGCATATTGCCTTCCAGTTTCCTTACTTCCTTAGACTGAGCGTCGTAATAGGTAATAGGTACACATTCACAGCTGGGTAGAATGAGAGTGCTCTGGGATCAAACCAACGACTTTTAAGGATAATTAGTAAATACTAATAACTCTTAAATATATAATGTCCTTTCCAAATTTCAAATTAGTATGCAGAGGGGGGGGGGGGTAATTTAACGACCACAATATAACCATTACGTCTACACACACACACACACACACACACACACACACACACACACACACACACACACCATCGAGGAGGGAGTTACTACACTACGAGTTTGCTGTTCAACACCTACATTAATCTGTATGTTCACTGTATGTTCCTTTATCTTTCTCTAATGAAGGCTTTTGTTAAACCACCAATGTATGTAATAAGTCATTTATGTCCAATGTATATTTTCAGCCTTCGGGCTGCAGAATTTTTATTTATTTATTTTTAATAAACCGTTAATTATTATTATTATTTATTATTATTACACACACGCACACACCAAAACAGTAGTCATGCACATCAATACCGCCACCACTCCAGTGCAAGCTCCAGCAGTTACAGTGGGTACCCATCCTCTCCAGTTAGTGCAGTCTGCCAAACTCCTGGGTGTTACCATAGGCCACAAACTGGACTGGAAGGCCCATGTAAACAACAAAATCAAGGCAGCCTCGTACCGACTCTACATACTACGACGACTCAGGTCACTTGGGACACCCACGCCAGAGCTGAGGACTATCTACAACGCCTTTATTCTCCCCAAATTAACGTATGCGTCACCAGACTTGTCGTCTTCTCTCAACTCTACCCAACAACGTCAGCTAGAGAAGGTACAGAATAGGTCCTGCAGAATCATGCTCGGCGCAGACTACTCGGGCTACAACAACGCGCTCTCCACCCTGGAAATACCATACCTCAGTGACCTCCACCACCAAGCACTAGCAAGGTTTGGCAGTGGACTACCGCACCATCCTCGTCATCGCCACCTCCTGCCACGGGCAGTCCCCCGCCTACCTAGCGCAGTCCGCCACTACAAGAAAATTCAGCCCATAAGAGCCCGCACTGATAGATATAAGAATAGCACCATCCCATCTATTGTTAAAATAATAAACAACTCCTGATTTATGTACTGTACAGCCCTGTAAATGTATTCAATGCATATTATATCATTATGTCTAAATCAAATGTAAGTTTGTATATTTTCAGCCACCGGCTGCAACTCTATTAATAAACCGTTTATTATTATTATTATTATTATTTACACACACACACACACACACACACACACACACACACACACACACACACACACACACTGTCCTTCCACAACATGAAAAAAAGCTTTTCAAATCGCTTCTTATGACCCAGCATCACTTGTCATCCATCCCTAACTAAGCCAATGTATATATATAGCACTGCCTCCTCCCTGTTTATTTTCCTCCCAGCCAGTACTCTCTCTCTCTCTCTCTCTCTCTCTCTCTCTCTCTCTTCTAAATTAAAGCTCCCATTATATTTCATTCGTTCTCCCTTTCTCTCAGCATCACTATACCCCATTAACAAGCCTGATCAATACACAGTTCACTTCCACATCTCATTTTCGTGTTTGGTATTCTTGGTATCCTCTTCACCCCACATTGTGTTCTCAATCATATAAGTTCTTCTTCAGTTCTCTTTTCGAGCCAGAGTGCACGCCTACACAATATCTTCCTCTCCTCCCGCGACACAGTTCATTCTCCTCATGTACAGTCACTTAAAAAACTATCTATCCAAAATTGTGTTGAAAAAATATTACACACCGGACGAAGGATTTTGGCAACTCTACCGAGACACCAGGAGTCGCAGTGTTCACTTTGAAATTATTCGACTCCTCCAAGTATACTGTAGATAGTTTTTTTTAAAGTGACTGTAGTACTGTACATTATGTTTCAGTGAACCTAGTACATTCTTCTTTACTTCCTTCACCTTTCCTTCTGTCTGACACATTCTAACTCATGTTTTATTCTTCCTATATAGAAACTTTGGGCAACATTCACTAATCTCTAACATTTTTATCATTTCTTTATTTATTTTTTTATTTTTTCAATTCTCTGTCTCTCTTTTATCTTCTAGTTGTTGCATCAATTTTACCCATTACTTTTACCTTATTATTTTTTTTTTCACTTTTAATTTCCTTTCCAGTAGTCCATTCGTTTTCTCATCATTTATACTTCGTTTCAATACAAATATTTAAGCTCTTTGGAGTTTTGTATCAATTTATGTCTTCATATTTTTGGATATATTAAAAAAAACCGTATTATCAGTCTTTTATACTCTGATTATTTTTCTCTATAATCGTCATTTTAACGATCTTGTCATCTCCTTCTCTCAATAAATCCCTCAATTTTTCTCTTAACCAGACGATTTATTTTAATTTTATTTTCCTCATCTCTGTACTCAAGCGTCACAGTTACACTCACTAGACCTACACCTTTATTTTCCTCATCTCTGTACTCAAGCATCACAGTTACACTCACTAGACCTTATTTTCCTCATCTCACTCAAGACACAGTTACACTCACTAGACCTATTTTTCTCATCTCTGTGCTCAAGCATCACAGTTACACTCACTAGACCTACACCCTTATTTTCCTCATCTCTGTACTCAAGCATCACAGTTACACTCACTAGACCTACACCCATATGTTTCTCATCTCTGTGCTCAAGCGTCACAGTTACACTCACTAGACCTACACCCTTACACTCACTAGACCTACACCCTTATTTTCCTCGTCTCTGTACTCAAGCATCACAGTTACACTCACTAGACCTACACCCTTATTTTCCTCATCTCTGTACTCAAGCGTCACAGTTACACTCACTAGACCTACACCCTTAAACTGCTTCCACTCACTCTCAGTTCTATCACAAATATCTTCTTGGTCATCGGTCTTTGTATATTAAGTCTCTATATTTGGTTTCTGTATCTACCAAGGAACATTTTAATTTATCTTCCTTCTTTATCGGCTCATGTTCTGGTTGCTGTTGAATTCGTGTGTGTGTGTCCAAAACGGCTTTTCTTATCACGTTGTTAAATATCGTCCATCACGGCCCATGATAAGGGCTTCCTGTATCGTAACTTATGATAACAATGATGAATGTTTTTCTTTGATAGCATAGGGATAGTCTTACTGTCATGATCTATAATAACACTGATCTATTCCTTTCATAAGCTTGAAAGAACAGTGATGTGTTGTTCTATTGGCTTTGTGTTAACAGTCTCAGTAACATTAATATCTTCTCTCGTGACAGTATAAATGTTAATTTACCTTTAATTATCAACATATTATAAAAACATAAATTGCCTACACTGTTCACTATCAACTCTTAATTAGTTACATAAAAACATCATCTATTTCTCCAAGTCAATTAGTCATAAATAACAAGATATTGATCAACTTACATAATTATTGTGTTGGGAATAATGAACTGACAACCTGTCTAAGAGTTGATAACTAAACTAACAGGTAACTATATATATGATAATTAACGAGTTATTAACATTTAATGATGTGAGTAACCTCAAATAACACACACACACACACACACACACACACGGTGAGAGAAAGTCATAAATTAGGATGTATTAAGGCCATTAAATTGTTAGTGATTTTAAACGAACTGTCAATACACATATGTTACTGATTGAACCATTCCTTGTTTTGTATCTTCAGTATATCCTAATCACCAGAAACTGCATAGAAATAAACTATTCTCCGTTAGTGAGTAAATGAGTGAGTTAGTAATACTCAGGTGTAGAACGCATGGTACAGGTGAGACGGGACACGGTGCACAGGTAATGAACGCCAATAGACGAGAGAAAATTCAGCAGCGAGGGCAGGGGTTAGTAGAGGCATTAGCTGGTGAAGGAGTCAGCAGCTGAGGCCAGAACACACACTAAAGAACACGTAATTAAATGGTGAACGAGAGAGAAGTTAACTGAAAAGAATAAAATTAACAGAGAATCAAGGTTTAGAAAAGAACACTTGGAGGAAGACAGAACCAGGCGGCGGGGGATATAGCAGGAGGTGCAGGCAGGGAGGTGCAGCAGCAGCAGCAGCAGCAGCAGCAGCAGCAGCAGCAGCAGCAGGCCAGAGACTAAGAGTTGTTGAGGTATAAGACAGGTTCCTCCCCAGGCCTCCCATGATTACACGGTTCCTGCCTGATTACCACAACAACATATAACTGATGACATAATTGTTCAGCCTCACGAGAGGAAGAGAGAGGAGGAGGAGGAGGAGGAGGAGGAGGAGGAGGGCCTCCCGGCACACTCCATCTAACTTGAGGGACTTCAATGTTATTAAAATACCCATCCAAGCGACAGCCTCCCATTCTGTCCATATATCCATGTCTGTTTGATTCTCTTTCTCTATCTTTCTTCTCTCTGCTTTTCTTTTTATATCTGGACGTCTCTTTAACACTTTGCTTTTCTTACCTGTCGTATTTATTCTTTCTCTCTTCCTGTCGTTCTTTCTTCTCATTCTTGTTTTATTATACTTCTTTCCTCTCTCTCTCTCTCTCTCTCTCTCTCTCTCTCTCTCTCTCAGCCCAACAGTCACCTTTTCTTTTTACGATAATCTCTTTCATCCACTTCCTCTTATTATTGTTATCTTATTATTTTCGTAGATTTTTAATCCATTCTTCTTCTTCTTCTTCTTTCATTCCTTCAGTCTTTTGTTTCCTTCCATTATCTTTCCATATTCTACTTTTCTCTTAGTTCCCTCCAGTTCCCTCCATCAGCCTTTTGCTTCCTTCCACCAGCCCCTCACTCATCCTAGGGCTCCAACAGCGTGATCCTGGGGCTCCAATCAGAGACTTTGTTCCTCCCTCCCTCCCTCTCCCCCTGCACATGGCCCCGCTAGACCCCGCCGGGCCACTCTGGGTACAGTTACGACGGAGAGGAGCGAGTGAGTGTTGCCGGTGTCACGTGCTCTGATTGTACCTTGCTGAAAATATTTCGGGTATGCGCAGTTCGGTAACAAGTTAACCTAACCTAACCTAACCTAACCTAACCTAACCTAACCTAACCTGATATTCTACTTCAAGGGGTAATCTAGCACGCCTCAAACTCTGCATGATGTTTTGGTCACACTGCGCATGCCCAGAAGTTTATCAGCAAGCCACTCCCCGGGTTGTGTCGCCTCCAGGGTACTGCTCGTGGCATGGTGTAAGCTGTAAGGGGTGGTGCTGGAACCTTTCCTGTTTAGATACGCAACTTTTTATACAAATAATATTTATTATAACTTTTAAATATTAATAACGCTATAAGTTAAAATTTATTCTATTTTTAATACAGTACCTTTTCAAATATGTATAACAACAACAACACATAATAATAATAATAATAATAATAATAATAATAATAATAATAATAATAATAATAATAATAATAATAATAATAATAATAATAATAATAATAATAATAATAATAATAATAATAATCTCCGTCTACTACTATTTATGTAATCTCAGAACCAGTCCATTACTAATAAACCATCTCCATATTGACTTCAGGGTTCAGTACAGAAGTAATTCAGGGTCTGCGATATTGTTTGTACAGGAACAAAAATAATGTAGATATTGAGATACAAATAAAAACAATTTGTAATAATAATAGTTCTACTTACTTATCCTTGTGTGTTAGTCCTGTTATGTTGATAAGAGAAGACAAGTCCAACATGTAGAGTATGTTTGGATAAGTCAGAGGGATGGCATGTGATGTGCAAAGTTTCAAGTCCAAAGATATTATGCACGTCCAAAAGTTGGTATGCAAGAACAAAGGTTAGCATGTAAGTCCAAAAGTTAGTCTCGTAAATAACAACATATAACAGAGTCTCGTAAATAACAATATACAACATAGTCTCGTAAATAACAACATACAACAGTCTCGTAAATAACAACATCCAACATAGTCTCTTTCACACCCCAAAATGTAGCTCTACTGTTCGATGAATTTCATAATGAACACCGCGACTCTTGTTGTCTCGGTAAAGTTGTCAAAATCCTTCGTCCGTTGTGTCATATTGTATCACACAAGATCGTTAAGATAAGTGGAGTTACTGCTGGCATAAATCTCTGTATTAAATATTTTATTAAGGAAAGATAGTTGCTAAGCGGCTGGAGTAATGTTATTTTCATGTGTATATTAAAACAAATGACGATCAATTTCTCATCTTGAATAGATTGTGAATTTTGGATGTAAAAAATCTTTAAAGCCAACTTGGTGTCAATCAATCCAGAGAACAGGAAGGGACTGGGAGTAAGTACATCATTATAGACCATTATGAATTATCCTGGAAGATTTTAGTTTTTTTCTTAGTTAGCAAGAGGTAGTCGGTTCAGTATGTTTGGTCAAATGTTACGTGAGACTCGGAGTCTTGAAGATGCTTACATCGGGTTATACAAAGAAAAAAATCAGAATTCGGAGGAGTGCGCCAAGGTGACATTATTTAGCTAATACTCTCTACAAAGGCACTGGGAGAGGTGACCAGTTGGGATGAAACAGTTTTTAATGCTAAACCTAACAGAGTTACAACACTAACACAAGAGCTCATATAATAAATAACTAACTTTTATTTAATTCAGAAATTTAATCCATTTATCCAAGTGTTGTTATAGCATACTGAAGAATATATACAGTATATTAGTAGGGATGAAGTATTAAAGAGCATAGACAGGTATCTTTAATCTGTCAACAGTCAGATTTCATTATATAAAATTTTCATAGTTGCGGGTTGTAATAATGGTAAATAAATCCATTTGAAATAAACTTTCAATAACTAATACCGTAGGGATTAATCTGGCCTTGGGGGGGGATGTAAAACACTGAAACAGCCTCAGCTAGATTACACCCCGGGGTATATTTTAGCCTAGGCCACTTTATACTCAGGGTATAAACTGGCCAGGGGGTATAATTTGGCCTGTTACACCGGTTCTTTACTGCCTTAACTGCTTCCCGTAGTTCATTTGCTCACGAAGGTTAAATAAGACTGGTAAAGATAATATGTTCAGACTTTAATATTTTTAATTCAAGAATTCTACAAAATTCTCCTTCGTTTACGTTTGATGGACTTGTAAACAGTGCGTTAGGGTATGGGGCAACAGCGTCTTGATCCTAGCAATTATTTGTGATAAAGGAACCATGGATGATGGACAAACTCCCACCAGACAAGAACCCACCGTATAACACCCCATAGTTATGATAAGGTTATGGATAAAATTAGGATTTAATGCCCAGTTAAGTAAGGTTGGCTTAGCCTGTGTCATACTCAGGGTAGACTGGCAGATGTCTTGCCTTCTTACTAAACGATAATCTATCACTTCTTCTAAACTCTGGAATATACTTAAAATAAAACCGTCAGCAACGTCACATCATGAAGAGGTTGCCAACTGCTTAATAAGATCTTGCCAACTTTTAATCCTGAATTGTAGAACCTTCATGTGATTCTCGTCTTCCGGTCCTCAGACGAAATTACTCCTGATTCACCACACAAACCCGCACACAACATCAACGGCCCATCATCCCGCGAAAAGATTCAAGTTCATTTTTTTAAGGTAATCACAATCGTGGCTGAAAACAAGGCAGTTACGAGGCAAATTACGTGCGTACCTCAACGACCGTGAAGTTGGTGGCTGCACAGAGCTGAGAACATCGTCATTATCGCAGAGGTTAGATAAAAATGTAGGTGGGGTTCTTTCACATATCCCAGAGGTTAGTTAATGTAGTAGGTGGGGTCCCTTCACATATCCCAGAGGTTAGTTAATGGTGGGTCCTTCATATCCCAGAGGTTAGATTAATGTAGGATCCCTTCACATATCCCAGAGGTTAGTTAATGTAGTAGGTGGGGTCCCTTCACATATCCCAGAGGTTAGATAATAATGTAGGCGGGGTTTGTTCACTATCCCAGGCTAGACTTGTTGCGTATGTCATCACAGGTCCAAGGTCATCCCCTCGTTGGCCCGGGCACTAATGGTGGGAACTGGCGCAGGGTAGGAGGGGGACCCAAGGAGGAAAGAGCAAGGGCAGGGAGGATACAGGTATGACTCATTACAGATAAGCAAATGGTGTGTGTTCCTTCAATATCACTAGTTTTTATAAATTTCCGAACAGCTCCTTGACACGCTTGCATGGTCTTCTTTGCCATATAAGTGCATTAAAAATAATTTCAATGTTAAAATGTTGTTATTAAGCAACTCGAAATCAAGACTGGAATAATTTGTACATACAATAATTACTGTAGTACTCACTGCTACTGTTACTTCTACTGCTACTTCTGTTACTTTACTGCTATTTCTGTTACTGTTACTTACTTATATAATTTAAACTTGGGAGTCTATTTGTAATCTATTATTTTCAGCCAAGCTTTGTCGACGACTAAACAGCAGAGTTGTAATGTAATGTAATGTAATCTAATGTAATATAATGCAATGTAATGTAATCTAATGTAATATAATGCAATGTAATGTAATCTAATCTAATCTCAGAAATTCCTGTTCACGTGGACGAACATACAGCCGCCCACCTTCCCACCTGGTCCACTCACCTCTTCACCCACGCAGCCCACCCCTTCACCCACGCCGCCCACCCCTTCATCCCTGGAGGTGACGGTCAAGGCTACCGGACGCCCTCTTCCTCTAGTTCCCACGACATCCACCACGACTCCTTCCTCCTCCTCCTGCACCTGCACCTAACTCCATCCTCCTCCATCTACTTCTTCCTTTTCCATCTGACCTCCTCCTCCTGCACCCTGCTCCTCCTCCTCCTGCACCCAACCTAACTCCCCCTTTTCCTCCTCTTCTTCACCTCCTTCACTCAACATCCACTGTTCTAAAAATCCCCGCCGCCGCCGCTACCACCTCTATCATTACTAGTATTCTCCAAACCATAATCACCATTACCACGACGACCACCATCACTATAACCACTATCATCACCATCATCCACTATAACACTTCCAGCTCACAAATAATAGCTTATAACTTGTATATTTTCATTTTTTTCCTACTGCAGTTAGGAATGTAATGTTGTAATTATGTTTTAACCTTTACCGTGTATGAAGCCGTCTATGTAAAGGGAGACGGGTCCTCTTATTCTACTCAAGGGCTTTATACAGGACGTAAGGTTGTCCCGGCTGTGATATTGGTACAGCAACATTCTTAGTCCATGATGTGTGGGGTCAATAGTCACGAAGATTATTTCTCTCGACAGATTTCCAATGCAGAAGTTCTGGGGATCTACAGTAGTTAGAATATAATACAGTATACACTAATTAAGGGGAAGTGGTTATAAGTGCCATGACCTCATTAGTAAATACATACTTAACTAAAGAGCTTGATGTTCTAAACTTCCAACAGCCATCCACCCCCCCTCCATCACCAAGCGCGTTACTAGTGTCCTCTGTGACCGTCGGCCATACCACATATACCATAATGAAAACACACATACGCTTGAAAACAGTAAAGAATACCGAGGTGTTGTGAGTATGTTAGGTAACGAAGGTAACTCCTGGGATGCCATTGTTGTGTTAGGATGTTAGTGAAGGTTAGTGAGAAGTTGTGATCCCCTGCACCACAACTTCTCACTCGGAATTAAACCAGGGCTCAGTTTCACCTTTTTTATTTTACAATTATTTTCAGAAAAAATGATTATGAATTTTAACCAAAGTGAGAACGAGGGGCGAGATGTGGAGATATTTGACGCAATGGAGACCTGCTGGACCTGGTCGACGAGTTGATCTTAGTCGGCCAAAATAACCCCAGCGTCCTCTGAAAACCAACGTCTCGACGAAGCCTTACCTCGGATGGAAGAGTTAAATGATACTTGCACTAAGGTGGTGAGATAGACAGTCACCGCTTCCTCCTTGATAAAAGCTCTGTATAATAGAGTTGACCTTGCTGAGTTTAAGGAGAAACTGTCAACTCCTTTGGCGAACCGTAGCGACAAGCAAGAAGGTAAATTGCCGAGAGAAGTGATGGGTGACGCAGGGGTGAGGTGGGATCCTCTCCCTGCACCAGCCAAGCGGGGCCAAGCCATTCCTACAAGGCTACCTCGCCTGATTGACTTTAATCTGATTAACAGAGGAGCCCAGCAGGCTAAGGAACCCCAGAAGGGAACCCAGAAGCCTAAGGAACCCCATAAAGGAACCGGGCAGATTAAGGAACCCCAGAATGGAATCTGGCAAGCTAAGGAACCCTAGAAAGGAACCCAGCAGGCAAAGGAACCCCAGAATGGAACCCAACAGCTAAAGAACCCCAGAATGGAACCCAACAGCTAAAGAACCCCAGAAAAGAACCCAAAAGACGCTGAGTTGTATAATGTAGCTTAGGCCTGAAACCAACCGGCCATACACCGTGATCTTTAATGTTTTCTCATATTTCTTTTTATTGTGTTACAAAATGTCACTAATTATTCCCTTCTGGTGTAAGACATATACAATCTCTGTCTGTCTTAGTATTTATTGCCAGGTTCTAACGTTTATATAAATGAATGCCACTATACAGTGAAACCTTTATATATCGGACCACCCACACACACACACACACACACACACACACACACACACACACACACACACACACACACACACACATACATACACACACACACACACACACACACACACACACACACACACACACACACACACACACAGTCACACACGGTGCTTTTTTGTATATAGATAATGAAAAAAAATAAAGAGGAGGACTTTAGAAACAACGAGAGAGAGAGAGAGAGAGAGAGAGAGAGAGAGAGAGAGAGAGAGAGAGAGAGAGAGAGAGAGAGAGAGAGAGAGAGAGAGAGAGAGAGAGAGAGAGAGAGAGAGAGAGCTGTCGTCATACAAGGAGTTATTTTAGTTTAGGGTCATTATAGTACTGCTGTTAGCTGTGTGATATGCTAACTACTTGTTCGCTTCTTGGTGAAAACGCTATGAGACTGTCACTGGAACTTTGAACAATGTTAGATTCTTTTTCAGTTATCAGCCTCCGTCAGTCTCTTATTCTTGTTCTTATTCAACTGTCAGCCTCCGTCAGACTTCTGCTCTTATTCAACTGTCAGCCTCCGTCAGTCTCTTATTCTTGTTTTTATTCAACTGTCAGCCTCCGTCAGACTCTTGCTCTTGTTCGACTGCCAGCCTCCGTCAGTCTCTTATTCTTGTTCTTATTCAACTGTCAGCCTCCGTCAGACTCTTGCTCTTGTTCGACTGTCAGCCTCCGTCAGTCTCTTATTCTTGTTCAACTTTCAGCCTCTGCCAGTCTCTTATTCTTGTTCTTATTCAACTGTCAGCCTCTGTCAGAAATCTTACCTCTATTCGGCTGTCAATCTCCGTCATTTGAGCCCCATCCTAGATGCGTGTTGGTTCATTATCATCAGAAGTATCTGACAGTGAGAGATGAGTGTCTACCATTGAGCAGGTGGTGCGGTCACCCTCACCCAAAGTGACTTGAGTTCTCAGCGCCCTGAGTCGAAAACGGTGGGTTTCGTATGTACAGAATTAAGATTTATATATTGAAGCAGATCTGAGGATACAGCCGCTAAAGTACGTTGCGTAAAGTTACCTGAGTGTAAAGATTCAGCATAGTAGCAATATTCCCTGGCGTAAACAAGCGGTGTGTGTGTGTGTGTGTGTGTGTGTGTGTGTGTGTGTGTGTGTGTGTGTGTATTTATTTTTTTGCCATATCATAATAGGGAGTAGACTGCGAGAGATTTCAGACACAATCTTAAGGACAGGAGGTCAGAATAATGCTTGAGGGATGAATGTTCCAGCTTTTAATGCCCACTCTATTATGCTTTTGCTTGAAATTAATACGAGGAGAGTAATTTCATCATTGTATTTGAGTTTGAGTTGAAGATTGCAATTTTTCCAGAGAGTGTTCCGGAGACTGTGTCAGGTACCAGGTTTTTTATTTCATTTCGGTTCATCAACTGTATCATCACCATTTCTGGGTCAACGTTTTCGCTGTTTGTTTCTGATGACTTTAGGTTTTTAGTGTTTTACTGACCAACATTGTTGCTGGGGTGAATGTTCTTGTCAGCTCCTCTAGTGCTTGTTAGAGCTAGTTTATTACCCAAGCTCAAATACAGCCTGATCTTGAGGATGTTTTGTGCCATTTTCTACGGCAATGATCGCTCCATATTATTGGGATATGTCCAGCACCCCATGCTGAAGCCTGGAGGTTACCAGCGTTAAAGGGGAAAGGTGCCTGGGAGGGGGGGGGGCAGGTGTGCCAGGAATTACTCATACACAGTTCCCCGATAGTGGTTGAGTTGCCAGAGACCTAAAACCGGGTGACGATTCTGGCTCTTGAAGGGAAGGGGAGCAAGCAGGCTGCAGGGCGTGGAGAGGCGGGTGATCGTGGTTGGTGGTCTGTGGTTGTCAACACGGGCCAGGTGGAGGGTGGGAAACACGCCTCATTATAGCATCAGAGACTGTGCAATAATGAACAGCGCAGATGACCATACGTAGCGTCATTATGGCTCACAGGGATCACGACGTGGCTAAGGTTCTCCAAGTATCCTACGTTAAAGTGTCCCCCTGAGTGTAAGGACACATTTATGTGGCTGATTCTAAGCTTTGACGACAAATAATGAAGCTGTATTTAGTCTTTTTGTCATAGTGTGCACCAATAATTCTCATAGCATTAATAACTTCACTGTCTTGGTGACGATGTTAAGGGCTGTGAGGCGCTAGAGTAGTGTGGGATGCACACTGTACAGTACAGTACATATCTGTTCCTTTGTGAGAGGTGATTACTGCAACCATTACCACGGCTTCTATAATGAGTACTAGTAAAAGTTATTACTACCAGTAATACAGTTACATAATGTTACTGTAATAATTACTGGTACCAAGAATACTGTTAATTAATGTTACCTCAACAAGTAATATTGACAGCATTGCAGTTAGTTATTGTTACTACTACAACTGCTAGTACTATAGCTATCAAAAATACTGAAAATATTGCTAATTCTACACCTATTACTATAAAATCTGCTCCTTATTTACCACTACCACCAGATTGTGGACTCCACCAAGCTCTTCTGCGTCACTGTATATAACAAACTATGTGTGTGTGTGTGTGTGTGTGCAGCCACACACAGGGTGTTGAAATGCGTCTAAAATGGCAGCATTATGTTAGTGCTAAGGTGCAAGCACTGCTTGCACCCTCTCGCTTTCAGCTGCCGCCGCTGGCTAGCCCTCGTGACGAATATGGAAGCAACTTGCATAAGTCTTCCCCTACCAGTACACAGCCTCCTCACCATCAAGACTCCTGCTGTGCCTCCTCGTGGCAACACACGATAACTGGGTGCCTCGTGGTTCCAGGCTAGATCAGCAGAGGATCTCGGAGTAGTAGTGGGCCCCAGAGACACGGTGCATAGGCCTACTGGCATGTGGACACGTCCTAGCTCCTACCAACCACTGCCCCACTGCCTTGCGGATTAACCTTGGCAGGTATAAGCCTACAGGAGTAAACCCTGAACGAAAAATCTGCGGTGGAGTCCCGCTTCGGGCAGACATGCTTACGGAGCTCCAACAAGACCCAAACGGCGGTGTAGGCGGAAGAGGTGACCACCATGGAAACCCAACGACTACACTGGCGGACGAAGGCAATGCCCAATGGACAGGCTACTAAGGAGAAACCCACCAAACTGGGCTATCGGCAGTTCATTGCAACTCTCCCTCTCCCCAGTTGTTGTAACACTTACACCACTGGATCAGGAAAAGGGAGGGCCAAGATGTGTGGTTGCAGCCTGCACTCCTGCCTCACCACATAAATCAACTCACGTGGTGTAGCCATCTTTCAGTTCATCATACCACTCATCGTCATTAAAACTCCTATACCCCCAAAAGTCCTATGGAGACGGACGAGTGACGACGGGGACAGTCAGAGATGACTGCCGGGAGTCTAGTCACAACTCTGCACATGGGCGGCACAGATAAGATGGTCGTTTATGCACTGGGATCTAGGGAGCAGTGCAATCCGGTCCTGTCTGTGCGACAGAGCAGCCTTCTCGAGGAGCCACTCTGCTCACCCCACATGGGGAGAGGGATAGAAAAGGTGCAATAAACATAGCCTGCCCAAAAACCCAACCTGATTGGGCAACCGCACCCAGCAAGGTCATCCTTATGCGGTGGAAACCAACCAAAATCACAGATCCAAACAAAAACAAACCTTACAACCTCTTATGGTCGCTGCATGGAATGTCAGGACCCTTCTGGATACTGGCGCAGATGCTCGTCCTGAAAGAAGATGTCATGGGTTGTGTTAGGCTTACCCACGCAACCAATTCCAAAATTTGTTTTACTAGAGATAAGACACCTGGCGAGGCATAACTGGGACATGTATTTTCCATTAGTGTATGTTAGCCAGCCTTTAGGGGGGTGGGCAGTGAAACAGTGTTGTACTTGTTCATCGCTTCACACCCAAAAACCTCATTTTCAGCAGTATCCCCTTGACCATGGGTTAGTTAAGACGTCTCCATTCTATCCCTCGTGAAGGGAGCAGGACACCACACCACACAGCGTCCTCCACCGCCACTCCGCCCTGTGGACCGTCGTCGTCATGAGACTAAGTGTGTTAACCTAGGTTGTTATCCCCGTGGAAATATTACGTGTGGAAGCCTGGTTGCAACAAGAGCAATCCAGGCTGGCCTATCAAACCTACAGTAAATGGTTAATCAGTTCATGCTTAGAGTTCTCCTGCACGACACCCGTCTACAGTGACCGTGATCGACACGAGACTAAGTGTGTTAACCTAGGTTTGTTATCCCCGTGGAAATATCACGTGTGGAAGCCTGGTTGCGACAAAAGCAATCCAGGCTGGTCTATTGCACCTAAGTGGTTAATTCAAGTCACGCTTACCAGTTCTTCTTGCCGCGACAACCGTCTACAGTGACTGTCAGTGACGCGAGACTATGCGTGGTAACCCAGGAGTACTTGTTGTTGTTATGGCCAGTGGAAAGAAGTTCTTGTGCGGAAACCTGGTTGCAACAAAAGCAATCCAGGCTGACAGTAAATGTATCACTTGAAGAATTAAGGCTCTGTTAAGTCATACCCATAGTAGAGTAATCACATGTGTCCCCAAGTTGAAAATTCTCATTTAGAAGATTAATTTTATTACAGCGTGAACGTGAGTGATTCATATGTCCATGCAAATTGTGAATCATTGCATGGAAGCTTGACAAATAAATGTAAGTGCAATTATCTGCCCGTATCTATGATCCTATCTTATTATTACTAAAGGTAATGACTGATTGGTTATGACAAAGTATAACCAATAACTTAGATGGATGTTGGAAATTAGGAATTCATTAAATCATCATTTGTCAAGTATAAATCATGGAATGTCGAGTGGTGGAGTAAACTTCTATGTAGATACGCCATAATCTCCTGTAAGTAACCGGTGTGAAGGTATCGAATTCTACGGTAAGACATAAGAAACACAACATATTATAATCCTTATATAATATAATCCACTCCTACTACCACCGATTCACCCAAAACCATGACAACATCCTTTCAGAGAGCAGCTCGTACATGGGCTGATAAACAACCCAACAGCAAACAACGTGAATCCCAGTGCTTAATGGGATACTCTTAATACTGTTATGACAAAAACCAGCAGAGTGACCCTCAGCCAGATCAAAAGAATACACCAGGACTGGTTTGACGAAAATGACCCAACAATCAAAGTACTCATCGATGATAAGCGTTCTGCTTTTACTGACTGGCAGAACAATCATCAGTCTCGGACCAATGGTGATACCTTCAGGAAGAAGAAACCTGCAGCCCAGCGGGAACTTCGCAATCTAAGGAACGACTTACTTAATAAAGCATGTGAAGCACAAAAGCTTTCAGATCAGCACAAGATGCGCGAATTTTTAATTTCCACTAAACCATTTTATGGGCCAGTCACTCGTGGTACAACCCCCCTCCGCTCATCTGACGGTAACTCCATAATTAAAGATGATTAAGGCCTCCTTCAGTGCTGGAAAGAGCACTACCAGTCATTGCTCAACCCAAACACAGATGTGGATATCCTGACTGGTTCTAGGACAACTGCCCCCTGGACAATTGACCCCCAGACAATTGCCTCCCGACAACTGCCCCCTGGACAATTGCCCCCATAGGACAATTGACCCTATGGGACAATTGCCCCCCCCATTGCTCGAGTGAATCTTATGTACACCTAACCTAACCTAACCTAACCTAACCTAACCAAAAGAACCAAACCAGACCAAATCTAACCTAACCTAACCTAACCAACGTCACCATCAACCAGATTATTACAGGATCTTATATAGCCTAGGTACACTCGGAAACCATAATCTCTAGCCCACCTGGGTCGGTGCTGGAGGTTAGTACAGTGTCCTTTCTGGACGAGGGCCCACTCAAACTATCACGAGGCAACACACACACGAACACACACAGTCATAGTACGGCTGTATAGATGACATTATGTATAAATATTGTATATGGCATTTTATGCTAGACATTATCTTCATTATATATGAACACGAAGAAAAATTACCATAGGTTGTAGTTACGAAAGTATGAATGGAAATAAACACTTCCAAACCACCCAGTGAGCCCACACAACGTTTACAGCGCTTGTGTGTGTGCCAGACCACGATGCTTCCACCACACCCCATCATTCGCGTAACTATATGAAAAATCGTGTTTGATTTAACTACATATTTCAAAAACCTTAAATTACATGTGGATCAGTTACTCCTCATTTGACACACTTATAGTGTAATACTTTGACCATCCCACCTGGGCACATGGAGGCCCACGGTAACTCTCACGAGGCAACATACGCACGAACACACAAGTTATGATATGAACCCTTCCAGGCTTCACTATCATTATACTGTTATGTTCATGGTGCTCTGTATCTTGGTAACTAGTCATAGTATCAATACATGACAGTGTTACTAGTATAATATTGTAACTTTTACCCCTACAGTTATTGTTGTGAATCATGGACAGGAAGGATACATAAATTGTAATATCAAGTGTATGGTTCGCTCAAAGCCACCCCAAGTCAGACAACGCGTCACACAAAGTTGCACTGTGTGTGTGTGTGTGTGTGTGTGTGTATGTTCTGTAACATTAAGCTTCATCCTTAGTAGGTAAGATGTTTCATAAAGAGGTTTCTCCCGTTCGTCATTGTGAGCATCGTCCCAGAGCACATTGTTTCCATCAAAACCATGGTTCATCCTTATTTCCCTTCTTCCGTGTAACTATATCCATACGGCTAAGTGCTTGCTTTTCATTTCTTTATTTACCAAAATAATGTGGATCAGTTACTCGTTATTTAACACATACATGCACTTAGAGCATCAAGATTGTTTTGTAGACGTGACTATTGGTTAATTGAAACCCCAAAATATTTTCACATTTATGATGCATAAACATTGTAAACATATCTATGTGATTATTGTAGTATATAACATATATTTAATGTCTGGACAGATTCCCAAGAGTTATGCATAATAATGCATAGATTTTGTAAGCATATTTATGTGAAGTGACGTAAAACCACATTTTTGGGGTTTCAATTAACCAATAGTCATGCCTACAAAACAATCTTGATGCTCTAAGTGCATGTATGTGTTAAATAACGAGTAACTGATCCACATTATTTTGGTAAATAAGGAAATGAAAAGCAAGCACTTAACCATATGGATATAGTTACACGGAAGAAGGGAAATAAGGATGAACCATGGTTTTGATGGAAACAATGTGCTCTGGGACGATGCTCACAATGACGAATGGGAGAAACCTCTTTATGAAACATCTTACCTACTAAGGATGGATGAAGCTTAATGTTACAGAACACACACACACACACACACACACACACACACACACACAGTGTAACTTTGTGTGACGCGTTGTCTGACTTGGGGTGGCTGAGCAAATACAAATTTTGCTGTGTTTCGTGATAGTTAAGTGGGCCCCGTCCAGAAAGGACACTGTATAACCTCCAGCACTGTGTGTTTTAACAATTCTAATATAGCACCATAATGTGGGCTGTACCCGCTACACTTCTAATAGGTTTCAGTCTGTCAGTACATTAGCAGGTTAGCTGTTGTATGTTAGGTAAAATTACAAGGGACAGAGACACCACGGTATTTAAAGAAGAAACATAGTCAATAGTGTTGTTACCTATCTTGAACTTGGCGGGGCGCATTTGCGGTTACCAGTTTGTTTGTTGAACACCTTAGTTTTCTCAGTGGAGATAATAAGACGAGATTCTCACAGGCTGCATGTACATGGCTTAGGGTGGTTTGCATTTCAGATGAGTTTTAGTATATATAAGAATATCATCAGCATAGCTGATTGTGATATTGCTGGGGTTGTCTGGGACTAACTTTAATAATGCATTCATAAGAACATTGAACAAAGTGGGGCTAAGTACTCCACCTTGAGGGGTACCAAGGTGCATATCCTTAACTTCACTTTTGTAACCTGAAACAGTGCAGCAGCTCTTCTGTTGATTAGGTAACCACATATCCAATGGTACAGCCTACCTCCTAATCTATTGTGGCTAGTACGTACAATATCAGTTGCCTGTTGGCAATATCAAATGCAGCTCTTAGATCAAGAAATGTGGTGTATCTGTGCTTCATCACCATGCACTGTTAGGAATGTGGTGATGCAATTATATACACCCTTTACCATGGGTGACCTTTTATGTTAGGAGACATGTGTTCTCTGATTCTATAAGAACCATCCTCTCAAAGGTTTTACACAGGCAGCTGGTTAGTGATATGGGACGAAAAGCATCAGGCTGTCCTGGTTTCAGTAATGGTACAACAATACTGCTGGTCCATAATGTGGGTAGTTGGCCCTCGGCATGACTCATATTATACAATACCAATAACGGAATGCCCGGCACACGCCTTAGCAGTCTAACGATGTTGTAGGTGACTCCGTCCTCTCCAAGAGCAATAGACTTACCTCTGGCGAGGGCGGCGTCAAGCCTCCACTCAGTATATGGAACATCACACTCATCGTGCTGTTTGCCCAGCATAAAGTTAATAAGATTACTTCTCTCTACAGACTTCGCATCAAGGAGTCCCCGAGTCCTAGTTGGTAACATGTCATAGCTAGAGCATGGGGTGTGTGGTGAAGGTGTGTGTGGTGTTGGTGTGTGGTGAGGGTGTGGGTGTTTGGTGAGCGTGTGTGTGGTGTGAGTGTGTATTTGGTGAGGGTGTTTGGTGAGAGTGTGTCATGGGGTGCGTGGTGTGGGTGTGTGAGTGAGGGTGAGTGTGGTGTGGTTGTGTGGGGTGGGGTGTGGGGTGTGGGTGTGTGGTGAGGGTATGTGTGGTGAAGGTGTGTGGTGGGTGTGTGTGGTGAAGGTGTGGTGTGGGTGTGTGGTGGGGTGTGTGGTGGTGTGTATATGGGATGTGGTGTGGGTGTGTGGTGTGGGTGTGTGGTGAGGGGTGTGGTGTGGGTGTGTGGTGAGTGGTGTGGTGTGGGTGTGTGGTGGGGTGTGGGGTGTGGGTGTGTGGTGGGGGTGTGTGGTGTGTGGTGTGTGTGGTGTGGGTGTGTGGGTGAGGGTGCGTGTGGTGAGGGTGTATGGTGGGGGTGTGCGGTGATGGTGTGTGAGGTGTGAGTGTGTGGTGGTGTGTATAGTGAGGTGTGTGTGGTGTGGGTGTGTGGTGGGGTGTGTGGTGTGGGTGTGTGTGAGTGTGTATGAGGATGTGAGGTGTGGGTGTGTGGTGTGGGTGTGTGGCGGGGTGTGTGTGGTGTGTGTGGTGTGGGTGTGTGGTGAGGGTGTGTGTGGTGGGGTGTGTGGTGAGGGTGTGTGGGGTGTGTGTGGTGAGGGGTGTGTGTGGTGAAGGTGTGTGGTGGGGTGTGTGTGGGGTGTGTAATGAGCAGCTGTGTGGTAAGGTTGTTATGGTGATGAGGGATGTGTGGGTGAGGGTGTGTGTCGTGAGGGTATACGTAGTGAGGATATATGGTAGGGGTGTATGGTGAGGAACTGTGTGGTGAGGGTGTGTAGTGAACGTGTGTCATGTGAGTTTGGTCAGGACGGGCAAGTGATCTGGACATCTACTGTAAAGCCTTTCATTCAATTCCACGGACCTGTTACAGTTTCAAGTTCTAGTGTGAGTTTAGTGAAAGAATATCACTAACCTAACCTAACCTAATCTAACCTAATCTAACCTAACATAACCTAGTCTAATCTAACCTAGTCTAATCTAACCTAACCTAACCTAACCTAACCTAACCTAAATAACCTAGCCTAACCTAACCTAACCTAACCTAACTTCTTCTAACCTAAACTAACTAGCCTAACCTAACCTAACCTAACCTAACGTCATATCTATAAAATTTTTTACTGCCGGTGTTGTCAATGCAAACCAGAATAGTACCATTTCCTACCGTCACCAAAACACCATTAACATAACTATAACACTATACCACCACCATCACAACCACCATTACCATCATCACCACTACTACAACAACCATCGCCGGCAGCATGAGTGTTAGAGAGAACTTCACCTACTATCCTCTCTGCATCATTATCTTCATCATCATCATCATCATGCACATCATCATATTTCCCCCCCCCCTCCTCCCATCCCTCATGCGGGTTCTCTCTCCCACCTCCAGTGCACCATTACACCTCACGAATCATTGTGACACACCACACGAAACATAATGGGCGCAGTATAGTACCTAAGCGGCACCATTATAGAGCTACAAGTAAAATGATTTTTGGTTTGGTGTCTCTCTCTCTCTCTCTCTCTCTCTCTCTCTCTCTCTCTCTCTCTCTCTCTTACCCTACTGTCCACGGCCCAGGCAACTGTGTGTGTGTGTGTGTGTGTGTGTGTGTGTGTGTGTGGTGGGAGATGGAAGTGATTGGTGGTAGAAGATGGTGATTGTGAGAGGTTGTGGGGAGATAATGGTGGTTGTGGTTGGCTACGGTGATTGGTAGCAGTTTTGGAAAAGGAATGATGAAGTGAGTGGGAGGAGGTGATGGTAGCGGGTAGCGAGGGAGAGAGGGAGGAGAGAGGGAGGGAGAGAGGGAGAGAGGAAAGTAAGAAGGAGAGAAAGAAGGGGGAAGGAGGGGAGGGAAGGAAGGGAGAGAAAGGGAGTCACAGCACACCACATCATGCAACACTGGAGTACTGCCTACATTCTCCACCAGGTGACACACCAACACTGGAGTACTGGCTACGCTACTCCACCAGGTGACACACGCCAACACTGGAGTACTGCCCCTCGCTACTCCACCAGGTGACACACCCAGCTATGGAGTACTGCCTACGCTACTCCACCAGGTGACACCGCAACACTGGAGTACTGCCCTACGCTACTCCACCAGGTGACACACGTCTGGAGTATTGCCTAGGCTGCTCACCAGGTGACACACGCAACACTGGAGTACTGCCCTACGCTCTCACCAGGTGACACGCAACACTGGAGTACTGCCCTACGCTACTCCACCAGGTGACACACGCAACACTGGAGTACTGCCCTACGCTACTCCACCAGGTGACACACGCAACACTGGAGTACTGCCCTACGCTACTCCACAGGTGACACCTGCAAACTGGAGTACCCTACGCTACTCCACCAGGTGACACACGCAACACTGGAGTACTACGCTACTCCACCAGTGACACACGCAACACTGGGTACTGCCTACGCTTTCTCCACCAGGTGACACACGCAGCACTGGAGTACTGCCCCTCGCTACTCCACCAGCGACCATGCAACACTGGAGTACTGCCCTTCGCTACTCCACCAGGTGACACACACCTGGAGTACTGCCTTCGCTACTCCACCAGGTGACACACGCAACACTGGAGTACTGCCCTACGCTACTCCACCAGGTGACACACGCAACACTGGAGTACTGCCCTACGCTACTCCACCAGGTGACACACGCAACACTCACAGATGCACCAAAAGACACAGTACCGTGATGTATAAATCCCTATTGAATAAAGTGTCTGAGCTGTTGGAATATATGAGATGCATGGCGTCCTGGAGAACATGACTTCAAATATACATTAGTTAGCGGTTCGGAATTGCCCAAAGTAAGGTAATATTGACCTGCAGACCAAATTGCTTTAGAGACACAGTATATGACATTAAATATTTGCTCCGCGTGTAAGACATCACGTCATGAGACACAAGACATTTTAGGTAGATATAGCGTAAAGGGATCATTGCCTTCACTGATGACCGAGATTCGAAACCACGTCACAAGTTTAGAGTGAAGCCCCTCATCACCACCACACACACACTACAAGAGCTTCCTTCTCACCTTCATCAAGTCACACGGGTTCAGCTCCACCCTTAGTATACAGTATAATATATATTTCCTCATTATCATTAACGTATATTTGCCTTCTCTAAGGGCAATATCATCACTGTTTTATGAACGTTATAATGCACTGGTTACTGTAACTATCCCTGCCAAGAAATGATTGAATGGCAGCAGATGTGCACTGTATACACAATTGTCTAATACTGAAGACTGAGAGTCACAGAGGACACAACGACCATTCTTACACCCACCGCTGACGACTGAAGGGGACACAGTCAACCACGTCTATTGCACTATACAGTAGATGGGTAAATATTGTGGTACGTAAAAATCTCTTACGAAACCACAACATTTCTGCTCCAGTTTCCAGCTCCCTCTAAGTTTTTTCCTGGTGTGAAGGCGCCTGAGGGTGCAGGAGACTGTCATCAGCGAGAGGTGGGCGGGGGCTGTGGTGGTGGACCTCAGGCGGCCGGCTGACCGCCCTCTCGACCCTCCCCACATTCCTCCACTCTTCCCGACACCAATCATAGGATTCTTGCATCCCGCGGCCAAATACTGCAGGGTGAGTCCTAGGTGCTCTCTCGTGAAGAAGGGAGGAGGGACGATGAGTGGTGGAGGGGCCTGGGTCAGTATGGAGGCTGCCTGGGTCAGTGTGGAGGGCTGCCTGGGTCAGTGTAGAGGGCTGCCTGAGCCAGTGTGGGGGGCTCCTGGGTCAGTGTGGGGGCTGCCTGGGTCAGTGTGGGTCTGCCTGGGTCAGTGTAGAGGGCTGCCTGGGCCAGTGTGGGGGGCTGCCTGGGTCAGTGTAGAGGGCTCCTGGGTCAGTGTGGGGGGCTGCCTGGGTCAGTGTGGAGGCTGCCTGGGTCAGTGTAGAGGGGGCTGCCTGGGCCAGTGTGGGGGGCTGCCTGGGTCAGTGTGGGGGGCTGCCTGGGTCAGTGTGGGGGCTGCCTGGGTCAGTGTGGAGGGCTGCCTGGGTCAGTGTGGAGAGGCTGCCTGGGTCAGTGTGGGGGGCTGCCTGGGCCAGTGTGGGGGGCTGCCTGGGTCAGTGTGGGGGGCTGCCTGGGTCAGTGTGGAGGGCTGCCTGGGTCAGTGTGGGGGTTAGGTACACGGTGTTGGGTGTAGCTGAGGGATATACAGGTGTGTGGGAGGACGTGCAGTAGAGGAGGACGTGCAGTTGGAGGAAGGCGTACAGGGTAGAGGAGGGTATACAGGGTGGAGGAGAGAATGCAGGGTGAAGGAGGGCGTGCAGGGTGGAGAGGCAGACAGTGGAAGGAGGGGGTGTCAGGGGTGTGGAGGAAGGCGTGGCCGGGGCAGCACGAGAGTGTTGTGTGACCTTTACCTGGGTCATAACGCCGCGCTACCGACCAAGCCCCCATAAAGGTACACCGCCCCTCAAGGCAACGTGGCCAACCTCACCTACCCCCAATCCATGGTTACCCCAATCCTGACCAATCTTTCATCTCCCCCGCAGGCACAGCAGCAACCAATCATGATTTATAATCGAGTCAGGGATAAAATTGAGAGGATGGTGTTTACAGAGATCATCCATCTTATGTACGTGCGTCTGCATACAGCCCTCGATTTACTGTACTGTAGGGCTGAAACGATTTCAATATAGTCATAGGTTTTTACACTCAAATAATCATGTTTATCAAACTCTCTCTCTCTCTCTCTCTCTCTCTCTCTCTCTCTCTCTCATGGAGGTAGGGTAGGGTGAACATGGAGTGGTAGGGTGAACATGGAGGTAAGTGGGGTGAACATGGAGGTAAGGTAGGGTGAACATGGAGGTAGGGTAGGGTGAACATGGAGGTAAGGTAGGGTGAACATGGGTTGGTGAACATGAGTGTGGGGTGAACATGGAGGTGAGTGGGGTGAACATGGAGTAGGGTGGGGTGAACATAGAGGGTAGGGTGGGGTGAACATGGAGTGAGGTGGGGTGGACATGGAGTGGGGTAGGGTTGAACATGGAGGTAGGTTAGGTGGACATGGAGGAGTGGGGTGAGCATGGAGATGGTAGGATGAACATGGGTAAGGTGGGGTAAACATGGAGGTAGGATTGGGTGAACAGTTGAACATGGAGTGGAGTAGGGGTGAGAATGGAGGTAAGGTGGGGTGAACATGGGGGGTAGGGTAGAGATTGAACATGGAGGTAAGGTGGGAATTGAGCATGGAGATAGGTGGGGTGAACATGGGGTAGGTGGGGTGACATGGGGTGAGTGGGGATGAACATGGGGTAAGGTGGGGTAAACATGGGGTAGGGTGGGGTTGAACAATTGAACATAGAGGTAGGTAGGGTGAACATGGAGGTAGGTGGGTGAACATGAATTGGGATGGGGTGGACATGGGTGGGGTGGGGTGAGACATGGAGTGGGGTGGGAATGAACATGGAGGTAAGGTGGGGTGAACTTATGGAGTGGGTGGTGTATGGGGATGGGGTAGGGTGTGAACTTGGGTAGGGTGGGGTGAACATGGTGGGTGGGGTGAGCATGGAGGTAGGTGGGGTGAACATGTATGGTGTAGGGTGGGAGTGTGAACTATGGAGGTAAGGTGGGGTGAACATGGAGTGGGGGTAGAATTGAACATGGAGATGGGTGGGGTGAACATGTGGGGTAAAGGTGGGAATTGACGGGAGGTGAGGTGGGGTGAACATAGAGGGTAAGGTAGGATGAACATGTAAAAGGTAAGGTAGAATTGAACATAGAGGTAATGATGGGGTGAACATGGAGGTAAGGTGGGGTGAACATGGGTTAGGTGGGGTGAACATGGAGGTGGGTGGGGTGAACATGGGTAGGTGGGTGAGCATGGAATGGGTGGGGGTGAACATGGGTAGGGTAGGGTGAACATGGAGGTAGGTGCTGGGGTGAACATGGAGTGGGGTGGGAGTGTGAACATAGGTAAGGTAGGGTGAACATGGAGGTAAGGTAGGGTGAGCATGGGTAGGGTAGGGTGAACATTGCCCATCCTCTGCCCCGCCTCCCTCACCCACCATGTCCTCCTCTATTTCACACCTGTATTCCTCTTTGCCCATCCTCCCCACCATTCTCATCATCTGCCCATCGTCGTCACCCCCGTGGTTCTTGCCCGTCATCATCCCCCTCCGGTCCTTGCCCTTCACCCGCTGCACCGTGGCCATCCTTTGCGCGTCATCATTTACGCCGTATCCTCCTACACCGTCACCATGCCATTGCTCCTCCACTCCCACCGTTATCTCCCCACCATGCCCATCTCATTGCCACCTGCCCACCCCATGCATCCTCCTCCCCCCACAATGCCCGTCCTCCCCCACCATGCCCATCCTCTGCCCATCCTCCCTCCACCCCACCGTGCCCATCTCTGCCCATCCTCCTCCCACCCCCACCATGCCCATCCTCCCACCCCCTACATGCCCCATCGTCCCCCACCATCCCCCATCCTCAGTGCCAACCTCTCCCACCC
>NW_024720773.1:3944339-3966617 GCF_018991925.1 Homarus americanus | reverse complement strand
CACCACCATGTTATCACCCAACACAGCACCACCACATGTTATCACCCAACACAGCACCACCACATGTTATCACCCAACACAGCACCACCACATATTCATCCACCTACACAGCACCACCACATGATATCACACCCAACACAGCACCACCATGTTATCAACACACAGCACCACCATATGTTATCACCCAACACAGCACCACACATGTTATCACCAACACAGCACCACCATATATTTATCTCCCAAACAGCACCACCACATGTTATCACACCCAACAGCACCACCACATAACATCACCGAACACAGCACCACCATATGTTATCTCCAACACAGCACCACCACATGTTATCACACCCAACACACAGCACCACCACATTATCACTAAACACAGCACCACCATATGCTATCACCCAACACAGCACCACCACATGTTATCACACAACACAGCACCACATGTTATCACCCAACACCTCCTACCACATGTTATCACCGAACATAGCACCACCACATGTTATCACCCAACACAGCACCACCATATTTATCACACAACACAGCACCACCACATGCTATCACCCAACACAGCACCACCACATGTTATCACCCAACAGCACCACCACATTATCACACAACACAGCACCACCATGTTATCACAACACACACACATTATCACCGAACACAGCACCACCACATGTTATCACCCAACACAGCACCACCATGTATCACCCAACACAGCACCACCACATGTTATCACCCAACACAGCACCACCACATGTTATCACCCAACACAGCACCACCACATGTTATCACACACAACACAGCACCACCACATGTTATCACCCAACACAGCACCACCACATGTTATCACCCAACACAGCACCACCACATGTTAACACCAACACAGCACCACCACATATTATCACCCAACACAGCACCACCACATGTTATCACCCAACACAGCACCACCACATGTTATCACCCAACACAGCACCACCACATGTTATCACCGAACACAGCACACCATGACATCACCAAACACAGCACCACATGTTATCACCCAACACAGCACCACACATGTTATCACCAAACACAGCACCACCACATGTTATCACACAACACAGCACCACCATATGTTATCACCCAACACAGCACCACCACATGTTATCACCAGACACAGCACCACCATATATTTATCACCAACACAGCACCACCACATGTTATCACCCAACAGCACCACCATATGTTATCACCCAACACAGCACCACCACATGTTATCACCCAACACAGCACCACCATATGTATCACCCAACACAGCACCACCACATGTTATCACCCAACAGCACCACCACATGTTATCCCGAACACAGCACCACCACATGTTATCACCGAACACAGCACCACCACATGTTATCACCCAACACAGCACCACCACATGCTATCGAACACAGCACCACCACATCTTATCACACAACAAAGCACCACCATATGTTATCACCACATAGCACCATTATCACCGAACACAGCACCACCATATGTTATCACCCAACACAGAGCACCACCACATGTTATCACCCAACACAGCACCACCACATGCTATCACCCAACACAGCACCACCACATGTTACTACCCAACACAGCACCACCACATGTTATCACCCAACACAGCACTCACCCACATAAGCATCACCTAACATAGCACCACCATATGTTATCACCCAACACAGCACCAACACCACATGTTATCACCGAACACAGCACCACACCATATGTTATCACCCAACACACACCAATCACATGTTATCACCCAACATACAGCACTACACCATATGTTATCACCCAACACAGCACCACCATTATGTTATCACCCAACACAGCACCACCATATGTTATCAATTCCAACACAGCACCACCACATAAGCATCACCGAACATAGCAATCTGCCCATATGCTATCACCCAACACAGCACCACCACATGTTATCACCCAACACAGCACCACCATGTTATCACCCAACACAGCACCACCCACATATCACCCAACACAGCACCACCACATGTTATCACCCAACACAGCACCTTTCTGCACCACATGTTATCACCCTACACAGCACCACCACATGTTAATTTCCATCCCCACACAGCACCACCACATGTTATCACCCAACACAGCACCACCACATGTTATCACCCACACAGCACCACCACATGTTATCACCCAACACAGCACCACCACATAAGCATCACCCCACACAGCACCACCACATAGCACACCCAACACAGCACCACCACATGTTATCACCCAACACAGCACCACCACATGTTATCACCCAACACAGCACCACCACATGTTATCACCCAACACAGCACCACCACATGTTATCACCCAACACAGCACCACCACATGTTATCACACAACACAGTAGCACCACCACATGTTATCGCCCAACACAGCACACCACATGTTATCACCCAACACAGCACCACCCACATGTTATCACCCAACACAGCACCACCACATGTTATCACCCAACACACAGCACCACCACACATCACCCAACACAGCACCACCACATGTTATCACCCAACACAGCACCACCACATGTTATCACCGAACACAGCACCACTCCACATGTTATCACTGAACATGCACCACCACATACAGCAGTCACCCAACACAGCACCACCCACATGTTATCACTGAAACACAGCACCACCACATGTTATCACACAACACAGCACCACCATATGTTATCACCCAACACAGCACCACCAGCATAAGTTAGCTCACCGAACACAGCACTACCCAAGGCGTTATCATCACCCAACAGCACCACCACATGTTATCACCCAACACAGCACCACCATAGTTATCACCCAACACAGCACCACCCACATAAGCATCACACCCAACACAGCACCACCATAGGTTATCACCCAACACAGCACCACCACATACATTCCAACACATAGCACCACACCACATGTTATCACCGAACACAGCACCACCCACATGTTGTCACTGAACACAGCACCACCACATGTTATCACCCAACACAGCACCACCACATGTTATCACCGAACACAGCACCACCACATGTTATCGCCACAAAGCACCACCTCATATACATCACCAACACAGCACCACCACATGTTATCACCCGAACACAGGCACCACCATATGTTATCACCCAACACAGCACCACCCACATGTTATCACCCAACACACATGCCTCACCATATGTTATCACCCAACACAGCACCGCCACCATATGTTATCACCCAACACAGCACCACCATATAAGCATCACCAACACAGCACCACCACATGCTTATCACTCGAACACAGCACCACCATATGTTATCACCCACACAGCACCAATTACATGTTATCACCCAACACAGCACCACACCATATAAGTTGTCACCAACAGTTACACCACACTACATGTTATCACCCAACACAGCACCACCACATGTTATCACCCAACACAGCACCACCACATGTTATCACCTAACACAGCACACCACATGTTATCACCCAACACAGCACCACCACATGTTATCACCCAACACAGCACCACCATATGTTATCACCCAACACAGCACCACCACATGTTATCACCGAACACAGCACCACCATATGTTATCACCCAACACAGCACTCCACCATGTTATCACCAACACAGCACCACCATATAAAACACCCAACACAGCACCACCACATGTTATCACCCAACACAGCACCACCATATGTTATCACCCAACACAGCACCACCACATGTTACTTCACTCGAACACAGCACCACACCATATGTTATCACCAACACAGCACCACATGTTATCACCCAACACAGCACCACCATATGTTATCACCCAACACAGCACCACCACATGTTATCACCCAACACAGCACCACCACATGTTATCACCCAACACAGCACCACCACATGTTATCACTCCTACACAGCACCACCATGCCATCCTCCTACACAGCACCATCACCACATGTTAGTCACCAACACAGCACTACCCATGTTATCAATTCTACACAGCACCACCATGTTATCACTCCAACACAGCACACCATATATCACTCTACACAGCACCACATACACTAACACAGCACTACTGACATGTTATCAATACTCCAACATGCACACTAACACAGCACCACCACATATCACCCAACACTTGGGGGGGACTGGTGGTATGGGTACGTCCATATACATCGATGGTCATGGATTCAATTCCGACTTGAGAGGAAGACTGAATTCTCTCCTTACTCTAAAATCCGGGCACTGAGCAATGAATAGAGTGTACTGTATGGTTTACTGGCTGGTGGTGCAGAACCCTAGAAGGGACACATCCTGGGTGGGGAGTCAGAGGTGTGTGTGTGTGTGTGTGTGTGTGTGTGTGTGTGTGTGTGTGTGTGTGTGTGGTGTGAGTGATGTGTGTGTGTATGTGGTGGTGGTGTGTGTGTGTGTGTGTGTGTGTGTGTGTGTGTGTGTGTGCTGCTGGTGCGTGTGTGTGTGTGTGTGTGTGTGTGTGTGTGTGTGTGTGTGTGTGTGCGGTGCGTGCGTGCTGCTGTGTGTGTGTGTGTGTGTGTGTGTGTGTAGTGCTGTGTGTGTGTGTGTGTGTGTTGTGTGTGTGTGTGTGTGTGTGTGTGTGTGTGTGTGGTGATAGTGGTCCTCAACCTTTGTACGCTCTGGAGGCGCCAAAACTTTGGATCTACATTCAAGAAAAAATTGCATTTTTGCAATACAGTTATTGCAGTTTTACGTCTAATTGCTACCAGTTCAGGGGCAGAGCCAGAGTCCTGGGGTTCGCCCCCTTTTCATCAGAAAATTCCAATGCTTTTTCTTTAATGTAGTATTGACCTCAGAATATTTTCTAATATCAAGTGCACATGGTGTCAGAAATAGCCTCAAATTGTCCATAATATTGGTCAGATTTCCAAAATTTTCTGGGGTGGGTTCGCTGGGCTCACCATGTTCCCCCACAACATCATAGGACCCCCCTTTGATATTCCTGGATCCGCCCCTGCAGTTACATACTTCTTACATTTACTCTTGGACAGGACGTGTATATTTACCCCAAGTGAGAAGACTATCTCTGTCTGGGCCTGGTCGGGGAGTAATACACACCCTCTTACACAAAACAAAACACCTAGAAAAAGTGCAAAGAAGGCATGCAAGATTATTCTCTTCCTCTACTCCACATATCAAGAAGTGCTTAACACACTGACCCTCTCAAATTCTCCTGACCATCACCACGACCTCATCTGCAAATTTGGTGAGCTTCTGCACCATCCTCACACCGGCTACTACTACCCGAAATACCTCGTCGCAATTCCTGTTCTACACCACAACCGCATCCAGCCCATACGACACTTACTGATCGGTACAAGAACAACCAGTCCCAACCATTGTAAAATTATCAACAACTTGTAATCAACCAGTGTATTCACTCCCAGTCAATCTTACCTTTTGCTCTGTCACTATGTTGGAAATGCCCTGTAGTATTACCTTCTCCTACATTGTTATTAAATTTCATATTTGTATCACTTATGTTACTTGTATATTATTTGTCAATCAAGTGAACCATTCCCCAATAATGTAACTAAATTTTCAGCCTTCCGGGTACCATGCTCTTTCAATAAATCGATAATTATTATTATTATTATTATTATTATTATTATTATTATTATTATTATTATTATTATTATATTACAATTGTATCAAGTTATTACATATTTTCATTAATTTCACTCATGTAAAGAATCCCAAATATTTCAAAATTTTATAATAAACCCTGCAGGCTCCATATGGTTCCGCAGGCGTCCGCGATTACAGTGTCTAGCTGTAACCCGTTTGCATGGCCTTTAGTGCACATCCATTGGTCGTTCATGGTCAGTAGAGATTGTGTCTCGAGGAAAAGTCAGTGTGATCACCAGACAGAACCATGATGGGTAATAGAAGCAAGACATACAATTGTCTGCTGCCTGTAGATCAGATACACAATTTGTCCATGAGAAGAAGTCACCACAACTGGTTCTATAAGGTTACAGGGTACACGACCTGGCATGTACTTAGCCAAGATGAGTGTGTAAATATGGTTTTATACCCGGGCAGAGAGTGAGCTGCATTGTGGCAGAGAGAGCCACAATGACTATATCTCTTCCTCCACCTCTCGTCTTCTTTTACCCTTCTCTCTTTCTAAAAAAATAAAATGACCCTGCCCAGCTGAGCATGGCCTCGGCCACAATTAGGATACATTTGTTTATGAAGGGCCTCACGCCACTATCTTTTAGCAAACACACACTGGATGTTGTTAACTTATATATATATATATATATATATATATATATATATATATATATATTCTAAGAGAATCCCAGACGAATAGCAAAATTATCAGCAATGAGCACGTTTACTGTAAACAAACATCTTATTTCTCAGCAGATATTATGAAGACTTCTCTTCATCATCACCACTACAAAGTAGTAAAAGAAAGTAAGAACCATATCTGTGCAATTAAGTATAACAGAATATGAAATTTTGTCTTTTTGAAAAAAAAATATTAATTTCTACGTAAACACTTATAGAAAACAAAAAGATAAAGCGTAAACTTTAAGGACGCAGATTAAAAGAAAATGATAAGTACAAGGATAAGATAAATTAAACTTAGGATCAGCAGTATTATCCAGAACTCAAGACAAGTGTTATCACCAATACCTGAGGATCCTTATTATATTGTTTGAATTTAGGTTAAGTTAGGCTGGGATGGGCTGCTTTAACTAGGTTCAGATTAGGTTAGGTTAGGTAAGATTAGGTTAGGTTAGTTTAGGTTAATAAAGGTCAGGTCAAATAGGTTGAGGTTGGCGTTGATAATATTCACCTCCAGTTCGTCTTATATTTATATCCACTAATTCAACTCTTGGGAGACACAGAACTCACCGCCACACAACCTTCCCTCAACCACCTGACACATTGATTCTTAGTCTCTATAACAAACAGAACACCTAAAGAGAGTCGATCAGTTCCTAAGATTCTCACTGTAGAAAGTGTCAAGAAAAAGGTTATAATCCATCTTTTCATTTCTTCTCGGTATTTCTCCCGACACAACTGATAGAGGTGCTGATAAAGTTCCGGCTACGGGTGGAACGGTCCTCTTAGCCCATTTCTTGAGAGAGAGTGAGAGATGGGACACAGAAACCTGATACCCGAGAGTTAGTTTCCTCGTTTCTCTCTGGTGGTCTGAGGTGGGTGGGTGGGTTGATAGTTGGTTGGTTTGGTGGAGGTAGGTACGGTGGAGGAGTGGTTGACGTGAATGTGGGGTGGGTTTGTCGTGATGGGTAAGGTGGGTTGCTGAGTGAGGTTATTATAGGGTGGGTGGGTGGAGATTATAGGTCTGGGGAGTGGGTGGGTGATTATAGGATGGAAGTGGTGGGGTGAATATAGGAGGTTGGTGAATGGGGGTGAATATGGGGTGGTGAGTGGGTGGTTAGTATACTGGGTGGGAGGGTAGGGTGAATGTAGGTGGGTTGGTGAGTGACTGGGTGAATGTGTGTATTTTATGATATAAGTAGACCCTGCTGCCATATGGCATCACGAAAATTGTGACCGTCCCAGGTTGCTGATCTGACTTTCTGCCTCATTTACACACAATTGCAGGGTCTCAAATGTTTCTGTACTTTGACAACACAACATATATATTTATATATTGATTCTCACTATTATTTTTTTTTAATTTTCTTATGGTTCTTTATTATTATTATTATTATTATTATTATTATTATTATTATTATTATTATTATTATTATTATTATTATTATTATTATTATTATTGTCATTATTATTATTATTATTGTTATTGTTATTTTACTTTTAATTTTGTATTTTGTATTATCATTTTTTTACTATGAACTAATAATTATTAATATTATTGTTATTATTACATTTTCGCCCCCAGGCCCTGAAGTGGGTCAGTGAATTGTGCCCGGTGGACTAATGCCTGTAAAAAGAAGAAGAAGAAAAGTTGGTAAGGACGAATATGGGGTTGGGAGGGAATTGATTTGCCCTGCGGACAACAGCTAGTTTTTTGCATCCCTTACTCATCCTGTGAGCAGTAGCGCAAAAAGGATTACAGAGTATAAGCCAAAGGGCGTTTATCAGACCCCAGTAATTTTAATATTATGGCAATGAATGTTACAGAGTATTTCCAGTACATTATTTGTTTAAGTCGGTACATAAAATTTTGATAAGGTATTACGTAGATGTGAAGTGTGGATGCAGCCTTAGTATATCAGCTCTTTATCAGAGATGCTGTACCATTACATACAGTGTGCTGATCTATCTCTATAAGTTTCTATTTTTCACAGTCTTAGACGTGGTGTTGGAGTCTGTGGCCATATGTCTGCACACTTTACATTAGTTTTGTTCACATCTGTCTGCTGGGCATACTGCCAGAGGACTTACAGGTATATCCTAACCTTAGTCTAGCGGTTACAATAGCTTGTAATCTAGTGATCTTGTTACTTGTTCCATATACAATTTTACTTGATACATCTCATATCAGTAAACAATGGATTGACTAGTGCCTGTTTGCACTTGTCTACTGGCCTAAATTCACCAGCAAGCTCTTTTCTGATTACTGTTTGACAGTCTTAGATTGTACTCAACATGTTAGGCAGTTTTAGCTAAGGCATCAATTCTATCACGTTCACTAATGCCTACAGTGAGCGAGGATCCAGCAACTTGATCCTGATACCCCGTCAACAGAACACATACTTTTGTCTGGCGTCAGAGACAAGCGGGTGACAATCTGAGTTTAGGGCATCAAGAACATGTAGTTTGCCATACTCATAGCCCTGAGACTTGTTGACGACACTACCACTGACACTCTCATCATCACTGACTCCTTATACTAGACTAAGAACTGAGCTCCCGGATGTCTCGCTGCTGCCACATGTAACCACGCATATTTGTCAGGAGTGTTCTTTTAGGGAAAGAGAACAATTGTTGGTTACGTTGCCTCTCAGTACGTTGTGGCTATCTGCTTCTTTAGATTGGACTATTTGAAATCCTCTATGGCGTCGGTGTCATCTCCAAAGTGAGATCTGTTGGGTTTGTGAGTGGGGTGGTGTATGCCAGGCCGGGAGAGAGAGCAATGTTGGTGTTTGGTAGCTATATATAAATGCTGCTTCTCTCTCTTTCTCTTTCCTCTAACACACAAATAAACACACACACACACACACACACACACACACACACACACACACACACACACACACACACACACTAACGTGTTCGTCACCAGCCTGGTCGTCTTCTCAGCTCCACCCAACGATGTCTAAATCAAATGTAAGTCTGTATATTTTCAGCCCGGCTGCAACTCTATTAATAAACCGTTTATTATTATTACTTTACACTATTACTACTACTTTGCTGTCACTGGAATCGAGTATGACGATCATCCAGCTATGAGACATTGATATAAGTTATTTAAGGATGTCACCTACGTTGGTGAGTTTTAGGTGATTAAGAGAGGCCGATACAGGCCGGCAGGGTTGTTCAGAGATGTTGCACATGTGGAGGCTACATCGAGTGCGGGAGGGGTGGCAGCGTCTTTTCTGGCGATTGCCTGCCTCGGTATGTGGTGGGCAAACTCAACATTGACAACTTCTTGGGTGGTAACTCTGCCAGAGTTACTTTACTATTTGTTAGGTGACTGTAAAGTAGCTGCTTTGGCAGTCTACTGTCGTCTATGCAGGTAACATGGCCAGTCCAGTGTAGTTAGGTGTTCGTGGTTAATGGTAGCTTCGATGCTACTACAGTTGGTGTCAGACTAGAATATTGGCATTTGTTCTCTTGTCTTCCCAGCGAACTCGGAGGATGAAACGTAGGTTACGGTGGTGAGATTTTCAAGTGCCTTGAGGTGCCTCCTTTATGTGACCCATGTCTTGCTGCCATATAGCATGGTGAGGCCCACTGCTCGATATACGTGCAACTTTGTAGATAATTTCAGCTCCTACAGCTGAAGACACTGTTTCGAAAGTCTGCAAAGGCTTGAGGCATATCTGATCCGATGTTGAATCTAATAATAATAATAATAATAATAATAATTAACGGTTTATTGAAAGAGCTTGGCAGCAGAAGGCAGAAAATATACAGTTACATATTTGGGAATGGGTTTCGAATTACAAATAATATACAAGTAACATAAGTGACACAAATAAGACCTATAATAACTAGATGGGGAAAAGCTCAAACTACAGTTCATTTCAACATAGTGACAGTGTAAGGAGTAGTGTTTACTGGGAGTGAGTACACTAGTTTATTACAAGTTATTGATAATTTTACAATGGTTGGGACTGGGCTGTTCTTATAGAGATCAGTTCGTGCGTATGGGCTGGATGCGGTTGTGGTGTCGAACAGCAATTCTCGGGCTAAGGGATCTCAGGTGGTAGTAGGAGCCGGTGTCGAGGATGGTGTAGAAGCTTCTTACCAAATTTGCAGATGAGGTCGTGGTGATGGTCAGTGAGAGTCGAAAGGGTCAGTGTGTTGGCGCTTCTTGATATGTGGAGTAGGAAGGGAAGAATAATCTTGCATGCCCTCTTTTGCACTTTTTCTAGGTGTTTACGTTGTGTGGCATTTAGGGAAGACCAGGTGGGGAGGCATAGGTGAGCTTGGGAAGTATGAATGTTGTGTGAACACTGAGGAGCTCGGGTGCAGGAACTCCGAGGACTTGAGTTGGCAGAGGGAGTGGAGACGGAACTGGAGGATTTGACAACTTCACTGACGTGTGGTTTCCAATTTAGTTTGTTGTCTATGGTAACGCCGAGGAGCTTTGTGGAATCTTCAACCTGGAGTGTGTTCGGACCTAGAGTAATGGAAGGAGGTGGGACAATGTCGGAGGAGAGGTTGATGTGCATAACCATGGTCTTGGTATGGTTGATGGTGACATGGTTGTTGGTGGCTCAGTTTTGGAGACTGTTCAATAAATCCTGAAGGGCGGTGGTGGACAGGTGGGGGCCGAGATACAAAAAGTTCGTAGCATTAGAGAGGGTAGTAAGGTTAAGCTGGATAGATGGTGGAGGTGTGGCTGATCCAGGGGCAGCCTGGAATCTGATTCTCAATTACATTCACATCAAGGCCGAAGTGTGCATATGCATCTGCATAGGTGTTTAGTGTGAGCAACGAGGATGAGGTCGTCTGCATGCTGGAGTTCAAGAATGGAAGCTGTCTACACCTTGGTTCTTGCCTGGAGTCGTCTTATGTTGAAAAATCCTTTCATCCAATATTCGATACCCACCCCACTGGCTAAATTGGCACTGGTACGAGTAAAGAAGGCAGAAAGAAAATGGAAAAGAGAGTTGGTGCAAGTACACTTCCTTGTTTAACCCCTGTTTGGATGGGGAACAACTCAGACTGGGTGACATTGTGCAAGACACTGCCGTTCATGCCACCGTGGAGTTGCCTCACAATAGAGACGAATTTTGGTGGGCAGCCAAAACAGCTGGGGGTCCACCAGAGGACTTCCCTGTTGACCCAGTCGAAGGCCTTGCTTACGTCGATGAAGCCCATGTACAGATTACGACTTTTCCTGTAACTGGCGGGCAGCAAAGATCATGTCAGTGGTGTCATGTGATGGCCTGAAGCCACCCCGAGATTCAAGGAGGAAGTTTTCCGCCTCAGGAAGAAGAATGTTTAGGAGGACTCAGGCAATAATCTTGCCAGCTATGGACAGCAGCAAGATCCCGCTGTAGTTGCCACAGTCTGTTCGGTCTCCCTTGTTCTTATAAATATTGACGATGGAAGCGACTTTAAGAGCTTGGAGGATTTCCTCCTTTTCCCATATATTCTCCAGGAGAGAGTGGAGATGGACTGGCAAGCAGAGGTCTTCCTGCTTTATACACCTCGGCTGGGATTCCATAAGGCCCTGAGGCAATGTTATTTTTCATCTGTTTGATGGCAGTAGTTACCTCATCCAGGGATGGAGGATAGCTGAGGTGGTCAGCTCCGGATGCTGAGGGACTTGCTGGGTAGTCAGCACCTCCACATCAGTGTTTTGGTTAAGCAGTGAATGGTAGTGTTCTTTCCAGTGGTGAAATAGGCATTCATCGTCTTTAATTGGAGAGTTATGATCAGATGAGCGGAAGGGGGCTGTTTCACGAGTGATTGGCCCATAAAATGTTTTAATGGAATTGAAAAATTCGCGCATCTTGTGCTGATCTGCAAATTTTTGTGTTTCACATGCTTTATTTTTAAACCAGTCATTCTTTAGATTACGAAGTTCACGGTGGGCCACAGCTTTCTTCTTGCGAAAGGTATCAGCTTTGGTCCGAGACTGAGAGTTGTTCTGCCAGTCAGTTGAAGCAGCACGTTTATCGTCGACGAATACATTGATTGACGGGACATTTTCATCAAACCAGTCGTGGTGTATTCTTTCGATCTGACCGAGGATCTTTCTGCAGGTTTTTGTCAAGACAGTGTCGAGAATATCCCACCCGGCACTGGAATTTGGGTTGTCTGTTGTCGGGTTGTTTATCAGCCCATGTTCGAGCTGTTCTCTAAAGGCATGTGCTACTGCTGGATCCTCCTGACGCTTAGAGTTAGGAGGCTTGCTGCCTTCGTCGTTTTGGGGCGACGTGAAGTGAGAGACTGTCTCTGACGAGCCGGTGATCAGTGTTGCAGTGGTCTGAGCCGCAAATTGCTCGGGTGATGAGGACATCTCGGCAATCTCTTTTTCTGACAGTGATATAATCAATGAGATGCCAGTGTTTGGATCATAGGTGTTGCCACGAACCCCTGAACTTGTCAGCCTGCGCAAACAAGGTATTGGTGATAGTGAGCTTGTGTACAGCACATTTGGTGAGGAGGATTAGGCAGTTGGGATTACACTTGCCTAGTCCATTTTTCCCTGTTGTTCCCTGAGAAATATTAGCATCTCTGCCAACTCAGGCATTGAAGTCAACCAAAAGGAGCACAATCTTATTTTCTCTGGGGATTGAGGTTAGCATTCCTTCGAGCTCGGCGTAAAAGGCCTCCTTGAGTTAATGCTCTGCGCTCCAGTATTGGAGCATATGCAACGAGTTAAAAGGCATGACGTGAATGATTTACTGGGACTCGGAGCGTCATGGGGTGCTTATTGATCCCAACAGGCATTTCAGTTAGCCTGTATAGGATGCGTTGGCGGATGGCAAAGCCAACTCCATAAATTCGGTTTCTCTCTGCAGCTGGCTTACCCTTCCAGAAGAAGGTATAGCCAGACCCCAGTTCTGAGAGTCGACCCTCGTCTGGGAGCCTGGACTCACTAATGGTTACTATGTCGATGTTATACCTAGCCAGCTCTTTTGCCACAACAGCGGTTCCTCTTTCAGGACACTCATTTGTGCCAGTATCCAAAAGGGTCCTGACATTCCATGCAGCAACCATAAAAGGTTATATTGTTTGTTTTTGTTTTGATCTGTGATAACGATTGTTTTTTTGTTTTTCGACCGCATAAGGACGACCTTAGTGGGTGCGGTTACCCAGTCAGGTTGGTTCTTTAGGCAGGCTATGTTTAGGGCACCTTTTCTAGCCCCCTCCCCATGTGGGATGAGCAGAGTGGCTCCTCGAAAGGGATGCTCAGTCGCACAGACAGGACTGGAGTGCACTGCTGCCTAGATCCTAGTGCATAAACGACCATCTTATTCGTGCTTCCCATGTGAAGAGTTGTGCCTCTCCCTATCGCCACTCATCCGTCGCCATAGGACTTTTTGGGCTATAGGGGTTTTGATGATGATGATGAGAGGTATGATGAGCTGGATGATATCTGCACGTGAGTTGATTTATGTGGTAAGGCAGGAGGGCAGGCTTCAACCACACATCTTAGCTCTCCCTTTTCCTAATTCAGTGGTGCTAGTGTTCCAACGATTGGGGAGAGGAAGAGTTGCAATGGACTGTCGATAGCCCAGTTTGTTGGGTTTCGCCTTAGGAGCCTGCATTGCCTTCGTCCGCTGGTGTAGTCGTTGGGTTCCCATGGTGGTCACCTCTTTCGCGTATACCGCCGTTTGGGTCTTGTTGGAGCTCTGTAAGCATGTTTGCCTGATGCGAGGCTCAACCACAGATTTTTCGTTTAGGGTTTGCTCCCGTAGCCTTATATCTACCAAGGTTAATCTGCAAGGTAGTGGGCCAGTGATTGATAGGTGCCAGAACGTGTCCACATGACAGTGGGCCTACTCTCTGTCCCTCTGAGGCCCACTGCTACTCCGAGGTCCCCTGCTGGTCTAGGCTGAGCCCACGAGGCACCCAGTTACCGTGTGTTGCCACAAGGAGGCACAGCAAGAGTCTTGATGATGAAGAGGCTGTGTACCGGCAGGGGAAGACTTTTGCAAGTTGATTCTCTGCCCGCCACAAGGGCAAGCCAGTGGTGGTAGCTGAAAGCAAGAGGAAGCAAACAATGCCGCCATATTGCACGCATTACACCACCCTGTGTGTGCGCACACACACACACACACATACACACACACACACGCGAGCAAAATGTGAATCACTTACAGATGCGGGTCCCTGTGTCATGATAGTCATATATATATATACAGCATAATTCACCGTCATGTGGGTGTTATCATGGTGAGAGGTAAATACACTTACTTGACTCTCCACAAAACACACTCACTCACTCACTCACTCTTTTTGGAGAAAATGGCCACCCGTGACAGAACACTGGTGGTTCAGCGTACACCGCCACCCATGACAGAACATTGGTGGTTCAGCGTACACCGCCACCCGTGACAGAACACTGGTGGTTCAGTGTACACCGCCACTCGTGACAGAACACTGGTGGTTCAGTGTACACCGCCACCCGTGACAGAACACTGGTGGTTCAGTGTACACCGCCACCTATGACAGAACACTGGTGGTTCAGTGTACACCGCCACCTATGACAGAACGCTGGTGGTTCAGTGTACACCGCCACCTATGACAGAACACTGGTGGTTCAGTGTACACCGCCACCTATGACAGAACACTGGTGGTTCAGTGTACACCGCCACCTATGACAGAACACTGGTGGTTCAGTGTACACCGCCACCTATGACAGAACACTGGTGGTTCAGTGTACACCGCCACCTATGACAGAACACTAGTGGTTCAGTGTACACCGCCACCTATGACAGAACACTGGTGGTTCAGTGTACAGTCAACAAAAAAAATTCTGCCACTTCTGGATGTTATACCGCATGACACACCGGACCAAGAATTCTGAACAACACTCATTTACGCAGGTGATTCCTGTTAAATTTTCTGTATTAACTATATGTGATATAAAAAATACATCATATTGGTTATACAATGAATCACACAACCAGAAATACCAACCTTACTAAATTAACATCAAAGTCTCTTTTAGTGAATAACCCTTATTTCGCCCCGGCAGAAAGGTCACTATTTGCTCTACCACCAAGACTGGGTGGAGTGGGATTGACTAATCTAGTGGAGCTTGCCGCCACAGAACATCAGAACTCTGTTGAGCTCACGGCAGCCCTCAATGAGCACATAATAGCTCAGAATGCAGCGTCAGGAGGATACCAACGAATTGAACAAGATTCGACGGTCCATTACGACAGAATGGTAACACACCCAAAGTTTATCTTCAACAATTGATGATGCAATTGTCAGTGAACTTGAAAAAAAAATAGCTTTAGTGCTGGAGGGGGGCGCCTCGAACTGGCTAACAACGTTACCGATAAGGATAGTAGTAGTAGTAGTAGTAGTAGTAGTAGTAGTAGTAGTAGTAGTAGTAGTAGTAGTAGTAGTAGTAGTGTGTGTGTGTGTGTGTGACAAATTATATACAAAGAGAGGCGGGGAGAAATAAAGTAATGTTCCTGGGAGTGATGGACGGCCCGTGACTGATACACCCTCCCTCATTACCTGGGTCAAGTTCATGTTGACTTAACACACCCAAAATAATGTTTGATTCTTAAGCTACAGACTCTTCCCCTCCTTGTTTCTCCTCCACTTACTTCATTCTTCCTCATAATACTGTATTCGTCAGTTTATTTATTTATTTTCTCTCTTTCTCTCTCTTCTCTTTCCTCCTCCACCTAAAACGTGTCTCCCCTTCCTTTACCACTCTCTATTAATCACCTCTTACCTTCCACCCACACCACCACGTTTATTGCTTACCCTCCACCCACACCACCACGTCTCATGACCACCCTCCACCCACACCACCACGTTTGTGCTTACCCTCCACCCACACCACCACGTCTCACCACCACCACCCCACCTCCCACCCACACCACCACGTTTACCTCCACCCACACCACGTCTCATGACCTCCACCCACACCACCACGTCCCTCCACACCACCACGTCTCATGACCACCTCCACCCACCCACACCACCGTGCATGACCACCCTCCACCCGCCTACCACCCTGATTTCAAGCCTACCACTCCAAGTATAGTCATTACCCACCCACCTATCTACCCCCAATTACCCATCTTCTACCCTCTTTCCACACCTTCCTACTCCTCACTTACACACACTGCCCACCCATCTCCACTCGTTCATTTCCCACCCTCCGCCTACACACTCCGCACCCACATACTGCCCCCTCTCACTTCCACTCTACCACTCCATACCCATTATCCAATTCCATCCATTCGCTCACTCCACACTTAACCCGCAACCACCAACTTCCACCTCCTCCCTTACCACACCCACCTACACCCATTCACTCCACACCCACCTTATACCCACTCCTTACCCACCCACTACCCACCTACACCCATTCACTCCACATCCAGCACCCACCCACCCACCCACCCACCCACCCACTAACACACCCTCCAACCAGACGTCACCCACCCACACACACTGGGATGCAGAGGAGAAAAGATAAAATGAAAAGATAGAATTTTTGTTTGGGAATGTCTGGAAAAGAGTTAAAAGGTTTTGTTGTAAATAATATGACACAGGTCCCGCCCAGGATAGTTGCCAGCGAAGGGTTTACGGCTAAGCGGTATTTTTATATTCTATTTTGGTTTACAACATCACTTTTCCTGTGTTGTATTTCTAGCTAAATCCAGTTTATTTGTCAATTTCCTAAGCACTAGATAGCCTATAAATTTAAAAGAATTTCGCAATGATAAGTACGTAGTAAAGCGATGTTTAGATCCAAGCAACTTTGAAAGGGAAATTATTATTGGGATGTTTACTAAATCCTCGCGCCAGGAACATAACAAAGTCTTCGACAAAATGCGTGTTGCCTATAATTTAAGAACCATTCTGCGTTGCATACCTCTGCTTTCCTCTTTGCATGATCATGTATATTTTTTTAATATAATTTTTCTTTTCAATGTTTGTTTTTTTCAGGTGTATATCTTTCTCTGTTTTGATTCATTATTGATTCATAAAACCCTGACTCTCCTCTGAGACTTAAAAAATAAAACTGACGGGAAAGGATTACTGTAGGATTATTTACGAGTGAAATCCCTTAACACAGAGTTTAAAAAAAAAAAGTTATATTACAATTGAATGCAACTGAGATATTATACTGTACATCCTATAGCGAAGTTGGATTCCAAGCAGCTTCAAGAGGGAAAGTAATATTGGAACGTTTACTCAAACTTTGTGTCGTCAAGAACATAACAACATATTTGACAACACGAGCGATACTATACCCTACAGAGGTGTTATTTGTATACGAGAAGTTAATGCCACATAGAAAACAGTCCAGCAACCCTCAATGGAAGGAACATATATTGACACCCTAAAAATGTGACTTACGTTACATATATACAGTATTTATAGAAATGTTTGATATAATTTGATACAGCAATACATTGATAGATAATATATTGATACAGTGATACAAAAACAATGATTCAGCAATACAGCGACACACTGATGAATTTTACAGTGATACAACGATTCGGTCAAACATTGATTCATTGATAATTTAATAGTGATAAATTTATGCATTTTTATTGTAATAAACTGCAGGTTAATTGAAACCAATGATAGAGTTTAGTAAAATATTAAGTCAACACAACATTAAGACGCGTCTCTCTTGTAGTTTATCCTAAATTTGTTAGTCCACACTGATTAATCCTCAACTAGGGTATATACTGTAACACTAAGGAATATGACCTATATTGTAAGTGAACCACTGTCGTGTGTGACAGTGAGCAGTGATAGCACCCTCATGAATGAATATGACGTCACTATGCTATTGTCCTTTGTGTATGAACCTCACCTGTGTGGCAATGAACCGTGATAGTACCCTCAGTATCAAGAAGTTTTGCCAATAAAGTTCTTAAACTAGAAAAAAAATGTCTTCGTTTCTGTCTCTCTTACTCTGATGGAGTGTCCCTACCTTTCTCCTCTCCGTGTTTCTTTTTTCCTCCCTCTCTCTCATTCTCTTTGTCTCTGTCTGTCCGTCCATATATTTTCTTCTCTGTCTCTTGGTGTGGGCCAGGAAGTGTATCTCACTCTCTTGTCACAGTGAGGTAGTGTACAGTGACACATGACACTCTCTCTCTCTCTCACTTTTACCACCTCTTTCCTTCTCACCGTCTTGTTTCTTCATCTATAGTTGTCTCTCTATTTCTCTACAAATTAATGTATCTGTCCCTTAATTTGTCTTTTTATTCATCTATGGCTGGGGGATGGAAGCAGATAAACCAACTATCAACTGAATAAAGTATATGTAGAGAAATACGACTGAGAGAAAGACTAAGGGGTTATAATAAGCAGAAACATTATGCGTATATGTTCGAAACAAGGCTAATAAGTTGCTTGGGTCCACATCAAGGAGTGTTAGTAACAGTCCAAGCAAGTTGTCCTTAAACTATATCTCGTGTGTTTTGGTCACTGTATTATAGATTGATATCGATTCCCTAGAAAGCATTCAGAGGAGGATGAAAAAACTAATCCCGGGCATTAGGAACCTTGAGTATAGAGAGAGATTAAAGCATTGAATTTGCACTCCTTCCAGAGACGTAGAGTGAGGGGCGATTATGATCGAGGTGTATAAATGGAAGTCAGGGCTAAACAAAGGTGACATTACAAAGGTACTCAAACTATCCAACCAGGAGCGAACTCGTAGCAATGGTTTTTAATTAGACAAATTTAGACTTGGGCATGAAATAGCTAAACGTTGGTTTGGAAATAAGAGTAGTTGGTGAGTGGAACAAGTTACCAAACATCATCGTTAATTCGAACACGCTGGGTAGCTTCACATATAACCTGGACGGATATATGAGCGCTTGGGGTTGGGTGCAAACGGGGGTGACTCGCATGGGCCAATAGGTCCGCTGCAGTTTCCTCCATTCTTATGGTCTGTCTGTCTGTCTGTCGAGTATAGGTGCTTGTGTGTCTATGAATGCCTTAAATATCGGTAAATTAAATCTTAACCCAGAGTATTGTTAGGTAGGTCGTCGAGGGAAGAGAGTAAGCACGCGTCTTATCCTCTACTAAAATAAGAAGCATCATCAGATTTATAATAGTGTATCAACAAATTCCTTCCTTAATTCCTAGACCATAGACAACATGGTGAACATGTGTGTGTGTGTTTGTGTGTGAAGCAGCCTCTGGTCAATGGCATAAGTGAACTACAGTGTTTAGTTACGTGCAGCACTTCTAACCCTTTACAGTATTATAAGTGAACTACAGTGTTTAGTTACGTGCAGCACTTCTAACCCTTTACAGTATTATAAGTGAACTACAGTGTATAGTTACGTACAACGCCTACAACCCGGTACAGTGGTTCAGCAGTAAGCACCAATACAGAGGCCTACCGTATGTACTACACAAACAATGGAACATGCAGCTATCACTGAATCATACACACAGGTACAATAACTAAACAGCCTCTCTATACAGAACTACGATGTATCAGACACAGGTAAATCCCACCATGGTCCACTGACATTCACTATATAGGTAAGACACTCAGGTAACCATATACAGTATATAGTGTAACAATCTTCTGGGACACAAGGTAAGCAAAAGGTTGTCTATATTGGACCATAGAGAGAGAGAGAGAGAGAGAGAATAAGTTCAGTCGTCATGCAAGTTTAAAGTGGTTCAATAAGTTCAGAACACAGATAATCCAGATATACAAACAGTACGTCAATTCACCCAAAGTTAGCATAAGAAGGCCATAAAATTTTTATTTCCCTACGTATAATAAAACACGAGAGAATTTTGCCAAGAAAAAAAAAATATTGTGCAGGCACCATGTACCGTGGGGCAGTCAGCGCCAGACAGGACACCGACCACTGGTAAACATCCAGCACCTTATCGGGACAAATCCATGCACACTGTTTATGCAATGGCACAGCACTTTATCTCTGATGGCAAGATAGCCGATATACTAAGGCTATATCTATGCTTCGTATCTAGTACCTAATCAAAATTCTATGTACCGACTTAAACAAACAACGTACTGGAAATACTCTGTAACATTCATTACCATAATATACAAATCATTGGGGTCTGATAAACACTCTGCAGTCCTTCTTGCGCTATCACTCACAGGTTGAGTATGGTGAGCACAGTAAACTACCTACTGTCCGCGGCAAAAATTCAATCACCGTAACCACCATGTAAACAAATGACTCCACATGTGTCGCTCGCTGGTCCTCAAGTCCAACACCGTGAAATAGCCATGACATTCCAACGTGTTTTAGGTAACGTGTCAGGAGGGCGCTGGGATCGTGTGATGGCATGTATCTCAGAGACACGTGACAGCTGGTATGTTGTAACCGACGGCCATCTGGTACTCTGCTCCGACTGTCGAATACTGAGTGATATATTGTACATTGATCTGATACTTAGCTGGTTGTGGGTCTGACTTGACGTGACTCTGAGAGTTACAGGAAAGATCCAAAGTTTGTATATTGCAAGTTTAAAGTGTGAAAACTTTGCTTATAATTAACAATATTAACCTTTCCCTCTCTCAGGCACTTGTGTTCTCTAATTATAAGTCAAAGAAAGCCAGAATGAACGCCGCTGCTTCCCTGTGTGGTATTTTGCCGCTTCACCTTCCACAGGATCTACTAAACTCTCTCCCCGTCTGCATCTCTCATCTCTCTCTCTCTCGTATATTTAAATGAGATATTATATTAGGAATATATCAAGATAAGAGAGAGGAAGTATAAATAATGTTGACACTGTCATAATAAAACAGACAAGGAATTACAATGTACTGGTATGTATGTATGTATGTATGTATGTATGTATGTATGTGTGTGTGTGTGTGTGTGTGTGTGTGTGCACAGAGTGGTGTAATGCGTCTAGTGCAGCAGCAATATGTTAGTGTTAGGGTGCAAGCACTGCTTGTTTCCTCTCGCTTTCAGCTACCGCCGCTGGCTACCCCTTGTGGAGAACAGGGAAGCAATCTGAAAAAGTCTTCCCCTGCCAGTACACAGCTTCTTCACCATCAAGACTCCTGCTGTGCCTCCTCGTCGCAACACACGGTGCCTCATGGACCCAGGCTAGACCAGCAGGGGATCTCGGAGAAGCAGTGGCCCCCAGAGGGACAGGGCATAGGTCCAATGGCAAGTGGACACGTCCTGGCGCCTACAAACCACTACATCGCTGTCTTGCAGATTAACCTTGATAAGTATACGTACATACCATGGGGGGGCAGACAGTGTAAGCTATGTACCGTATATACTATGGGAGGGTCACACAGTGTAAGCTATGTACTGTATACAGTATACCAAGGGAGGGCCACACAGTGTAAGCTATATATACACCATGGGAGGGTCACACAGTGTAAGCTATGTACTGTATACAGTATACCAAGGGAGGGCCACACAGTGTAAGCTATATATACACCATGGGAGGGTCAACAGTGTAAGCTATGTACTATATACAGTATACCAAGGGAGGGCCACACAGTGTAAGCTATGTATACACCATGGGAGGGCCACACAAAATAAACTGCTCGACTACCAAGTCAACCTCGTTGTAGACCCAACAATTGGAAACCCTGAATTAAAAATCTGCGGTGGAGCGCCGCATCAAGCAGACATGCTTTCAGAGCTTCAACAAGACCCCAACGGCGATATAGGCGGAGGAGGTGACCAACATACAGACCCAACGACTACGCCGACGGACGAAGGCATTGCATGATGGACAGGCAACTAATGCGAAATCCAACAAACTGGGCTATCGGCAGTCCACTGCAACCCTCCCTCTCCCCAGTCGTTGCAACACTTACACCACTGGATCAGGAAAAGGGAGAGCCAAGAATGTGTGGCTACAGCCTGCACTCCTGCCTCACC
>NW_024720773.1:3853762-3944240 GCF_018991925.1 Homarus americanus | reverse complement strand
TCTAATCTCTCACCTTCTTGGTATCTGTTGTGGGTGACGGTACTTAATTATCTCCCAGGTGTTATGAGTCTGTCGTTGCCTGAGCTGAGAAAAAGACGTAAGAGGAGTCAGCCTTTACACCTCGATGAAGGCCACAAAGTCTTTATTCCTCGTGGGTGAGACTCTAGGTGCGTACTTAATATCACATGCACGCCTCTGTGTGTGTGTGTGTGTGTGTGTGTGTGTGTGTGTGTGTGTGTGTGTGTGTGTGTGTGTGTGTGTGTGTGTGTGTGTGTGTGCATTCCTGTGTTTAAATTCTTCTCGAGTAAAGGCCAGACACAACCTGACCCGACCTTGTAAAACAGTAATAACTACAGGCTGTCGTCAGAGAGCGAGACCATACGTGTAGGATCTCTTGGTTGGTGCCCTCGCGTTAGTAGGATTTTAGCTGCAGGATCTCTTGGTCGCCGTTCTCGTGTTAGTAGGATTTTAGCTGCAGGATCTCTTGGGTGGCGTCCTTGTGTTAGTAGGTCTTCAGCTGTAGGATTCCGTGTGTGGTGTCCTCGTGTTAGTAGGACCTCAGTTGCAGGTTCACGTCCCACATGAGAGAAGGGCGGGGCGCCATGGAGCACAGGATAATACCATATTGCGGTCACTGTGTACAAAAGGTTTATAATCCTAGATGCCGGAGAACAGCGTGCGAGGAGGAGGAGGAGGAGGAGGAGGAGGAGGAAGAACAGGAGGAGGAAGAAGAACAGGAGGAGGAAGAAGAACAGGAGGAGGAGAAGAAGAAGAAGGGGGAGTAGGGAGGCTTAGGAAGAGTGTGGAGAGGAAGGACGGAGGAGGAGGGGGAGGAAGAACAGGAAGGCAGTTGAAGAAGAAGAAGGGGTGGAGCAAGAGGCTTAGGGAAGAGGGAGAAGGAGGAGCGAGGAGGGGAGGAAGAACAGGAGGAGGAGAAGAAGAAGAAGGGGGGAGGCAGGAGGCTTAGGGAAGAGTGTGGGAGAGGAAGGGAGGAGGGGAGGAGGGGGAGAAGAACAGAGGAGGAGAAGAAGAAGAAGAAGGGGGAGAAGAGGCTTAGGGAAGGAAAGTGTGGGGAGAGGAAGGACGAGGAGGAGGGGGAGGAAGAACAGGAGGAGGAGAAGAAGAAGAAGGGGGAGAGGGAGGCTTAGGGAAGAGTGTGTGGAGAGGAAGGAGGATGAGGAGGGGAGGAAGACAGGAGGAGGAGGAAGAAGAAGAAGGGGGAGAGAGGCTTAGGAAGAGTGTGGAGGAAGGACGAGAGGAGGGGAGGAAGAACAGGAGGAGGAGAAGAAGAAGAAGAAGGGGAGTAAAGAGGCTTAGGGAAGAGGTGAGAAGGAAGTCGCAAGCTAGTATGAGAGGGTGATGAAGGGGTATAAGAGGTGGAGGAAAATATATCAGGATGAGGGAAAGATCAGGGGTGAGGGAAAGTATCAGGGTGAGGGAAAAGTATCAGGGGTGAGGGAAAGTATCAGGGTGAGGGAAAGTATCAGGTGAAGGAAGCTATTGGCGGTGAAGAGAGGTATCAGGGTGAAGGTAGATATCGATTAGTACTAGGTGAAGGAAGATATCAGGTATTAGGGATGAGGAAGATATCAGGGATGAGGGAGGATATCAGGGGTGAGAGAAGATATCAGGGGTGAAGGAAGATATCAGGGGTGAGGGATCAGGGGGTGAAGGGAGGAGGATATCAGGGGTATCAGGGGAGGGAAGTATCAGGGGGTGAGGGAAGGTATCAGGGATGAGGAAGATATCAGGGATGAGGGAGGATTTATGGGGTGAGAGAGGATATCAGGGGTGAGGGAAGTATCAGGGGGTGAGGGAAGGTATCAGGGATGAGGAAGATATCAGGGATGAGGGAGGATTTATGGGGTGAGAGAGGATATCAGGGGTGAGGGAAGGTATCAGGGATGAGGAGGATATCAGGGGTGAGAATGATATCAGGAGTGAGGAAGATATCAGGGGTGAGGAAGTATCAGGGGGTGAGGAAGGTATCAGGGTGAGAGCTTTCAGGAGTGAAGGTAGATATCAGGGGTAAGGAGGATATCAGGGGTGGGGAAGATATCAGGGATGAGGAAGATATCAGGGATGAGGGAGGATTTATGGGTGAGGAGAGAGGATATCAGGGTGAGGAAGATATCAGGGGTGAGGAAGATATCAGGGGTGAGGGAAGGTATCAGGGGTGCAGGTGCATGTATTTGTCGCTGTGTAAAACGATGACCTTCAATGTCAGATTACACAAGAGACTGCGTGAAGCTAGGTGCAGGATTGTGTGGACCAGACAGACGCTAAGTCCAAGACGGTCCGCCCTGCTCAGGTTCCTTGCCTATCTTCAATACCCAGCTGCGTCTATTATGTGGTGCAGCGCTCAGGGGCTGGGCACAGTCGGCCTAACAGAGCCCCGTTTTCTCACTCCGCCAAGGTATTAAGCGAATAGCCGCCCTTGCATAGTTTCAGTAAGGGCATTCGTCATCGGTTTAAACTCCTACAAGTTCTATACTCCCTCTTAGTCCTTCTTTTCTAATTCTCCTCCTTAATGGGCGCAGGACCAGCCCATTTCGTGTAATTTCATCAATCTAAACAGACCCATTCTTCCGCGACTCCAACAATACCAGGGTCGGCCAGCCCCAATTTCAGAAAGGTTGGGAGTTTGTCAGTACTTAATTTTTGTATTCCACAGCAGACCAGTTCCTTGGAAACTTGTGGGTTTATCACAATGAGTGTGTATTTTTTTCAGTCTTTCTTTATCTTAGTAAATATTTGAACAAAACAATTTCGTTTAAAGAGAATCAATAAAATAAAAATTCAAAAGGAATGTGGTGTGTGGGAGGGGCGGGTGTAGGGGCATCACTGGTAATATCTATAGCGACTCACCTCTTCGTTGTTGTTTGCGTCAGGCTTGAGAAGCTCGGTCGCAGCCTCTGGTATTGTCCGCTCGTCTCCCACCGCCTAATAACCTATCTCCCCGCCGACAGGTTCTCCCCTACCATGATCCAGAGACAACTAGTGGGTTAAGGCTGTGAGCAACGCCACACATCGACCCAAACCATCTCCACCACATAACTATCTCTCACCACAACTCAACCACCTCAATTTATTTAGAGAGAGAGAGAGAGAGAGAGAGAGAGAGAGAGAGAGAAGAATCCGAAATGCCTGGAGGCGACAACTAAACTGTAGCTGTGACGGGCCTGGTTAGAGTGGTGGGCAGTAGTCGAGACACAATGCACGCCACTTACTGTACGCCGCTCTGCTGATAGTCATCTCTGCTAAACTGCCCGAAACTAAACGTCTCATTCTGGGTGTGTGTGATAGGGATCAGGCGGGTGGTGTGGTCACTCATGGACAATACAAGCCCTCCTCCTTCACCATCGTCCACCCCCCAACATCATCACCACCACCATCCCAGCTTCCCCAACACCATCACCATGACCACCACCATCCCATTCACCACCACCACCACCACCATCCTAGTTTCCCCAACACTACCACGATCACCACCATCAGCCTTGCTTTCCCAACACCACCATATCTGTCCCCGCCTCCACCAGCATCTCTCCCAGTACCACCGTCAACATCCCTATCATCTCTTACAGTACCACTACCTCAAAGGTCCTGCACCCACCATCACCGCTACCTGCCTCTCTGGGGACACCTACCTGACCACAGCTAATTACTCCCTTACGTCACAGGGGATCGTCACCTCATTGTGCCGCCAAAGTTGTTGTTTTTCTGACTAAAATATTCGTTCGCGCTAATTACTGATGTTTATACGAGAACGCCTGTGTGTTTTAGAGTGTGTTTTTTATATATTTACGTGGTGTGTTTTATTGCGTGTTAGTGTTTGTCTTATCTTTTTGTATATTCATATCTTTTAATGTGTCTTACATATGTATCTGAGATGCGGTATGATCTCTGAGTGAAGTTCAGTAGTGCACGGCAGACAGCCCTCATTACAGAAGGTGATAGGTGAGAGCCAACAACATAGTTTACGCTATAAACTACCCTCTATGCTTCACACTCTGACTTATTGTAAATACAACTTTGGTATAATATGTTTGTGTTGGTACTGATGTGTCCAAGAGATACAATTATATACGACCCTAAACTCCAAACATGACACAAAATATCTAACTCAAATCATAATCAAATTCCAAAGTTTTCTTGACGCAATAATTAAAAATGTTAATAATAATAATAATAATAATAATAATAATAATAATTAAAATGTTAATAATAATAATAATAATAATGATGATACTACTACTACTACTACTACTACTAATAATAATAATAATAGAGACGAAATTGATCTACTGGGCTCATATCGACTGTGATACTGATGTTAACAATTACACTTCTCATAGTTTAATGTAATGTAAGATTTTTGGGTCACAGCTTCAGTAACGTGATAACAAACCAAGGTGAAAATGTATACAATAACAGGCGGATCCAGGAATATAAAAGTCCAAGTAGTTATGGGCCGGGAACGTGGCGACGTAGCAGTCCATCCAGCTGTTTTTAAATCTGAAAAATATCATGGTCATTTTGAGGCCATTTTGGAGGCCATGCAAACTTGATATTAGGAGATATTCTGAAGTCAATAGTTAATACTTTTACTATACAATAATGCCTCAGTACAATACTGGATCCGCCTTTGAGTAAATAGTGGAGTTGCTGAAGAACCAGAGACGTGATCAACGCCTTGTGTCACCCCGGCGACTGAACACTTGACATCCCAGAGAAACATGAATGAAAAGTTGAAAAGCAAAATAATAATGATCTTCACTAGACATGATATTCAACTAAGTGCTTTATAAACTTTCACTGTACTTTACTAACGTCTGCGCAACCTTCACTGTCTCTTCTTGATGGTGAAGTAAACATTTGAAAAATGAAACTTCTGTCTCTTGTTATTGGTGAAGTAAACATTGTGAAAAATTAAACCTTTACTGTCTCTTGTTGATGATGGTGAAGTAAACATTGTGAAAATGAAACCTTTACTGTCTCTTTTGTTGATGATGGTGAAGTAAACATTGTGAAAAATTAAACCTTTACTGTCTCTTGTTGATGATGGTGAAGTAAACATTGTGAAGAATGAAACCTTCTGTCTCTTGTTGATGATGGTGAAGTAAACATTGTGAAGAATGAAACACTACTGTCTCTTGTTGATGATGGTGAAGTAAACACTGTGAAGAATGAAACCTTTACTGTCTCTTTGTTGATGATGGTGAAGTAAACATTGTGAAGAATGAAACCTTTACTGTCTCTCTTGTTGATGATGGTGAAGTAAACATTGTGAAGAATGAAACCTTTACTGTCTCTTTGTTGATGATGGTGAAGTAACATTGTGAAGAATGAAACCTTTACTGTCTCTTTGTTGATGATGGTGAAGTAAACATTGTGAAGAATGAAACCTTCTGTCTCTCTCTTGTTGATGATGGTGAAGTAAACATTGTGAAGAATGAAACCTTTACTGTCTCTTGTTGATGATGGTGAAGTAAACATTGTGAAGAATGAAACCTTTACTGTCTCTTGTTGATGATGGTGAAGTAAACATTGTGAAGAATGAAACCTTTACTGTCTCTTGTTGATGATGGTGAAGTAAACATTGTGAAGAATGAAACCTTTACTGTCTCTTGTTGATGATGGTGAAGTAAACATTGTGAAGAATGAAACCTTTACTGTCTCTTGTTGATGATGGTGAAGTAAACATTGTGAAGAATGAAACCTTTACTGTCTCTTGTTGATGATGATGGTAAACATTGTGAAGAATGAAACCTTTACTGTCTCTTTTGATGATGGTGAAGTAAACATTGTGAAGATTGAAATAGATTTAAGGAGCGACAGACTCATTAACCTTTACAGGCGGGCTCGTACAAGGTTTATGCAGCCAACGTCCAGTGTTGGTCTTCCTACAGCTTCACTGCTGACATATCTCTCCTGTTGGTCAGGCTCCTGAGCCCCTGTCAGGTGCATCAGATAACTCTACCATTAAAAACCACCAAAGTTGATCACACCGTGTGTGTGCGTGACTCAGCAATTTTCTTTTACTTCTTTGGAACACTGTTTATTTTCCATATTTAATTTGTGCCATAAAATGTATTCATTATCATTATGATTTGTTTCATTACCAATATAAAAATATTTGTATGTGTTAGTAAGATAAACTTAACATTCCTCGTGAGAATCGGGCAGCCTGTCACATAATACCCGTAAACGAGCTCTTCTGGTCACACAAACCCCTTGTAAATGTACATCAAAAGGCCATGAGATATCTCCCGCCGGGTCTGAGGATCACGTTGCAGCCCTATTTGTGCCCGAGCCAGCCAGATAAGATCACTGCCAGCCTCGCCAGTGGTCGTCTGAGGCCCCCGTCACGCCTAGCTGGTCTTGGACTGTGTACCGATTTTCGATACAATATCACCTTGGAGGTCCTCTTCTACTGTAAACACCGCAGGAATATGCTAGTGGTTGCCGACAGGAGCTGCCATACACAGGCCAACCGGCATATTGCAGAATCCTTAATTCTTATGTTCTTATGTTCATTCTGTAATTGTGTCTATTTAATGTATTTCGCAGAGCACTATGAGAATATCACAGCAATAGTTTATATGTTTTATGTGTTTCCATGTAATGATAGTGACGTAAAATAAGCTCGGTTTGTTGAACGGCCAGGGACAAAGGCTGGAGGGAAGGAGGGTGGCTGAAGCGACCAGGTGAAGCAGCCTCCACTGATGTAATCTACGCAGCATTGAATGTCGGCCGCGGTTTCAATGGGATTGATGGGGAGGGAGGAGGGAGGGACAGGTCTTATATACCTTTCCCCGAGTGTTTGTAAGTTCCGTGGAGCCATGGGCCAGGTTTCACTAGGGGTCTTTAAGAAAAATCTCTAAAGAGAGCCTTCAATTTAGGGGGTTTAGTGGGAGCCTTTAGAGATCATGCTCTCAGTGGGGGTCGATGAGGGTCTTCAGTGAGAGTCTTAAGTAGGAGCTTTCAATAGAACCCTTCAGTTATAACCTTCAGTGAAGGCGTTTAGTAAAAGCTCGAGAAGGAGACCTTGATAGAAGAACCTCCTCCTCCATTTTCATGAGCTGCGAAGTCATCGAGCTAATGTGTGGCGCCGAATTTCAGAATTCTTTATGCCATGGTAAGTTAAGTGTGTAGGAGATGAACGCCGCACTGTGTTTCCATGTACCTGAAAGAGTCGTACAACACCCTTACGCCTCTCCTTATGTTTGGGGAGATGGTACACGTAGATGACGCCACCACAGTACAATAACCTATCATGTCGTGTTGCTGTCCAACTGTTCAAAGAGAAGCTGCCAAGGAAGCGACACCTCTGACACTTAAGACCTCTACAGCAGGTGGTTCTGTGATTCTAATTCTAAATTATTATTTATAAACTTTCACTCACTTCGTACCGTCTGTTTCATGGTTTATATTTTCCTTAAATAATATTATAACATTTGGAAAAGATATTCTAACTACTGCCAGACAACCGACCACCCTGATATGTCCACTGGTTAATACTTATACAGACGGTGTGTGTGTGTGTGTGTGTGTGTGTGTGTGTGTGTGTGTGTGTGTGTGTGTGCCCTTTGAGTAAGAAATTTACAAGAATTCTAATTTACATTAAAACTGGCCCTCAGAGACCAAATATTCCTTATAGTTTGTCTTATCTAAAGAAAAACTATATTATAGTTACCTGAAGAATACATAAACAACAAAATTTTAGTTACAAGTACAATTACAAAACTAATTACACTAAACAAAACAGACTTGATCAATGTAAGTTTCTATTGCTTCTAAATAGCTCGATAGTGGAATTAATAAGGGTTTGTTTCACTCACAAACTCATTTCAGTAATAACTAATGTAAGAATAACGAGGCAAAATTACAATATTTCATCTAAATCAATCTTGCCGTTATAATATGTCCGAAAATCAAGAATGCAATACTGTTGAATGTCTTAGAGTGAGACGTAATTTGATAAATTCGTATTCGTTCTGTGTAAAACAACATAAGAGTTTCTTGGTATATATGTGCAACGTGTGAGTCAACCTTAGAATGGAACCGAATCTCTCACGCAGTAGAGACCTGTATTATTGATGGCATATATTGACTCCATATATTAATGCACTTGTGGTTAGGTTAGGTTAGGTTAGGTTAGGTTAGTTCTGATGTTAAACACTAATAGTTGGTTCATGAATAAAAGCATCGATTTTCTAAGGGTGAAATATAAATATGTTGATAGTATAATTAAGACACAAATATGGCTAAAAAAACCTGACGGACTGTATATTTAACAAAGGGGAGAGACGACTACCACCTTCATCAGTATGGTATCAGTTACTGTGGGTGTCTGTGTGTGTGTCCAGCTGAAATCCTCACTACGATCCTTCCTATAGGTTCCCCCAAGCTTGTTTAACAGTAATGATTTCCAGTAACACTATAAATTATGTCTTACGGTAGTATTGTACGTCGTTCACTTTAAAAGAAATAGTTATCGAAGTCTCAATTATAAACTGGTACTTTCTATCTGACCTTCTCCTCTTCTCTTTCTCAAACCTTTACATCCTTTCATTTTCTCTTTTCCAGTTCAGTCAGCCTTACCCTTCTCCTTCCCCTCCTTTCTTCATCCCGCTATTCCTCCTTCTTCTCTCCTACCTCCTTTGCGTCTCCTCCTGCCTCCTTTCCAAACACCCTCTGGAGAAGCCCTGGAGCGAGGAATCAGCTGGACAGCCACACAATGTCAACAATGTGCTTTTCTCAGGATCACAATACCGGCCTCTCTTTATTGAGTCCCTCAGTCAATGGCGGCTGTGGTTCGTGTGGGCAAGCTGGGAAGATGGTGGGAGGGGGAGGAAGTAGGATGGGAGAGGTGAGAAGGATGTGACAGGATGGAAGGGAATGGGTAGGGTTGAAAAGGGATGGAGTAGGATAGGGATGAGATAGGATACAAGGGGTCGGGTAGGAATGGAAGGGTGGGGTGTGGTAGGAAAGGAACAGGAAGACGATAATCAGGAGGAAAATAAACAGAAGGAAGAAGGATGAAGGAGAGGAGGGAGTAGGAGAAGGGGATTTAATAATAGTTGCAGAGATAATTTTTGTGATGACATAATACCATCTGTCTCTTGAGTACGATCACTTATCAACCATTGACTCGATATCAATAGAGTGTGTATACAAAACTAAGCCTTGGATATAGGTACCACTAGGTGTACTGTACTGTACATGGACAACCAGGAGCTTGGCCGCATTACTTGTAAACAATGTGGGCAACCGTCTCTCATACCCTCTCTCCTACAGCCTGGTATATCCTGAACTCTCCCCTAAGGTCCCCAGCCGTCACTAACACGTCGGCCTCCTACAGGTCCCCAGCCGTCACTAGTCCTCCTACAGGTCCCCAGCCGTCACTAACAAGTCGTCCTCCTACAGGTCCAAAGCCGTCACTAACAAGTCGTCCTCGGTCCCCAGCCGTCACTAACGTCGTCCTCTACAGGTCCCCAGCCGTCACTAACACGTCGTCCTCCTACAGGTCCCAGCCGTCACTAACAAGTCGTCCCCTACAGGTCCCCAGCCGTCACTAACACGTCGTCCTCTGAGTCCACAGCCGTCACTAACACGTCTCTTACAGGTCAGCCGTCACTAACACGTCGTCCTCCTACAGGTCCACAGCCGTCACTAAACGTCGTCCTCCTACAGGTCCACAGCCGTCACTAACACGTCGTCCTCCTACAGGTCCCCAGCCGTCACTAACAAGTCGTCCTCTTACAGGTCCACAGCCGTCACTAACACGTCGTCCTCCTACAGGTCCCCAGCCGTCACTACGTCGTCCTCCTACAGGTCCCAGCCTTCACTAACACGTCGTCCTCCTACAGGTCCCCAGCCGTCACTAACACGTCGTCCTCCCACAGGTCCCCAGCCGTCACTAACAAGTCGTCCTCCTACAGGTCCCGCCATCACTAACACGTCGTCCTCCTACAGGTCCAGCCGTCACTAACACGTCGTCCTCCTACAGGTCCCAGCCGTCACTAACAAGTCGTCCTCTAGGTCCCCAGCCGTCCCGTCGTCCTCCTACAGGTCCCCAGCCGTCACTAACAAGTCCCTACAGGTCCCCAGCCGTCACTAACCGTCGTCCCCTAAGGTCCACAGCCGTCACCAACGTCGTCCTCCTACAGGTCCCCACCGTCACAACACGTCGTCCTCCTACACGTCCACAGCCTTCACTAACAAGTCGTCCTCCTACAGGTCCCCAGCCGTCACTAACAAGTCGTCCTCCTCCAGGTCCCCAGCCGTCACTAACACGTCGTCCTCCTACAGGTCCCCAGCCATCACTACGTCGTCCTCTAGGTCCCCAGCCGTCACTACGTCGTCCTCCTACAGGTCCCGCCGTCACTAACACGTCGTCCTCCTACAGGTCCCCAGCGTCACTAACAAGTCGTCCTCCTACAGGTCCCAGCCGTCACTAACACGTCGTCCTCCTACAGGTCCCTAGCCGTCACTAACACGTCGTCCTCCTACAACCGTCACTAACACGTCGTCCTCCTACAGGTCCTAGCCGTCACTAACAAGTCGTCCTCCTACAGGTCCCCAGCCGTCGCTAACACGTCGTCCTCACAGGTCCCCAGCCGTCACTAACACGTCGTCCTCCTACAGGTCCCCAGCCGTCACTAACACGTCGTCCTCCTACAGGTCCCTAGCCGTCACTAACAAGTCGTCCTCTACAGGTCAGCCGTCACTAACAAGTCGTCCTCCTACAGGTCCACAGCCGTCACTAACACGTCGTCCTCCTACAGGTCCCTAGCCGTCACTAACAAGTCGTCCTCCTACAGGTCCCCAGGTCACTAACAAGTCGTCCCCTACAGGTCCACAGCCGTCACTAACAAGTCGTCCTCCTCTGGGTCCCCAGCCGTCACTAACACGTCGTCCTCTACAGGTCCCCAGCCGTCATAACACGTCGTCCTCCTACAGGTCCCTAGCTATTTACTAACCGTCGTCCTCCTACAGGTCCCTAGCTGTTACTAACGTCGTCCTCCTACAGGTCCCCAGCCGTCACTAACACGTCGTCCTCCTACAGGTCCCCAGCCGTTACTAACACGTCGTCCTCCTACAGGTCCCGCCGTCACTAACAAGTCGTCCTCCTGATAGCCGTCCTTCGTCGTCCTCTACAGGTCCAGGCGTCACTAACAAGTCGTCCTCCTACAGGTCCCCAGCGTCACTAACACGTCGTCCTCTGGGTCCCAGCCGTCACTAACGTCCGTCCTCCTACAGGTCCCCTAGCATTTTAACAAGTCTCCTCCTACAGGTCCCCAGCGTCCGTCGTCTCTAGGTCCCAGCCGTCACTAACACGTCGTCCTCCTACGGTCCCCCCGTCATCACACACGTCGTCCTCCTACAGGTCCCCCGCCGTCACTAACGTCGTCCTCCTACAGGTCCCCAGCCATCACTAACACGTCGTCTCTTACAGGTCCCCAACCGTCACTAACACGTCCTCTGGTCCCTGCACTAACATCGTCCTCTTACAGGTCCCCCTTCGTCACTAACACGTCTGTCTCCTACAGGTCCCCAGCCGTCACTAACAAGTCGTCTCTTACAGGTCCCCAGCCGCCACCAACCGTCGTCCTCCACAGGTCTCCATCACTAACACGTCGTCCTCCTAGGTCCCCAGCCGTCACTAACACGTCTGTCCTCTTAGGTCCCCAACCATCACTAACACGTCGTCCTCTTACAGGTCCCCAGCCGTCACTAACGTCGTCCTCTTACAGGTCACAGCCGTCACTAACAAGTCGTCCTCCTACAGGTCCCCAGCCGTCACTAACACGTCGTCCTCCCTACAGGTCCCCAGCCGTCACTAACACGTCGTCCTCCTACAGGTCCCCAGCCGTCACTAACACGTCGTCCTCCTACAGGTCCCCAGCCGTCACTAACGCGTCGTCCTCTACAGGTCCCCAGCCGTCATCGCCGTCGTCCTCCTACAGGTCCCCAGCCGTCACTAACACGTCGTCTCCTACGGTCCCCAGCCATCACTAACGTCGTCTCTACTGGTCCCCAAGCTTCACTAACACGTCGTCCTCCTACAGGTCCCCAGCCGTCACTAACACGTCGTCCTCCTACAGGTCCCCAGCCGTCACTAACACGTCGTCCTCCAGCGGTCCCCAGCCGTCACTAACGTCGTCCCCTACAGGTCCCAAGCCCTTCACCAACACGTCGTCCTCCTGGGTCCCCAGCCTTCAGCTATGTCGTCCCCTACTGGTCCCTAGCCTTCACCAACACGTCGTCCTCCTACAGGTCCCCAGCATCACTCCACGTCGTCCCCTACTGGTCCCCAGCCTTCACCAACACGTCGTCCTCCTACAGGTCCCCAGCCTTCACCAACGTCGTCCCCCTACTGGTCCCTAGCCTTCACCAACGTCGTCCCCTACAGGTCCCCAGCCATCACTAACACGTCGTCCCCTACTGGTCCCCAGCCTTCACCAACACGTCGTCCTCCTACTGGTCCCCAGCCTTCCAACCCGTCGTCCCCCTACTGGTCCCTAGCCTTCACCAACACGTCGTCCTCCTACTGGTCCCCAGCCTTCACCAACACGTCGTCCTCCTACAGGTCCCCAGCCTTCACCAACACGTCGTCCCCTACAGGTCCCCAGCCGTCACCCATCGTCCTCCTACAGGTCCCCAGCCTTCACCAACACGTCGTCCCACGTCGTCTCCTACAGGTCCCCAGCCGTCACTAACACGTCGTCCCCCTACACGTTCCCTAGCCTTCACTAACACGTCGTCCTCCTACAGGTCCCCAGCCGTCACTAACACGTCGTCCTCCACAGGTCCCCAGCCTTCACCAACACGTCGTCCCCCTACAGGTCCCCAGCCTTCACCAACGTCGTCCTCCCTACGGTCCCCAGCCGTCACTAACACGTCGTCCCCCTACTGGTCCCTAGCCTTCACTAACACGTCGTCCCCCTACTGGTCCCCAGCTTCACCAACACGTCGTCCTCCTAGGTCCCTAGCCTTCACCAACACGTCGTCCCCTACTGGTCCCAGCCGTCACTAACGTCGTCCTCCTACTGGTCCCCAACCGTCACTAACACGTCGTCCTCCTACAGGTCCCCAGCCTTCACCAACACGTCGTCCCCTACTGGTCCCTTCATCACCTAACACGTCGTCCTCTACTGGTCCCCAGCCGTCACTAACACGTCGTCCCCCACAGGTCCCCAGCCGTCACTAACACGTCGTCCCCCTACTGGTCCCCAGCCTTCACCAACACGTCGTCCCCCTACTGGTCCCTAGCCTTCACCAACACGTCGTCCCCTACTGGTCCTAGCCGTCACTAACACGTCGTCCTCCTACAGGTCCCTAGCCTTCACCAACACGTCGTCCCCCTACACGTCCCTAGCCGTCTTAACACGTCGTCCCCTACAGGTCCCTAGCCTTCACCAACACGTCGTCCCCTACTGGTCCTTAGCCGTCACTAACACGTCGTCCTCCTACAGGTCCCTAGCCTTCACCACGTCGTCCCCCTACTGGTCCTAGCCGTCACTAACACGTCGTCCCCTACAGGTCCCTAGCCTTCACCAACACGTCGTCCCCCTACTGGTCCCTAGCCGTCACTAACCGTCGTCCTCCTACAGGTCCCTAGCCTTCACCAACGTCGTCCCCTACTGGTCCCTAGCCGTCACTACGTCGTCCCCCTACAGGTCCCCAGCCTTCACCAACACGTCGTCCCCTACTGGTCCCTAGCCGTCACCAACACGTCGTCCTCTACAGGTCCCCAGCCTTCACCAACGTCGTCCCCCTACAGGTCTAGCTGTCACTAACACGTCGTCCTCCTACAGGTCCCTAGCCGTCACCAACACGTCGTCCTTCTACAGGTCCCCAGCCGTCACTACACGTCGTCCTCCTACAGGTCCCTAGCCGTCACTAACACGTCGTCCCCCTACTGGTCCTAGCCGTCACTAACACGTCGTCTCCCTACAGGTCCCCAGCCGTCACTAACGTCGTCTCCTACAAGTCCCCAGCCTTCACAACACGTCGTCCTCCTACAGGTCCCCAGCCGTCACTAACACGTCGTCTCCTAGGTCCCCAGCCGTCACTAACAAGTCGTCTCCTAAGTCCCCAGCCTTCATCAACACGTCGTCCTCCTACAGGTCCCCAGCCGTCACTAACAAGTCGTCTCCCTACAAGTCCCCAGCCTTCACCAACACGTCGTCCTCCTACAGGTCCCCAGCGTCACTAACAATCGTCTCCCTAAGTCCCTAGCCGTCACTAACACGTCGTCCCCCTACTGGTCCCCAGCCTTCACCAACACGTCGTCCCCCTACAGGTCCCTAGCCTTTATCAACACGTCGTCCCTTCATGACCAAACATACCTCCTAGAGACAGGCCTGGTACTGAACCTTACATTATTAGACTCTACCGCGTCCATGCACTGGGTACAATGGGGTGACCAATCAGCAGACCTCTGTGCCTGCGTGGTGCAGACCGAAGAGAAATCTGGAACCACACACACACACACACACACATTAGAGTAGCGGGAGTAGCAGCAGCTTCAGATGATTTTCACCTTGATGTCTCTTGTTCTTAATAAGAAATTTGGACGACCCAGGGGAAAGATCACCTATTTCGAGGTTCTTATTTCGTTCGATACTGCGTTCCGTCCTCCTAAAATTACCCACAATATAAAAATCAGCATTTTCCTTGTGATGAATCTTATAATGTCCAAGTTGTGAAGAGGTAAGGACTGGAAGTTTATATCTCCTAAAGAACAAACAGCACACGACTGTTCTTGTTAACAAGGAATTTTACACACTTGTTCAGACTCTTATATACCACACAAACATAAGTCCACAGTACGGTCTGGCTTTTCTTAATTAATGAGTCTTCTCTCAAATATATTAAGTGTTGACGAACAGTGTGATTACTAACATTGTATACAAGCTTGCTTATTGAGACGTAAACATACATTATAACATTGATATATCTTCAAGGAATGCAAGAGAGGAAATAAAGGTGGAGTGGTGATGATTTTGCCTGGGGACCTTTTTCTGGTACAACTAAGTTTCTCGCAGTTATTAGGAGCGCGGCGGTCGAGTGGATACAGCACTCTCCTACAGCACCAGGGATCGGTGGCTCGATCCCAGGTGACTCCCAGTTCACCCAGCTGGGGAAGTGCGTGTGGTTGAACACAGTACCGGTCATGCTGCCTCCTTGTGTACCGAAGGCTTACTATACAGTGTGCTGCATCCACACTGTCCCTAACAGGCATACATATCTTACTTACGGCTCACTGACTGTCTTACTTACGGCTCACTGACTGTCTTATTTACGGCTCACTGACTGTCTTACTTACGGCTCACTGACTGTCTTACTTACAGCTCACTGACTGTCTTACTTACAGCTCACTGACTGTCTTACTTACAGCTCACTGACTGTCTTATTTACGGCTCACTGACTGTCTTTACTTGCTCACTGACTGTCTTACTTACGGCTCACTGACTGTCTTATTTACGGCTCACTGACTGTCTTACTTACGGCTCACTGACTGTCTTACTTACAGCTCACTGACTGTCTTACTTACAGCTCACTGACTGTCTTACTTACAGCTCACTGACTGTCTTATTTACGGCTCACTGACTGTCTTATTTACGGCTCGGTTATCTGTCTTAACTCCGGTTCACTTAATTTCAAGCACTGAAAGCACTGACAGCTCTGCGGTGTACTACTAAGCAGTAAATCTATTCTGAATATTAGAGATTTGACCTACACCGGAAGCAGCAGTCATTGGGCTCACACTTGTCCAAGTAAACGCTCAGCAAATTATCATCTACGAGACTCTATTGTGGGTGATAATGGCGCCAAACTAGCAGTAAAACTCCTGTGATTTTCTAAGACTCCAGACTTTTATATTCTTGCCAAATAATTATGAACTATAAATGTTAAATAAGAGCATCAAATCATCTGGTTATCTGAGCATCACAGAAGGATGAAAAATTCTCCCACGCACCTTACCGTAGGGAGGAAGTAAAGGGCGAGTTATTTACATGCATGGCTGGTACCTTCAACCGTCATGATAACTGTCTCCTCTCCCCCTCTCTCCCCACCCCCGCCCACTCCACGTTATTTTATGCTCTCCACCACACACACACACACACACACACACACACACACACACACACACACACAAAATTCTATTCACTACCTCTACCTTTTACTCCACCTGGGTCTATTGCCCTGTTAATGAGGGTCTATTCTTGGGACTACCTCAGTGTACCTCTGTATTAACATGATAGAGGAGTAACACTAATGAGAACACCAGGTAAGAGGAACAGTTACGAACACCAGGTAAGATCACCAGGTAAGAGGAAACAGGTAAGAGTTAACGTTCTGTTCCGCCTCGCCAGGTACCCACCCCAACAAAAAGGAATTCTGATTTAATTTTTTTTTTTCTTTTTTCTTTTTTTACAACAAGAAGATCAATGAACAATTTTGGATGTCATTCTAGAGTTTTGTGACAAGAAGTAATTAGGTTTGACTGGAGGTGATCCAAAACCAGTCACTCAGGTGCATAAGAAAGTGATTGATGTGCGAGTGTCAGGAAACGGGGCAAAAACTGTCATGAAATTCCTGATAAAGACTGACAGACAGACAGACAGACAGACTGAAAGACGGATAGATAGGCAGACAGACAGACTGATAGACGGATAGATAAACTTTGCCTGAACGGACAGATAGACGAACAGACAGACTGATGAACCCAGACTGAAGAGCGGATAGATAAAAGCTGCTGAGCGGATAGATGAACAGACAGACAGACGATAGACGAACTGAAAGACGGATAGATAAACTGCTAGACGGATGAATGAACTAGACAGACAGACTGATAGACAGACTGAAAAGACAGACAGACAGACTGAAAGACGGATAGATAGGCAGACAGACAGACTGATAGACGGATAGATAGATGGATAGATAGACGGATAGATAAACTGATAGACAGACAGACAGACTGATAGACGGATAGATAGACGGATAGATAGACGGATAGATAGAGGTATAGATTGAACGGATAGAGAGACGGGTAGATAGATGGATAGACGGATAGATAGATGGATAGACGGATAGAGAGACGGATAGACGGATAGACTGATACACTGATAGAGGGATAAATAGACGGATAGACGGATAGATAGACGGATAGACTGATAGATAAACAGATAGACGGATAGATACACGGGCAGACGGATAGATAGACGGACAGACGGATAGATAGACGGGCAGACAGATAAACGAGGAGACAGATAAACGGGCAGACAGACGGACGGACGGACGGACGAACAGACAGAATATTATCAAATCTGATAAATTATTGAGAACAAAAGCCATTGGATCAAGAGCAGCCATGACAGGAATAAATATTAAATTAATAAAATAATATAAATTGTTCTCACCTCACCCTATGATACACACTCAAACACACAACATGTTCTACTGGTAAGTTATGTTAGACTGCTTTATTGAGGTTGGAATAGGCGTTCGACTTTGTGAAACCTGATTTGGTTTAGTTTCCATTCTTAGTTACATTTAATACTTATTAGTTTGTATTAGGTTTAATTATTTTATATTATGTTTCATGTTTTATTTTAGGTGCTGTGATTATTGTGAAATGTATTTTATATATTGTGGAATGTAAGTTTGGAAGTGTGAATAATGTTAATTTCATGTCTCGGTGCATTGTGTACTTTTGGTATATGGAGGAGCTCGAACATGGGCTGATAAACAACGCGACAACAAATAACCAAAATCCCAGTGACAAAAGGGGATATTCTCAACACTGTCATGACAAAAAACTGCAGAGACCCTCGGCCAGATTGAAAGAATACACTGGAACTGGTTTGATGAAAATGACCCGGAAATCAATGTACTCGTCGATGATAAACGTGCTGCTTTAAATGACTGGAAGAACAACTCTCAGTCTCGGACCAAAGCTGATACCTTCCACAAGAAATTGGCAACCCATTACAAACTTTGTAATCTAAAGAACTATTGGTTTAAAAATATGGCTTATGAAATGCAAGAACTTACAGATCAACACAAGATGCGCGAATTTTTCAATTCAACTAAAACATTTTAAGGGCCAATCACTCATGGTGCAGCCCCCCTCCGTTCATCTCACGGTAACTCCCTACTTGAAGATGAAGAAGGCATCCTTCAGCGCTGGAAAGAGCACTACCATTCGCTGCTCAACTGAAACACCAATGTGGATGTCCAGACTACCCAGCAGGTCCCTCAGCACCCAGAGCTGACCCACCTCAGCTATCCTCCATGCCAGGACTAGGTAGCTACTGCTATTAAACAGATGAAAAATAACAAGCCCTCAGGGCCTGATGGTATCCCAGCTGAGGTGTATAAATCAGGTAGGACCTCTGCTTACCAGCCGTCTCCACTCCATCCTAGAGAATAAATGGGAAAAGAAGGAAACTTCTCCAAACTCTTAAAGGCGCCTCCATCGTCAATATTTTTAAGAACAAGGGAGACCGGTCAGATTGTGGCAACTACTGCGGAATCTCGCTGCTGTCCGTAGCTGGCAAGATTTTCCCTTGGGTCCTCCTAAACAGACTTCTTCCTGAGGCAGAAAACTTCCTCCCAGAATCTCAGTGTGACCTTACACCATCACGTGGCACCACTGACATGATATTTGGTGCCCGCCAGATACAGGAAAAGTGCAGAGAACAGTGTCGTGACCTGTACATCACCTTCATCGACCTTACCAAGGCTTTCGACTTGGTCAACAGGGAAGCCCTCTGAGGTGGGTGTACATAAGACTCAGATTCTCTTTCAGCCTGCCCCTGGTTCAATCACACCTCCACCATACATCCAGCTAAACGGTACTACCCTCTCTAATGTTACCCACTTTTGGTATCTCGGCTCCCACCTGTCCATCACCGCGTACATCGATGAAGAGATTCAACACCGGATCAGATGTGCATCTCAAACCTTTGGCAGACTCCGTACCCGTGTCTCCAGCTGTAGGAAGATGAAGTAATCTACAAAGTTGCACGTATACCGAGCAATGGTCCTGCCCAACCTGCTATATGGCACTGAAACATGGGTCACATACGGAAGACACCTCAAAGTACTTGAAAACTTTCACCAACGTAGTCTACGTTCCATCCTCTGAGTTCGCTGAGAAGACAAGAAAACAAATGCCCGTATTCTCGCTGACACCAACTGCAGGAGTATCGAGGCTACCTTTATCCATGAACAACTACGTTGGACTGGCCATGGTACCCGCATTGACGACAGTAGACTGCCAAAGCAGCTACTTTGCAGTCACCTAACGAATAGTAAACGTAATGCTGGTGGGCAACTGAAAAGGTATAAGGATAGTATTAAGACACCGCAATGATTGGAGGAGCACCACACAAGAAGGTGTCAATACTTTCGAGTTAGCCCGACTTTATACCGACGCAGACAAGCGTCAACTCTGGAAAGACGCTGCCGCCGCCCCTCCCGCACTAAATGTAGCCCTCCACCTATGCAACATCTGCCGGTCACCTCAGAACTCACCAACGTAGGCGACATCCTTAATAACTCATATCATTTTATTATAGCTGGATGATCGTCATACTCGATTCCGGATGACAGCAACGTAGTGGTAGTAGGGATGTACGAATGAGTGTCAAGTGGACCGGCTAGCTGTGTGGACCTCAGGTATCAGGAGACTTGTTAATTTGTAGTGGTGGTCATTGCTACGTCACCATAATACTATTATTGTGAATTGTGAAGTGTCTTACCACATTTCTTATATGATTATAGGTAGTGTTAACATGGCATGTTCATTATAAAAGTTAGTGTGAGCATTTTGTGTTTTTCCTGCTTCAGGATTTATTCACCTTCTGCCATTACTCAGTCCTTCAATCATCATTTTCTTATTACTCGATAAAGTGTAAATATTTTTGGATTTATATTTGTTCCAATTTAATATTTGTGATATTTAAAGTACTAAGTGTGAGATTTTCTTACGATTTTGACTGTTGAGCCGATGGTATAACAGGTTGCAAAGAATGACGTCAAAGTGCCTCGTACGCTGACCTTGGTGGATTCTTAACCTATATCCACAACGTGGATAAGGTTGTACTCCTCGATGACTTCAAAGCCCGAGTTGACGAAGGCGTTATTTATGGCAGTGAGCCATTAGAAGAAACGACGTGGGCCAGTGTTACACCAACCTCTTTCTTCTCGTTGCTCTCAAGGGACAGACAAGAGCTGCAATTTTCATGAAAGGAGTGCAATCTACAGTAAACCGACTAAAGAGGATGCAGACTCCGATGGGAATTCGCACTGGGAAGACCGTCATCTCGAGCACCTGCAGAGATACTCTCGGCCAGTCCAGCAGAAATCATCAATATCAGTTCGATGAAAACCATAGAGAGATCTATTTACTTATCTAAAGCAAACTTACTGCCCCCATTGTCCGAAAAAGCAACTTTTTCAGTCTTAAACCAAAGATGATACAATTCGTCAGCAAAAGACACTGGAGTAGCGCTTATTAGTGAGCTGAACATATGGGGGAACTAGAATATGCACAAAAACCAAAATAGTTAGAAGATCAACACCACATGAACGCGCTCTTAAATTCATCCAAAATTATCTACGGTTCAACTACCAAGACAGTATTCTACACTGCTGGAAAGAGCACAACCCATTCTCTCCGCAACCGAAATACCAATATGGATATCGTGACTACCCTGCAGGTCCCTCAGTACCCGGAGCTGGCCCACCTCTATAAATTCCATCTCGTGACGAGGCAGCCACTGCCATCAATCAGTACAGTTAAGATGTTTAAAGCAAGAGGATCTCTGCTTACCAACTGTCTCCATTCTGTCCTAGAGAATATAATGGAACAGAAGGAAGTCCCTAAAACCTCTTAGACGCCACCACCTCCATTACATGCAAGAGTAATGGAGGTGGACAATATCCTCCAGGAGTCACAATACAGTAAACTATCTCGCTGCAACACTTTGCTGTCCACCAGACACAGGGAAGACCAGAAGACAGTGCTCCCACCTTCACCTGACCTTCAGTCCCATTACTAAGGGAACAACAGTGAGGCACTGGCAGGGTGAGTGTTAGACTTTGGTTAGGTGAGTGAGAGACACTGGCAGGGTGAGACACGCTAAGACTCCTAAATCTCCACACTTTCTCGCATCATTACTTGTGTTAAACGGCCGCTTCTCACCACTGATGATCCCACACCTTAGTGACCGCCCTCACACCTCTCTCTCTCTCTCGTACAACACAATGTACCCCGGCCAGTGGCCAAGAAAAACAAAAGGCACCAGTTTAGTCCGGTGAGGGTAGGACAAAAAGCTCCTCAAACCTAACCTAACCTACCCTACCCTAACCTAACCTAACCTACCCTAACCTAACCTAACCTACCCTAACCTAACCTAACCTACCTAACCTAACCTAACCTAACCTAACCTACCCTAACCTAACCTACCCTAACCTAACCTAACCTACCCTAACCTAACCTAACCTACCATAACCTAACCTAACCTGTAACGTAACGTAACGTAACCTAACCTAACCTAACCCTATCTAATGAGTGTTTGTCAGTGCACCATAGGCAAGTACACCAACAGCTAATTATGTAAATAGAATAAGGTATCAACTTATCACATTGAACCTCCATACCATCATTCTTCCTCTATATAACTCGTTCATTTTCTTGTTCATTGATGGTTCTTCTGTTCCGAGGTAGAGATAAATTATTTGGATTTTTTATTTTTTATTTATTACTAAACTCAACACACTTTAATATCATTCTACCTCGGAAATTTCATGGGGGAGAAAGAGGTGGGAGGGGAAGAAGAAGAGGGAGGTGAGGAAGAGGGGAGGAGGAATGTGAGTTGAAGGAAGAAGAAGATTACTATAAAGTACTTAACACTACTATACTTAACACTCCTATACTTAACACTACTATACTTAGCACTACTATACTTAACACTACTATACTTAGCACTACTATACTTAGCACTACTATACTTAACACTACTTTACTTAACACTACTTTACTTAACACTACTTTACTTAACACTACTTTACTTAACACTACTATACTTTACACTACTATACTTAACACTACTATACTTAACACTACTATAAGTAACACTAACATACTTAACATTACCATACTTAACACAACAACACAACTACTTAATACTACTTTAATAAATACTACAATGACGCATGTTTCTTAGGAGTAACTTAGCTAGAGATAATGATAAGGTCAATTGAACGTCGACCCAATAACACATACTGATAGAAAATGGATTAATATTGATAATCTATTAAATAAACAAACGAACTTAATACGAGACGATGTTTTCTGAATCGTTTCTGTCCCAAGTGGATTAGCTTAAATTATTGGCATACACCAGTGCACAATGTAATGCTTCTGCAACACGAATTCAGCTAAAAAAAAAAAAAAAATTGTCTTAGTTCAACCTCTTCTTCCTCCTTCTCCTCCTCCCCTTATCCCCCTACTGGCTGAGAATTTAAGAACGCATTTCAATTTCAATCAACAACTTCAAGAGGAGAGAACAAAACGACATTAACATTGCACAGAGACCACCGTTACCACAATCGTCTCTCGCTGTTAATCACACGCGATAAAAAGGTAAACCAACTAAAAATCAGGACCTAGATGAGGTCTCTCAGTTACGGGAAAATAATTAACATAAGTATCTCTGAGACTGGTGGTTCGGTCTGGCCAGTGGTCAGGTAGTGGCTCAATAGCAGGAAGGAGGGACAAAAACCTACACGGGTGAGTGGACGCAGGCCCTGGGTCCCGCCACACATGCAAACTTACACCAGGTAATCGCTATTATTGACAACTTCTGGACACTAAATCCTCGCCTCCACCTCTTGGGAGATTAAGTAGCGCGTCTCAGTGAGTAGCTGTTGGCTTAGGATGTAAAGACCCATTACAGATAGGACATCGGTAGTATGAATGTATACTATTAGTAATGGGTAGTATAGAACATACATAATTTAAACGTATTATGAGAAGAAAAACAAGAATGATTATCACAATTTGGGGAGAATCATCTGTGCTTCCGAGGAGAATCGAATACCAGCTCCCACATCAATGACCAAGAAGAGGAGAAGAGATGATAGAGGACTGTTGACAAAATTTCTCCCCGGCAGATGAAGAGAGACCGAGACATATTCTTCCTCCGCTGCTGTCGCCCTTATAGCCACCCTCAATAAGACACATTTTCCCTCATTGTAACACTGAACTATAACCCTTACAGAGGCTTCTCACGGGCTGGTCTCCTTGAGGTGGAGATACAACCGTGTTACCCTGACCAGAGAACAATTCCAGCCAGCCAATCTGCATGTAATGAGGTGGAGGGAAAACTGCTATATTCTCCCTTACCTCCACAACATGGACGATTATTTAGTCAAGGATCAGCGTGAGCACATGAAAGGTAAGCGACGGTCTGTCCCCAGTCTGGATCATTTGAAGGTTACCTCCCTCCCCCCTACCAGCTTATTTCACCTACTGAAGATTAACCTAACCTAACCCAACCCAATCTATATTTACCAAACCTAACCTAACCTCACCTCACCTAACCTTGCCTAACCTGCCGAGTGAGTTTTTGTCCATGCACCATAGTATAAAATTATACTCGTACGACACCTTGCTTGTTGCTGGATAGTTTCGTGAAGACTTTTGGGGAAACCTTCTCTCTATGCGTCCTGACACATTACACAGACGTTAAACTGACAAACAATAATGATATCGTTTCGTTATTCCTTCATCTATCAATATATTTCGTTAATTGTCACATGCTTCTGAGTAACACGTATGTGAACCCTTCAGGAAGACCTCAGCATCTGATGGCTTTTCTGGCTTAGCTCTTCTTAGTCAAAGTGTCATACAGTCTATACATACTGAACTGTATACCAACATTGTCTGTATACATACTGAACTGTATACCTGCATAATCAGTGTTGCATCATCAACACGAATGAGATGCTGGCAACACTGTTCGACGTGAGAACTTGGTTCCTGTAAGACAGTTATACGCTCCTCCTCCCCCTCCCCTCTCTCCTCCTCCCTCTACCCCCACCCCCCCCCCTCTTTCCCTCCTCTCCCCCTCCCGCACTTCCACATATACCAGCGCCTGTTCATATTTACCTACACGTGAGAAGTTTAACATTGGCCCGCTAATACAGTAGATAGATACATCCATAGATAACAACAACAGCAATATAATAATAAAAGTAATAATAATAATAAAAATAATAATAATAATAATAATAATAATAATAATAATAATAATAATAATAATAATAATAATAATAATAATAATAATAATAATAATGATGATGATGATGATGATGATGATGATAATTAATAATAATAATAATCCACGTCTTATTCTCGGCAGTTTCCACATTAATCTACTCATGTTAATTTCTCCCATAACAATTTAATTAATAATCAGTGAGGATCATTTCACTGCAAGGGACTGAGCAAATTAGAATCAAATAGTTGTTTTTACTTTGAATTATCGATCAAACATTTCAGGAATACATATATCAAATTCTCATATAAATCCTACTGTTAGTTAATCCCTTATCTACGGTGTCGCCTCTGAGCTGAATAAACTAGTCGTAGTGTCGATCTAGTGGTAAGACTGAGGTTGGTGTAATACGTCAGTGCTCGGCGGTAATGACTCGAACAACGTCATTAAACTGTAAACAGACAGTGCCAACTTGATTCACTTTTCGACGAGGGTAAGGACAAAAAACTCTTAGCCTAACCTGACCTGACCTGACCTGACCTGACCTGACCTAACCTAACCTCTCTCTCTTGTTTCTTACTGAAGTAGAAGTGTAATGACGTCACCATTGCTTACCCGGTGACATCACCATTGTTTACCTTGTGACACCACCAGTGTCAAGCCCGTGACGTCACCACTGTTTAGCCAGTGACGTCACCACTGTTTAGCCCGCAACGTCACTAAAAATAATAATAATAATAATAAACGGTTTATTAATAGAGTTGCAGCCGGTGCCTGAAAATATACAGACTTACATTTGATTTAGACATAATGATATAATATGCATTGAATACATTTACAAGGCTGTACAGTACATAAATCAGGAGTTGTTTATTATTTTAACAATAGATGGGATGGTGCTGTTCTTATATCTATCGGTGCAGGCTCTTATGGGCTGTATTTTGTTGTAGTGGCGGACTGCTCGAGTTGGGTGGGGGGCTGCAGGTGGCAGGAGGTGGCGATGACGAGGGTGGTGCAGTAGTCCACTGGCAAACCTTTCCAGTGCTTGGTGGTGGAGGTCACTGAGGGATGGCACTATTATTTACCCCCGTGACTTCATCATTGTCTACCCCGTGACATCACTTGTTTTATCATGACATTACCATTATATGTCGTCCAGTTATGTATTACATCTCATTGTTGTCTCACTCACTGTTAGCTGCCCCGTGACGCTACAACATCTGTGGTGAAGTTTACCTGTACCTGCTGAGAGTGTCCAGCCAACAACCAGAATATTACAGAAACGGGGCGACTAATGATCATTTACTCAATTAAGCAATTAGTTAATTAGGGGAACATTTGCAGCTAGAGACAGTACGTTACCAACACTGATTGGACTAAACCATTTCTTCATCCTCACTTAAGCGTTAATTAGATTTGTTTATGGAGAAAACACGAAAAGTGTAAGACTCTAGTTTATATTTTGTAATTAAAGGACTGTAGACAATGGTATACCACCCAAATTATAGCTTTAAAATAATCAATGATAAATTGCGCTGCGCAGTTTTAGAATTTCAAGAAAATCACAAACTGATGAGGGAAAGACCAGCCTAATTATCTACGGCTGTGTGAGAGAGGGAAGGCATTACCATCGGTGGTGTACTAACTAGTGTAATGATGAAGAGTGAGGAAACAGAACTGCATTATAACATGATGTTGTGTTTATATTCATAATCACATTTTATCATTATGAGTTAAATTTAACCCAAAAGTGAGAATATTATCGTACAAGTTGAACTACTGACCCATCTGGCCAGTAACGAGCTTCTTGGGAACAGTTGCATGTGTGAGGTGTTCTGCCTGCTGATACCATGTGTTTACGATACAGCCGTAAAGTTATTTTTCTGAGCCGCAGACATGTAGTCGGAGCCAAAATTTAGAAATCTTTAAATTATGTAAGATAAATGGTGCACAGTTGACTCGGGTGAAAAAGGTAGAAACTCAGAGTTAAAAGTACAGCCACATTTATCTCCGGCTCTCGTCACTGTCACCTAAAGCCATTCTTCCCTTATGGGTGAAAAATCTTTGTTGGCTGAAACCAAACCATTGGCGAGCGAGACCCATTGACTAGGTTCAAAAGAGTCCCTAGGGATGAATAGTTAGGGAAACATTAAGAGAAATGGCGAAAATAATACTGGGGAAATAGTGGTATGGTCGAATGGTGGTGGTGGTGTAGTGTAGTATGGTGGTTGGTGGTGTAGTGTAGTATGGTGGTGGTGGTGTAGTGTGGTATGGTGGTTGGTGGTGTAGTGTAGTATGGTGGTTGGTGGTGTAGTGTAGTATGGTGGTTGGTGGTGTATTGTATTATGGTGGTTGGTGGTGTTGTGTATTATGGTGGTTGGTGGTGTAGTGTATAATGGTGGTTGGTGGTGTTGTGTGGTATGGTGGTTGGTGGTGTAGTGTAGTATGGTGGTTGGTGGTGTAGTATGGTGGTTGGTGTGTGTATGTGGCTGGTGGTGTGGTGTATTATGGTGGTTGGTGGTGTGGTGTAGTGCGGTGTATGGTGGTGTGGTGTATGTATTTGGTGTTGGTGGTGTAGTGTAGTATGGTGGTTGGTGGTGTAGTGTAGTATGGTGGTTGGTGGTGTGTGTAGGTGGTTGGTGGTGGTAGTGTGGTATGGTGGTTGGTGGTGTAGTGTATTATGGTGGTTGGTGGTGTAGTATGGTTGGTGGTGTGTGTAGGTTGTTGGTGTGTTAGCGGTGGTTGGTGGTGTAGTGTATTATGGTGGTTGGTGGTGTAGTGGTAGGTATGGTGGTTGGTGTGTGTAGGTGTAATATGGTGGTTGGTGGTGGCAGTGTAGGTAGTAGGTGGTGGTGTGTAGGTGTAGTGGTAGTGTGATTAGGTGTGGTGGTGTTGGTGGGGTGTGGTGTAGTGTAGTATGGTGGTTGGTGGTGTAGTGTATTATGGTGGTTGGTGGTGTAGTGTAGTTGGTGGCTGGTGTAGTGTATGTTGGTTGGTTGGTGTGTGTGTAGTGTATGGTGGTTGGTGGTGTGAGTAGTATGGTGGTTGGTGGTGTAGTGTAGTAGGTATGGTGGTTGGTGGTGTAGTGTAGTATGGTGGTTGGTGGTGTAGTGTATTGGTGTGGCTGGTGTGTAGTGAGTTGGTGGTGGTGGTGTAGTGGTAGGGTGGTGGTGGTGTAGTGTATTATGGTGGTTGGTGGTGTGTGCATTATGGGTGGTGGTATAGTGTAGTTGGTGGCTGGTGGTGGTGTGTAGTATGGTGGTTGGTGGTGTAGTATATTATGGTGGTTGGTGGTGTTGTGTATTATGGTGGTTGGTGGTGCACTTGGTGGTTGGTGGTGTAGTGTATTATGGTGGTTGGTGGTGTAGTGTAGTATGGTGGTTGGTGGTGTATTATGTGGTGGTTGGTGGTGTAGTGTAGCATGGTGGTTGGTGGTAGTGTAGTATGGTGGTTGGTGATGTGTAGTGTAGTATGGTGGTTGGTGGTGTAGTGGGTATGGTGGTTGGTGGTGTATTATGTGTAGGTGGTGGTGGTGGTGGTGTGTAGTGGTGGTTGGTGGTGTAGTGTAATTAATGTGTGAATTATGGTGGTTGGTGGTGTAGTGTAGTATGGTGGTGATGGTGTAGTGTAGGTGGTTGGTGGTGCAGTGTAGTATGGTGGTTGGTGGTGTAGTGTATTATGGTGGTTGGTGGTGTAGTGGTGAGTATGGTGGTGGTGGTGTATGGTAGTTATAGTGGTGGTGGTGTGTGTATTATGGTGGTTGGTGGTGTAGTGTAGTATGGTGGTTGGTGTGTAGTGTAGTATGGTGGTGGTGGTGTAGTGTAGTATGGTGGTTGGTGGTGTGCATGGTGGTGGTGGTGTAGTGCATGCGTGGTTGGTGGTGGGTGGGCGGTGGTGGTGGTGTAGTGTATGGTGGTTGGTGGTGTAAGTGTATTATTGGTATGTGTATGGTGGTTGGTGTAGTGTATTATATGTGTAGTGGTTGGTGGTGGTGGTGGTGTAGGTGTTGGTGGTGTAGTGTAGGTGTGGTGGTAGTGTATTATGGTGGTTGGTGGTGTAGTGTAGTATGGTGGTTGGTGGTGGTGTATGGTGGTTGGTGGTGTGGTAGTATGGTGGTGGTGGTTGGTGGTGTAGTGTAGTATGGTGGTGGTGGTGTAGTGTAGTATGGTGGTTGGTGATATAGTGTAGTCTGGCGATTGGTGGTTGTATTGTGAAATGGTTGTTGGTACTTATACTGTGGTATAGCGGTTGGTGGTGTAGTGTGGTATGGTGGTTGGTGGTGTAGTGTAGTATTGTGGTTGATGGTGTAGTATTGTATTTGATTTTGAAATTTTGCCACTTACAGTGGCTAGTTTATTGTGCACCCCATACTTATCCTGTGAGCGGTAACACAAAAGGATTACAGAGTAGAGTTCACAAAGGGTCAGTACAACTAACCCCCGTGGTCAGGATATTATGTCACTGGATGTTACACAATATTTCAAATAAATTTTGTTTAGTTCTACACATAAAGGGTAACTTATTCACAACTGCTTGAGTACAGGAGTGTGAGGCAGTATGTCTGGCCTCACACTTTGTTATTCACGTTTGCGTGAGAAGTATTCAAGCTATCTTGCCATTAGAAATAAACTGTTGTGTCATTTCACACATAGTGTGTAGTATGGTGACTGTAGTGGTGTAGCGTAGTATGGTGTTGGTGGTGAAGTGCAGTATGGTGTTGATGGTGTAGTGTAGTATGGGGTGGACTGGTGGTGTAGTGTAGTATGATGACTATGGTGGATGTAGTGTGGTTTGGTTTAGTAATTGGTGGTGGTGTGTGGTATGGTGACTGTGGTGGTGTAGTGGAGTATGGTGGTTGGTGGTATAGTGTGGTAAAAGAGAGATAAAACCCGAGTAAGGGGTTAGAAGTGTGCTAGGAAGCGTGTGTGTAACAGAAGGGACGTGTGGTGGGAGACTACTTGGCTGGGTTCATCCGTCCCCTCCCCCACCACCAGACACACACAAACCAGGAATTTAATTGGTGGTCAGCCAAGGTATAAAGTCAATGCTTACCCCTGAACACATTAGCATAGATAAATATGTTTTTTTGTCTGCTTCTAAAACCTATCTATGTATTTATTTATTTTTTTATGAACCATCTCGTGGGATCCAATGTTGACGTCGTTGCTACACTGTTGGATATTCAGTGTCATGGGATCGAACCCACTTGGTAGCAGTGTCCTCATAAAGTACACATCTCTAGTTATAGATGTTGAAAGTTATTGGGTAATCGTCAGAGGCACAGTAATGGAGATAGCTTGGTCTCTAGGACTTACGGCTCTCAATTTACTGTGAGCTGATAAATACTGAGAATAAAAATTTAAATTAGCTATAATTTTATAGATTTTAAGATCATATTATACATTTATTTCCGGTTGTTGGTTACATTTAATGAACGTAAAGCGCTCCACCTCTGATCTGACTGATGAATGTTTTAACCAGCGTGAAGAATATTAAAAAAAAAATGTGACGTAACTCACTTAGTCAACACTGTTCACCCACCTTTGTTTGGGCTTTGTAGATGGAAACAATAAAACACATCTTTCATAAGATAAGTTTAAGGTGAGTGATTCTCTTTAGTTTGTGTGAGTGTAGTCTATCTAAAATATTAAACCACACAATATACCAGATAGCTGCGTGGAGACCGTTGGTAGCTTTGGTTTAGCCTTGATCTGGGTAGTTCGCCCCGGGACAATACACACGTCTCCGAAAGCGATGACTTTCAAAATAAGAAAATAAGTTAAAATTATTTATATTGTTATTTGTTATGTTTTGTACAGTTTTACCTTATTTCCGTTTGTTTCCCGTTTATTTGTTTGTTTTTAATAATCAAATACCGCGGGATAAACAATATAAAAAAATCTGGTTACTTTTTTGTCACCAGTTGATTGATACCACTTTGAGACATCGATGACGTGAGTGTTTTGAGGGTTCAGGAGGAACTTTTCGATTCATCAGACTCAATCATCCAAAAACGAGCCATTATACGAACTGAAATAATGATATAATCTTTTGTAATACATTGCTTTATACTTTATAATTGGAAAAGATAAAGACAAAGATATTTAAAGATAAATGTGTGGAGAAATGAATGTGTAAAACATGACCAAATTCGGTCCGTTATAGCACTGGGATTAGGTTTGGCCGGTTCACTCAAGTCTTGAATCTGTCTCGTTTCGCGGTTTCGGATTTATGAGAATGTCAACAGGGGCCTCTAACAAAAAGTTCATACGCAGTGCTGTCTCTGCCTTAGTGCCGGTAAGAAAGTATAGCACACGAAGGCTTATTGACAAAGAAATAGCCGATGAAGAGACTGAAATTAACGAGGTCTCCAAAGTATCGTAAATTGTTCGTCGGGGTAGTAAAGTGTTTGCAAGTGTCATGAAGTGTTCCAAAGTGTCAGTGTTCTAAAGTGCCGTAAAAAACAAATAGTTTGTGTGTCATAAAATGACAATGTGTCATAAGAACTCGATTAGTTATAAAGTGTCCATACAACATGTAATAATGTCATTCAGTGTCGAAAAGTGCCGTAAGGTGCTGTGAAGTCTCTCAAAGGGTCATAAAGTGTCATTGATGTAAAGTGTCAATAAAGAGCCATTAAGGCGTAAAGTTTCGCAGTGTCGTAAAATGTCATTAACGACGTAAAGTGTTACAGAATGCCTTGAACTATCGCAAGGCGTAAAGTGTCATGGAGCACAGCAAAGTGTCGTCAAGTGCCATGAGGTGTCATATACAGTAAGGATTGAATTTGCCACTTATAGCGGCTAGTTTATTGTGCACCCCATTCCCCATTTTCATCCTGTGGCGGAAGCACAGAAGGATTACAGAGCAGAGTTCACAAAGGGTCAGTATAACTAACCCCCGTGGTCAGGATATTATGGCACTGAATGTTAAAGAGTATTTCAAATAAATTCTTGATTTAGTTCTATGCATACAGTAACTTATTCGCAACTGCGTGAGTTCAGGAGGCAATATGTCTGGCCGCACACTTTGTTATTCACATTTGCGTGAGAGGTATTCAAGCACATTGTTTATTTGGTTCTATACATGGGAACTGATATAGCTAATAAGTGCCAAAAAAGTGAATACAGTCTTAATATATCGGCTATCTTGCCATTAGAGATGAAGTGTTGTGCCATTTCACACACAGTGTGCTTGGACCTGTCCCTAAAAGGTTCTATCTTCACACAGTCCAGGACGTAGTGTTCAAGTGTGTGGCCATATGTCTGGCCACACACTTTACAGTTAGTCTTTTTCACATCCTTTTGAGGAACATACTCCAGAGGTATACTTACAGTATATCCTAACCTTAGTCTAGCGGTCACAACATCTTGTAATCTAGTGATCTTGTTACTTGCTCCATATACATGTTTCACTTGATACATCTCATCATGGTAAACTATGGATCGACTAGTGCCTGTTTGCACTTGTCTACTTGCGTCAGATTCATTATTAAGTTCTTTCCTAATTACAGTTTTAAGGGCTCTTTTTGACAGACCCAGATTGTATTCAACGGTGTCTTTGTTAGACGCGAGTTTGGCGAGGGCATCAACTCTGTCATGTTCTTTGAGGCCTATGTGAGAGGGTATCCACAACAGTTTGATCTTGACACCCCAGTCAACAAGGCACGCATATTTGTGACTGGCTCCAGAGACAAGCGCGTGACAACTTGAGTTGAGGGTATCAAGGGCAAGTCGTGAGGATAGAGAGTCAGTGATGATGAGACTGTCAGTGACAGTGGTTTCAATAAATTTAATAGCTGTGAGTATGACAACTAATTCAGTTTGTAGAGTGGATGCCCAGTTGTTAACTCTAACTCCCTTTTCAATTGCATTACCGTCAAGTTGAATCACAACGATAGCCCTTCCAGCCCTCCCACAGGCGGTGTTAAGAGATCTATCAGTGTAAATGGTCTGTGTGATATTATCATCAGTCTGTAGAGTGTGTATGTGTTCAAGAGCTCTCACTTTTGCAGTGTGTTGGAAATAAATACTTTGTATAATTAATTTTTTTAGGCGGATATGTTGGTATTGTGATATCGAAGGGAACTGTCCGCCAGGGTGGCAGGAAGCGCTGTTGTGTCTCAACTTTGTACAAATGGTCTAGTCCAAACATCTTCATATGTGTAGCTGTAGTTTGGATCCATTTAGACTCACCAGTCCCATGGTTCATACATTCTAGCAATTTTAAGTTAACAATGTTATCAGGATCACCACGCAAAAGCCTCAGGGCTATCATGAGGTTGACTTCAATTATTCTATCTTTAACACTGGGTATACCTAGTTCTTTCCTTATATTAAGTACTTTAGTGCTCATGGGACATCCTAGGATAATTCTGAAGGCTCTATTTTGCATTTTTTTCGAGCTTGTCAATGCCTTTCCCGTCACGAAGGACCAGGGCTGGTGCGTGGTAATATATCAGAGATCTTATATAGCCTAGGTACACTCACGCGCCATAGTTATGATGCACCCTCTACCCCTACTCCTGACTCGATAGAAGTCGTAGCCTTGAATTGAATTGAATTTGAATTGAAACAGTTTATTTAGCCAGAAAAAACCAGATACAGGGTGGATAATAATAACAATATTAACATGGCTGAGCCAGTTGAGAACCTGTGCTTCATACTGAACGCCCCCCCCCCCCTCTCTCACATTCCCCCACCCATCATTCAGTGGTGCTTTGTGGTAGCTCGAAGCTTCGCTGGATTATAGAATAGCAGTTCATGATGTAATATTTGAGAGAATATATGCACGATACAGATTTTTTAGTGACTTTACAACACTATATTTACCATCACTATACTTAACATCACTATACAAGAGGGACCGTTCGGTTTGCAGCCCTGACTACGACTTCTCTCGAGCCAGGAGTAGGGGTAGAGGGAGCATCGAAACTATGGCGCGTGAGTGTCCAGTTGCGTAAGAATATTCTGCTCCTCAAAGCTGTAGCCAGTGGAGACATCCGGCAACTCCCTCTCTGAGTAGTGAACAGGGCACGTTTCAAATCAATATGAATGAACCAGTCTCGAACCCTGGTGTGGTCAGGGGTAGGATGAAACCAGTTACGTCAAATAATTTATTTAATGAATGCCTTAATTTCGCCTCTGATTCATAAAAATCTTATTCATGGTCTTTGTTTAGTTTTTTTTTTTCATTACAAAAACGTCATCATTGTTGTTATTTATAATATTATGCGGTGTGGAGAACCCGATAACGACTCTTAGGTTGGTTATTTACCCAAGTGGTGTTAATTTATACGATTTGTCCTTTGAGGTTAATTATTATTTCAGGGGACTAAATAAATGGAGGTTAAATTAATAACTCAAATACTTGTCTCCTATATTTAACCCGTCCAACAAAAACCAATTGTATCATGCATAAATGAATTTATACAACAATTTTAATACAACCCACCTATTTGGCTCACCTAACCCGTCCAAAATACAGCCATATATAAAAAATATAACCTAATTTACCAAAATAACCACACTAGTAACCCGCCCATCCTCCATTGCTGACAATACCTCTGGCAGTCGTTCAGGAACTGACGCCACAGCCCTCGGTGTCACATTAAGATGAATGTCTTGTATAACAACTGCATTTGTAAACGGGTTTTGATCTACAGCTTGATGTATCTTTCTTGGGGCGCCTGTTCTATGCCGATCTACCAGATTTTCCTCTTCATCCCACCTTTTCAGCCACCGATAAGCAGTTTTCCGGTCAATTACAAGTTCTCTTACTATATCCGTGTTGGTAAAGCCACTGTCTCTCATACCAACGATTCTTCGTTGTAGAGTAACCTTGGCCTAACGACGATCCATTTTCAAAGCTCAGCGCTGGACAGACTGAGGAAACTACGGGACCGCATCCACGATTACACTTCATATCCTTTTGGTGTGAGAATCAGTGCTATTCCAGTGAAGTGTTTTGAACACTTCGTTTCCCCACAGGATCCATATGCCATACAGAGGACACTATTTCCTGATCCATATTACTAATGTCATATTTGTTTAATGTAACGCGAGACTCAAGAAATCCTAAAAAATACAGTAATGGATTACTACGGCTGCCAGGTGACACAGATGACAGTAACGGGAGCATGTTAGACTTACGTAAAGATAACTTCCCATTGGGATTAATGATAACGACCATAAGTCACGGATCAATTTGCTGATCTTTCTTAGGAGTGATAACAACGTTATGTCACGTCAGCCAGCCTAAGCATGACACAGCTGTTTGTCCATTATGCGCATGCGCTAACATGGAAGAATGCTACATCCATTGGCATTACTGATAATATGTTCTTGGGCAATTTTTTTTTTTTGAATATCACATGTAACTGATTCTGGTTTCTTCCAGCATCTGTTCCCCATTTACTATAGTGCAGGTCAATGTTATTGGTGCAGGTGACCGTCACGGGGCACCTGTAAGAGGTGTGATAATAACCGCTAGAGCTGTAAAATTATCTATTTTATTATCAGTCAATTTATGCTGTTTTTATTAACCTTTCTAATATTATATGAAGGCAAACATTCATATTGTGGCAAACATATAGTCATAATTATGTCAATTAATTAAAATAGTGATGGATAACAAACCAAATATTTTTGAGTAACTGGTTTCATCCAAACGCCGCCCACACTAGGGTTCGAGACTGGTTCATTCATATGGGTTTCATACGTGCCCTGTTCACTACTCAGAGAGTTGCCGGATGTCTCCACTGGCCAAAGCGATGTGGGGCAGAATATTCTTCCGCAACTGTACATTGTTTTGACAATTCTAATATTAGCACCATAATGTGGGCTGTGCCCCGCTACACCTCTAAGAGGTCTCAGTCTGTCAGTACATTGGCGTGTTAGCTGTTGTATGACAGGTAAGGTACAGTCACCCAAAAAAGTCCTGTCGCGAACCTTGAACCCAGGGGATTTAGACTCGTGAACCCGAAGCAGTAGGCACTGATATATTATTCTGTCCATAAATGCTTCGGATTCAAGAGTCTGAATCTCGGGGTTCATGGTTCGCGACAGGACTTTTTTGGGTGACTGTACAGTCGGCCACAAGAATAAGTATACACCTACGGTTCGTGTTTGAGACAAAATATCTGGTAACACTGTCCTGAACAGAACAGACAAAATTACAAAATGACCTGTAATTTATGTTTTATTCCTACATATATGTTATAAATACATTTGTTGTGAATGTCTTACTAGTGTCTTGTGTTTATATAACAACTAATATATTGTATCCACTGGTAGTAAACTTGTTGCCGAATGGTATTGCAGTATCGTACAGCTCCCTCCTCCTCCCCCCTCCCCCCCTTTTTCTCTTACCCTACTTTTTTTTTACTGATGTTTGGATTAGTAAAGGAAGGAAGAGGAGTAAATAGAAGAATAAAGAAGGGAAACATAAAATAATTAGAGATAACTGGTGGGGGGGAGCTGAGTTTCATCAAGCGTCTGGATGCGCAGTTTCAACGTTACCAGACCATTTTCGAACCTTACAGCTACAGTGTGTATACTTATTCCTGTGGCCGACTGTACAGTCACCCAAAAAAGTCCTGTCGCGAACCATGAACCTCGAGATTCAGACTCTTGATTCCGAAGCATTTATGGACAGAATAATGTATCACTGTCTACTGCTTCGGGTTCACGAGTCTGAATCGTGGGTCGCGACAGGACTTTTTTGGGTGACTGTACATGGTTCAGGGTGGTTTGCATTTCACGATGAGTTTTAGTATGTATAAGAATATCATCAGCATAGCTGATTGTGGTATTACTGGTGTTGTCTGGTATTAAATTTAATAATGCATTCATAAGAACATTGAACAAAGTGGGGCTTTGTACTCCACCTTGACGGGTACCAAGTTGCATATCTTTATCTTCACTTTTGTAACCCTGAAATAGTGCAGCAGCTCTTCTGTTGGTTAGGTAACCAATTATCCAGTGTAACAGCCTACCGACTATATCCATTTTGGCTAGTTCGTACAATATAAGTTGCCTATTGGCAATATCAAATGTCAGCTTTAGGTCAAGAAATGTGGTGTATCTGTGCCTTTCATCGCCATGCACTGTTAGGAATGTGGTGATGCAATTATGTACACCCTTACCATGGGTGAAGCCAATTATGTTAGGAGACATGTGTTCTCTGATTCTATATAAGAGTCTGCCAAGAATCATCCTCTCAAAGGTTTTACACAGGCAGCTGGTTTGTGATATGGGACGAAAAGCATCAGGCTGTCCTGGTTTCGGTATTGGTACAACAATATGCTGGTCCATGATGTGGGTAGTTGGCCCTCGGCATGACTCATATTGTACAATGACAATAATGGATTGCCCGGCACACGCCTTAGTAGTCTAACAATATTGTAGGTGACTCCGTCCTCTCCAGGGGCGGTAGACCTACCCCTGGCGAGGGCGGCGTCAAGCTCCCACTCAGTATATGGAACATCACACTCTTCGTGCTGTTTGCCCAGCATAAAGTTAATAAGATTACTTCTCTCTGCAGACTTCGCATCAAGGAGTCCCCGAGTCCTAGCTGGTAACATGTCATAGCTAGAGACATGAGCCCGCTTTGTTATTAGCTCATTCGACTTTTGCAGAGGGTTTGTATGGGAGACGTGTCTACTGTTTTTACCTCTGATTGTGTTTATGTCTTTCCAGGCTTTGCTGAGGGATGTGTTGGTTCAGGCTGTTGACATATGTCTCCCATTCATTTTGTCTGAGTTAGTTTACACGTTCCCTGACAGCAGCAAGGGAGGCTTGATAAAATTGTAACATTTGAGGTGTGCTAATTTGTTTGTAACCCTTACCCACCATCCTGACTGTAGCCCTGATTTGTTTTCAGTTTGGGGTCATCATAGCACACGAGGTGACTCTGTACGGCACCAGGGATTCTGCTACCACCAGCGCAAAGTAACTACTAATAATAATACTGTTGTGTTCTTGACATATTGAAAAAGTTCTCTCAGTCATCCATTTGACATCAACGAATGCTTAAGATCATTTGCTCTGCCTCAGTTGTTGCTGCAAGTAGGTTGTAGGTATATTATTATTATTATTATTATTATTATTATTATTATTATTATTATTATTATTATTATTATTTTTCGCCCTCCACGCCCTGACGTGGGTCATTGACCAAGGCCCGGGTGGGCTATTCCCCATATAAAAAAGTTCAGTGTGAATAGTCATACAGGTGTGTGTGTGTGGAGGGGGGGGGGGGTGATGGACGGCAGGTAATCCTAACTGTAATTTTGCTTTTCTTTTTCCAGGTAAGTGTGATTTAAAACGGCTCTTCGAGGGACATTTACACACCATATCTGAGGTACGTCCAAGTTATCATATTCATTGATTATCGTTTTATTCCTCGGCTAAGTCTGGAGTCCTTCGCTTCCCACAGCAGTTTTAAAGGAACGTTACGCTTTTCCCCTCCATCTTTGAGGACGTTGGTGTCCATCCCCCATCAGTGAGTCAACGTAATGCCCCCACTCGTTCGCGGGGACGTCGGATTCACTCTTTATCCTTACACCGTCTTTGTGGTCGCCTGTGGACCTCGTCGTTGTCTATACGAAAATCATCTCCTGTTCCCTCACGCCGTCTATGAGGGTATCGGAATCCTCCCCTCCCACCTTCCCATTAGAGCCTCACCTCTTAAGTGGGTCCAGTGATCACACTCACCTGTTTTAGAGGCATCTGTATCTCTCCTGGATACTTCTTGCTACAGTAATATAAAATGACCCTCGCCATGCTGACATGGTTTCATTATCCTGCTTTACAGGCTTCGTATTTTGGAGGCGCCATGTCCTCTCTATCAGCTGTTGATTCGTCAAACAGGTTCCAGCCCTAAATGGTAGCAACCTAATCTAACCATTGGGAATGGAGCTTAATAATAACGGGTCCCAATTCCAGTAAGTATTAATTCCAATGGATCCCAATTTTTATGGGATCCAGCTGTAATGCTCAGGACTGTATTGCCTCAGGGGCGATTAGGATTAAGATATTTTTTAAGCAGAGAAACATTTGGTCTTGAAATTTTCAACGTTGACCCTGTCACGGCTCAGCATCAGAGACCAATGTTTTCTATATGTTGAACCTCTCCTCCCGCTTAAGATGTGTGTGGGAGCGTCCTCACACTCATGCTTCATCAGGAACGTCCGAAGCATTAGACCACCTTCTCGTGTTTCAAGAACCTTAAGTTATTTTTCGATTTAATTTTGATGGATGCCACGTTTTCCCAAGCTTGCTTCAAACACCAATTTTTCTAAGTTTTATGAAGATACAAAGTCATTCGTTTTACTGTATTGGGAGCGCCTATCCTTGTTGACCGGCGTTAAATTTCTTTATCTTAGTATTTCTCCTGGACCGAGAGTTTAGGGATATATAGCAATGATGCAGTCCGTCCGTCCGTCTGTCAGTCCGTCCGTGATAGATTTCGTATCCACTCGGTAACTCGCCAGTGACACGATGGATTAATTTCAGTATTATTGTGAAAATGTATATTATGGCAGGGTCTTACCGGGTAGTACTGGACGTGTTGATAGCTCAGGGACTTCAGAGATCAAGCCAGTATTTCTGATAATCAGGGTTGTCACATATTTTTTTTAGGGGGGGGACTTAAGAAAAATACTTTGGGGGGGGGGGAGGCGGGGGACAAACTTCTTAAAACGTTTCATTATTTCTGTATCAAGATTCTTATTTGGTTATCTGTTGTGTTGATGACAGATGTAGTTTCTCTTGTTTTTATTGAAAGGTGTGCTGGTTTAGGACCTCCCTGAGCCATAGACCTGAACTTTGTGTGCGTGCGTGCAGGTCTCTAATAATGTCCAGGCCTGTCTCCAGGAAGAGGGATATTTGGTCAAGGAGGGACGAGGTGTTGGTGATGCTTACAGGTTGCAAACATAACTTCATGGATTTGCCTTGTTTCGGCGCCACACATGGATACGACCATGGTTGTTGGACGTAAATGTTTTTTTCGTCGGTGAAAACTAATCTTGCTTAAAAGTCCCTCTCCTTCTCAACATACTGTCAAACGAAGTCGAGCCTCGAGGCATGGTGGACGTCTTTCAACCTAGCTGGTCAACGCTCATTGGTGGAATATCCGGTGTAAATGAGCAGTAGTCTGTTTCAAAGTTCCAAATACATTTTTAGGTTTTAGAAACAGAAAAATAGTATATTTTTGAAGTTATTTATCCACGCTAACGTGATCGGGGGTAGGCATTGACTTTACACCTTGGCTGACCCCCGATTAATTGCCTGCCCTGGTTAGTGTGTTCCTATAGGTGTGGTGAGGGAGGGGTGCACCTATTGATATTACCGGTTAGGAATTTCGAAGCCGTCAGTCTGTGTGGCTTATAAGCGGCGTGGACTGTACATACACAAGTACACATACACATACGGTACATGCCAGTGCGCTCATATACGACCTGGAAGAGTCATTAATAGGCAGGTGGCGTTCTCTACACAATAAATCTTGGGAGTAAATAACGCAGCCAATTTACAGTTAATGATCTATAGCGGACGGCGGCCCCACCACGATGGTTGGCTGGTCTGGTCTGAGGGACGGCCACCTCTGTTTACTCCAACACTACCACCACTTCCTCCCTCCTCCAACACTATCACCTCTCTCTGTCTCCTCCAACACTACCACCACTTCCTCCCTCCTCCAACACTATCACCTCTCTCTCTGTCTCCTCCAACACTACCACCACTTCCTCCCTCCTCCAAACTACCACCGCTCGTTTCTGTCTCCTCCAACACTACCACCACTTCCTCCCTCCTCCAACACTATCACCACTTTCTCTGTCGCCTCCAACACTACCACCACTTCCTCTCTCCTCCAACACTACCACCACTTCCTCCCTCCTCCAACACTATCACAGGTCCCTCTGTTTACTCCAACACTACCACCACTTCCTCCAACACTATCACCACTCTCTCTGTCTCCTCCAACACTACCACTTCTCCTTTCCTCCTCCAACACTACCCCCTTTCCCTGCATTCTCCAACCACCACCGCCCCCAACCTCCTCAACACTACCACCACCCCCTTCCTCCTTTAACACTATCACACACACACACACACACACACACACACACACACACGCGTGTCTTCTTGTCTTTGAGGTCACACATATAAGTTCTCGGTTGCTGATGAGGCACCATATCCAACACCATCACCACCACCGCTGCCAGTACCACATCCATCATACCACCATCCCTGTCACTACCACCACCATCACCTCTGTCATTATCACAACAATCACTTTCACAACATCAGCCATTACCACAACCATCACTACCACCATCTCTGCCACTACCACCACTGTTACCACCATTTCTGCCACATAGGCATTAGTAAACATGATAGAGCCGATGCCTTATCTAAACTCGTGTCCTACGATGACAATGTAGTGCAGTGTTGTGACGAGAGACTCCCGGCAGTCATCTCTGGCTGTGCCCGTCTGTCGTTGTAGGACTTATGGGGGTATAGGGATTTTGACGATGATAAAAATATGATGAGCTAGATGATGGCTGTGTGTGTGAATTGATTTATGTGGGGAGGCAAGAGCGCAGGCTGCAAACACACAACTCGGCTCCCCCTTTTCTTAATCCAGTGGTGCAGGTAGCTGCAACGACTGGTGAGAGAGAAAGTTGCAATGGACTGCCGATGGCCCAGTTTGTTGGGTTTCGCCTTACTAACTTGTCCATCATGCATTGCCTTCATCCACCAATGTAGTCCTTGGGTTCTCATGTTGGTCACCTCTTCCACCTATTCCGCCTTTGTGGTCTTACTGGAGCTCTGTAAGCATGTCTCCCTGATGCAAGGCTCTTCAGCAGATTTTTCTTTTGGGGTTTACTCCCGTAGCCTTATAGCTGTCAAGGTTAATCCGCAAGTTAGCTGGGCAGTGGTTGGTAGACGACAGATCATGTCCACATGTCCGGTGGGCCTATGCACCCTACCTCTGGGGCCCACTGCTGCTCTGAGATCCTCTGCTGGTCTAGTCTGGGGCCGCGAGGCACCCAGTTATCGTGTGTTGCCACAAGGAGGCACAACAGGAGTCTTGGTGGTGAAGAGGCCGTGTACTAGCAAGGGCAGACGTACGCAAGGCTGCTTCCCTGTTTATCACGAAGGTCAGCCAGCGGCGGTAGCTGAAAGCGAGAGGAAGCAAGTAATGACTGCACTTGAACACTAATATAATGCTGCCACACAAGATGCATTTCACCACCGTTACCGACACCACTACTAAAACAACCAACAGTGGTGACAACACCGCTACCAACACTGTCACCATCATCAACATCATCACCAACAATGCCACTACAACAAAACAGTCACCAACACTATCACCACCACCAACATGTCATCTCAACAATCTACATCATTGACCCACCAGCACCAACACTATCAACACCACCCCCACCAACATCATCACCAACAATGCCACTACAACAAAACAGTCACCAACACTATCACCACCACCAACATGTCATCCCAACAATCTACATCATTGACCCACCAGCACCAACACTGTCAACACCACCCCACCAACATCATCACCAACAATGCCACTACAACAAAACAGTCACCAACACTATCACCACCACCAACATGTCATCTCAACAATCTACATCATTGACCCACAGCACCAACACTATCAACACCACCCCCACCAACATCATCACCAACAATGCCACTACAACAAAACAGTCACCAACACTATCACCACCACCAACATGTCATCTCAACAATCTACATCATTGACCCACCAGCACCAACACTATCAACACCACCCCCACCCCCACCAATATCATCACCGACACAACACACTCTTCCCCTCCACATCCCTCCCCCACTACCAGCACACCCACTTGCAGTCCAACACACACAAAACGTTCAGTCACCTCAGGGTTGCCAACATAAATCATAAGTACATCTTGTTGACAACTTTCACCCTTACGTTAGTTACAATACAACTACACCCCAATAACACAGAAAGAACACAGGGTAAACAAGTCTCCTCTGACGAACCCCTCTGGCAACTGTGTAAATGAATTGGACGTTGATATGTGTTAGGGATATGTACCTGGCAACTTGCGTGAGTCTATTGGTGCCACTTACGCCATTGTGACTACTCCCAAAAGAGCTTCTACCCCCCTCCCCCCACCTCCCCTTACTTCTCTTCTCCCTCTATACTCTGTGATCATCTTCCTTAACAGCAATGCAATAAAGAAAAAAGCTAGAATTAGTAGTTGGGCATCCACTCTACACACTGAATTATTTGTCATACCCACATCCCTGAAACTTGTTGAAGACACTGCCACTGACAGTCTCGTCATCACTGACTCCTTATCCTCACTACTTGCTCCTGATACCCTATACTCAGATTGTCACCCGCTTGTCTCTGAAGCCAGACACAAACAAAAGTGTCTCGTTGACGAGGGTATCAGGATCAAGCTGCAGTGGATCCCCGCTCACAGAGGCATCAGTCAACCTGATGCTAAACTCGCATCCAACAATGACAGTGTTGAATACAATCTACGACTGTCAAACAGAACCTTAAAACTGTATTCAGAAGAGAACTTGATGAATTTGAAGCAAGAAGACAAATGCAAACAGGCACTAATCGATCCATTAGACTATAGAACCTTATAGAGATAGATCCAAGCACACTGTGTATACAAAGGCACAGCACTTTATCTCTGGTGACAAGATAGCTGATATACTAAGGCTGTATCCACACTTCGCATCTAGTACCTAATCAAAATTCTATGTACCGACTTAAACAAACAATGTACTGGAAATATGTAATCATTTTTGCGCTACCTCTCACAGGATGAGTATGAGGTGCACAATAAACTTGCTGCTGTCCGCTGCAGAAGTAAAAAAAACAATCTTCTCCAATATCCGCCAGAGTTTGTCCGACTTATTTTTGTCTCTACTCTGCCTTCTTTCTGTTACTGTTCCTCTTGCTATCCCTCCCAAATTACTCTTATGACAAACGTGTACAATACTCCCAAGAGCTGCCGTCACATCACTCACTTAAGAGACGAACACGTATACACACTGACCTCCTCCTATCATACCTTGTGACCACAAAGGTCGTTTTGTTTTTTTCTAATGAAGATATATAAATAACCTACTTCACAGGGATAATGGACAGAATTACACTGACACTGTATCAGAATGAAATGGTGGAGCTTTGAGAATCAGGATACAAGGACTAGATTCACGGAGCTTCATAAGGAATCCAATAATAGCTAAAGGTCACAATGAGGCTCTACCTTGCCTTAATACGTTCACTTGACAGCACATAATTAATCAACAGGATCCTCTGGAATAAACCCTATGAGGTTATATTTTCCTCTAACTGATGCTAAGTGAGCTTCTATAGTTTAGGGTTTAAGAAGAGTATATGTATTAATATAATGTTATTTTTAGATGTTACTGTTTCATGTGATGTAACTTAAATCAACCTGCAGTTAGACGTATTCTTACGCCAACACTGAGGAGGAATATCCATCCCACGAACCTCTGTGAATCTGGACTTAGATGATGTTATCAATGTTCCTGTCACCTGCACTTTCTATCTGACGTCACACATTGTTTACGATGTTCCCCCACCTCCCGTCCTTCCTCCATCCCTCCTTCTCCTCCTCCCTCCCTCCCCTCCTCCCTCCCTCCCCTCCTTCCCTCCTCCCTCCCTCCCCTCCTCCCTCCACACTATTGCCACGTTTCCTCCCTCTGATGACCCTTTGTAGGAGCTCTTTGTTCACTTCTTCTTTCTTACTGTCGATTGTAGATGAAGATGAAGTTCTGGTATTTCCTAAACAGAATGTGGGAGACGTCAAAGAAGCGGTGATATGACAGGGAAGATATTTTAGGTCAGATGAAGTGACCTTTTTGTTGTAGGTTAAGAAAATCATCCACATGATCTTTGACTCAGGTGTGAGAAGTGTTTAAAAAAGAATTACATTAAAGAGAAAATGAGAAAAAAAGATAGAAATGTGTTAACAAAAAGAGCGAGAAGGAATGAGCGAGAGAAGAAAGGGGGGCTGGCAGGCGTCGCATTACAAATTAGTGATAAGATCGAGTCTCCACCTAACATTAGCCAACAGGTTCCTCCCTTGTTGTTTTTAACCATGATATTAAAGACTGAACAATGGCTCTTATAAGATGCTCACCAGCTCAGGATTCTCAAATAACTCGCCCGAAGCAGAGACAAGAGAACGATACAAGTAGTTCTGTATGAATCACATGTTGCAATTTCGCCGCACCACGAAAGAACCACTCAATGTTATCACGTTGAGGTAAGAATTAACGTTTGAACCCTTAAGATGAGTCAGGTCCACAATCTAGATTATCAAGGGGTTGGAAATATACTTTTTCACTGTGTAAATAAAAACATGAAACATGAATCCTACAAGACGGGGGTTGTACTTGACTCTTCATATTATAACTTTACGTATATTTAGCAATAACTTCCTCAATGTAGATAAAGAATAGGGAACTACAGTACCTTCATAACACACTCACCACATGTAACGCACTCTATCTAAACACAATGTACCGATATCTATATTTTACTGAATAAAATTTCTGTGCCAATAGGTAAGTACAATATGACAGTCACAGTCATATTGTACTTAATACTTCTTAGTCGGAGTTTGGATTCTGTTTCCGAACGAACACGAGGAGTAATGGATAACATCGTAACAGATACGTGTTACGCTATAAGCCGGAAAAAATCCCACTTTGTGCTTAACTTAAAGGTATATTAAATCGCTCCCACAAAACCAGCGACCCATGACAGTGTTTTCAGAGAAGCTACAAAACAGGCTGGGCAAGACCACAAAAACTAGCTGCTGCCCGCGCCATTAAAGCCTCGCTGGATAGCCATTTGCACCAGTTTTGTGGCAGGACCACTAAAATGGAGCAGGTTTTTGTCGCTGACGTTAGCTGGCGATAAAGTGACCTGCGCTACAGAGAGGTTGTTCAACAGTGAATGGCTACAAATGTACCTTGATTATTACTGTGTCAGGCTGACTGTTGATGAGCGGCTGGTGACTCGGGTATGAGGTGACTGGTGATTCGGGTGCGAGGTGACCGGTGACACAGGTATGAGGTGACTGGTGATTCGGGTGCGAGGTGACCGGTGACACAGGTATGAGGTGACTGGTGACACAGGTATGAGGTGACTGGTGACACAGATATGAGGTGACTGGTGACACAGGTATGAGGTGACTGGTGACACAGATATGAGGTGACTGGTGACACAGGTATAAACTGACTAGTGACACAGGTATGAGGTGACTGGTGACACAGGTATGAGGTGACTGGTGACTCAGGAATGAGGTGACTGGTGACTCAGGAATGAGGTGACGAGTGACATACTGTAGGTATGGGCTGACTGGTGACTCGGGTATGAGCTGACTGGTGACACAGGTGTCACCAGTTAAGTCTTACCTACGACAACATTGATTTGTTTAAATTTTCCGCAGACAGCAGCTAGTTTATTGTGCACCCCATATTCATCCTGTGAGCGGTAGCACAGAAATGATTACAGAGTAGAGGCCACAAAGGGTGTTTATCAGACCCCAGTGATTTTGATATTATGGCAATGAATGTTAGAGAGTATTTCCTGTACATTGTTTGTTTAAGTCGGTACATAAAATTTTGATTAGGCACTAGATGTGAAGTTTGGATACAGCCTTAGTATATCAGCTACCTTGTCATCAGAGATAAAGTGCTGTGCCATTGTATACACAGTGTGCTTGGGTCTATCTTTAATAGGTTATATTTTCTCACAGTCTAAGACGTAGTGTTGGAGTGTGTGGCCATATGTCTGGCCGCACACTTTACATTTAGTTTTGTTCATATCTACTTGAGAAACATACTGCCAGAGGTACTTATATCCTAACCTAAGTCTAACGGTTACAACCTCTTTTATCTAGTGATCTTGTTACTTGCTTCATATACATGTTTTACTTGATACATCTCATCATGGTAAACAATGAATTAACTAAACTATTTTTCTACTTGCTTCAAATTCACTTGCAAGTTCTTTTCTGATTACAGTTTTTAAAGTTCTGTTTGTCACTTCTAGATTGTACTCAACACTGTCACTGTTGGACGCGAGTTTAGCTGAGGCATCAACTCCATCATGTTCACTAATGCCTATGTGAGAGGGGATCCACAGCAGCTTGATCTTGATACCCCCGTCAAAAGGTGAAAACTAATTCCATGTATTACACAACCTGACGCAAATAAACTACTCGTAACAAAAGACTCAGTTTGTAGGTCCAGTTTGGCCTCTTTCGGGTTAATGGAGTAGACTTATGTATACGGTAGAGTATCGGTGATAATTTCGATACTACTGTGGCCTTCCTCGACACCATAATGTACCAGATTGATTCCATCTCTGATCCTCGTAAAATCGACTGAGAATCTCGGCCTTTGTACAGGTTTCCTAGTACAGTATGTGATAGTCCTTTGTTTTGTGATAGTGTTTTGTTATGTACTGTATGTTATTCGAAAACTTTATTGACTATAAAACACATTAATATAAATAATTTGATGATATATATTATAATTCAGGAAAATAGCACTAATAGCGACAGGGTGTGTTAGTTGTGATAGTAATAATTGTTGTTGATGTTATTGTACTATTCGTTGTAGCGGGGGTTACATTATACTTTGTTATAGTAGTAGTTTAAATAGTAGCAGTAGGTGTTGTTTTAGCAGTTTACTATAGAGATATTAGCTTTCTTATATATTGTTGTTCTAGATGTACTGGTGTAGTTAATAACCTCATTACGCACTGAAAGACCTTAGTTGTTGAAGTACTGTGATAACATTATAGCGCCATCGTCAAGTACAGTATTTCTAGCAGTATTAACGGCAGTAGTAGTAGTAGTAGTAGTAGTAGTAATAATAGTTAAAAAAAAAGTAGTAGTAGTAGTAGTGGATGAGATGTTGAATGTCCTCTCTCTCCTCAGGTCTGCTTTGCTCTGCCTCAGGGGAACGAGAGCATCGGCCCCAAAGTAGACAACAGTTGCAGATATTGACTATGAGGCAACAGTCACTTATGTATTACGATATTTAATTATAAGGTAATAAAATGGTGACGAAGGTGTAGTTATTGGGGGAGGCTGGAGGCCACATTAGTAGTGGTAGTAGTGGTGTGACTGATAGGGGAGGTTGAGGGTAAAAAAAATACGAGTAGTAATAGTAGCAACAGTAGTAGCAATAGTAGGAGTAGCAGAAGAATGGCATTAGTAGTGGCAACTGCTTAAGTACTGTTTTGGGATGCAATAAAAATAGTTGCAGTAGTAGTGGTAATAGTAGTCACGATAAGTACGATTGCATGTGAGGCCATAGGTAGTAACAGAAGGCTTTACGAGGTGATACCATCCTACAGTCGACCGAGGGAACAACACAGGGGGACCCCGTTGCAATGGCAATGTATGCAATAGGCCTATCAGTGCTCCAACAAGAAATAAAGTATGAAACAACTGGGGTCAAACAAGTGGCATATGCTGATGACCTCACAAGAGCAGGAAAAGTGGAGGACATCAAAAAGTGGTAGGACCTGGTAACATCGCGAGGTCCACAAATAGGGTACCACCCAAACGCCAGCAAATCCTTCCTCATCGTGAAGCCAGATCATTATGATCGGGCTGTGGAGGTTTTCGGCGAAAGTGAGGTCAAAATAACTAAGGACGGCCAAAGACATCTAGGCGCAGTAATTGGCACTACGGGCGTCAAGACCCAGTACGTAGCGGGAAAGGTGAATGAGTGGGTTAGCGAAATCCAAGCTCTATCGGAGATTGCTAACACAGAGCCACATGCGGCCTTTGCAGCATTCACACATGGAGTCAAGCATCGTTGGAACTACCTGATGCGTACTATCCCTGAGATCGGACCCCTCCTTCACCCTTTGGAAGAAGCAATCAGTGTCAAGTTCATTCCCAAACTAGTGAAACACCCCGACTTAACCCTAGCAGAAAGAACACTTCTTGCACTTCCACCAAGACTGGGAGGGATGGGACTAACTAATCCAGAGGAGATTGCTGACTCTGAACATCAAAATTCACTTAAGCTCACGGCAACCCTCACTGACCACATAATAGCCCAGAATGCAACTGGGGAAGTGGACACCAGCGAAGTTAATAAGATCCGTAGGTCCATTACAACAGATCGGCAGCACTGCCAAAATGACGTGTTGCAGCAACTATTGCTGCTGGTTCCAGAAAATTTGACAAAAAAGTAGCTATAGCGCAGGAGGTGGGCGCCTCGAACTGGTTAACTACGTTACCGATAAGGGCAAATGGTTTCAGCCTTAACAAACAAGAATTTACAGATGCCATTGCTCTAAGGTACGGTTGGCCAGTAGATGGTTTGCCCTCCCAATGCGTGTGTGGCTCTCCCTATGATGGTGATCACACCATGGTCTGCAAGAAGGGGGCTTCATATGCATGAGGCATGACGAGGTAAGGGATCTCACAGCAAATATGTTGAAGGAAATCTGCCGGGACGTCATGGTAGAACCGACCCTCCTTCCACTGGATGGCGAGATCTTCCAACACAGGACTTCAAACACATCTAACGAAGCCCGGGTGGACGTCAGTGCTCGAGGATTCTGGACGCGACAGCGAGCTTTCTTCGACATCAGGATTTTTGATCCCATGGCCGTTTGTCACCGTAACCTAGCTCTCGATGCTGCGCATAGGAGGAACGAGAACGACAAGAGAAGGGCATATGGGGAGAGAATTCAAAATGTTGATCAAGGCAGCTTCACTCCTCTAGTGTTCACAACCTCTGGTGGGATGGGCCCCAAGTGCAAGATGTTTCTACGCCAGACTCGCGGAGCTGATCTCCGAACAGAAGCAGCAGCCCAGAAGTTATGTTACAGCCTGGATGAGATGTCGACTGTCCTTCTCTCTCCTTCGGTCGGCTTTGCTCTGCCTCAGGGGAACGAGAGCTTCTGCCCCTACTCCGACAACTAGTGCAGATATTGACTATGAGGCTACAGTCACTGAATGCCGCATAGATCTGCGGCTCAACTAATTTAACACAGATAGGATAGCTTCTTATGTATTAGGATATTTAATATTAAGGTAAATAAATGGTGGCGAAGGTGTGGCTATTGGGGGAGGCTGGAGGCCACTGTAAAAAAAAAAAGTAGTAGTAGTAGTAGTAGTAGTAGAAAAAGAAGAAATGGCGGCGAAGGTGTGACTATTGGGGGAGGCTGGAGGCCATAATCTTAAAAAAAATAGAAGTAGAAGAAATAGTAGTAGTAGTAGAAGAAGAAGTAGAAGAAATAGTAGTAGTAGTAGTAGTAGAAGAAATAGTAGTAGTAGTGATAATTGTGGATGTGGTGACAGTAGCCTGAAACAATATGAAAAAGAAATACCAGAACATCTGAGCACTGTATACTAAACCTTCGGTACCAACACGTAGGCAGTATGTCCAGCACTGCACTTGACCGCTTTCAATTCCCCAACTATATAGGAGAGTTACCATTCACGCTATATTCAGATGGATGGAATGTGGGTACCTAGGATGAGGCGAACTCTGTATTCATATGGACACTGCAACTACTTTCCCACAAACGTATAAATACACATACACACACATATAAAACCACGCAGATAATCCACACACACACACATATAGCCAACTCTCACTCACACAGAGGCAACACACTACTACTACTACTTTTTTTCATATTAAAAATAGCCCCCATTCTCCCTTTATAGCCACTACTACTACTACTACTTTGCTCTTACTCGGAATCGAGTATGACGATCATCCAGCTCTGATAAAATGATATGAGTTATTAAAGATGTGACCTTCGTTGGTGAGTTTTAACGTGACTAAAGAAGCCGATACGGGACCGGCAGGGTCGTTCACAGATGTTGCACATGTGGAGGGCTACATCTAGTGCGTGAGGGGCTGCGTCAGCGTCTTTCCGGCGTTGGCGCTTGTCTGCTTCGGTTTGCAGTCAGGCTAACTCGAAAGTATTGAAACCTTCTGGTGGAGCGCTCCTCCAAGCGTTGCGGTGTGGAGTAATCGTCTCCCAGGTGATGGGGTTGATATGGCACTTTTTCAGGTTTGTCTTAAGACTATTGTTACCGCCACAGTAAGATAAACTAGAAGAGAGAGAGAAATAGAGGGATAGCCACAGTAAGATAAACTAGACGAGAGAGAGAGAGAGAGAGGGTGAGAGGAGAGACAAAGTGTTGACGACGAAATTTTGCTGAGGTGTTTAAATGGGCGCGCCGGCCACACTGGTAACAGCTGTGGCGGACAGTCTATCGCTGTCTACTGTAAAGACAACATGTTGATTCTCACCCACAACACACACACACACACACACACACACACATACACACACACACACACACACACACACATGGCCACGTCTCCCACGGTTAAGTCCGTGAGGCCACTAAGGTCTAAAGAACAGACGCTGGTGGTGATAATCCTGGCTGCCGGATGGATTGGGTGAAGACTTATATAGTATGGTGGGTAGTAAGAAGAGTGAGTTATAGGTGATGTTTAGTGAGTAAGAAGAGTGAGTTATAGGTGATGTTTAGTGAGTAAGAAGAGTGAGTTATAGGTGATGTTTAGTGAGTAAGAAGAGTGAGTTATAGGTGATGTTTAGTGAGTAAGAAGAGTGAGTTATAGGTGATGTTTAGTGAGTAAGAAGAGTGAGTTATTTTTACTTCATAGATTATATGAATAGTAAATTATTTGTTATCATATTACTACTACTACAAATAATAATAATAATAATAATAATAATAATAATAATAATAATAATAATAATAATAATAATGCGACAGGGTAACAGAAAAATTAATACGTGAGAAACTGCGTGAGTGACATATACAGCAGCGGTTACAATAATAGTTATGATGGTGGTAATAATAATTGTTTGTTGTGTAAGATTATCGTTGTATATATTAACTGTTGGGAACTTTTACTGAGAGTGTGGTTAAGTGAGGTGATGAGCTGGACTGTATCACAAGAGTCTCGGTATCTGCAATATGTGTTTATCATGGTGGAGTGATTGTCAACATCGCTCAGTTAATGGCGAGTTAATTGTTGACATAGCAAAGTTAATGACGCGAGATAGAACGGTGGATGCTGCACGATGGCCATCAGATAGGAGACAGCCCCAAGATTACTTAATGAACATCCAGCTATTTCGTTTCACATAACGGTGTGATGCCCTTCTTGTTTTGAACATCTCTTGCATTCTACTGTAGAGTCAGAGGTCTCAAGATTTGTGTCAGCTGGTGAAGTTAAAGGCTAGACCTTGTTGACGATTGATTTAAATGAGATAAATGTCCACTAACTCTCCCCTTCATTGTATCTGAACCTCTTAGATCCGGGAGGTGATGGACTTTGCCATATTGTATTCCCCTCACTGGGTGTACAGAGGACCACCGCTAGTGAGGATGTCTTACTGCTGAGTCATTGTTGTGTGTCAGTAACTAAGGTCCTTAAGCACCGTTGAAAAGTCTTCATTTCTACCCTTGACAAATATTATTAAATATCAAGAGAGATGTTGTTACATCGACGATATTTTAACCGCAAAGTTGTGTCTTTCCTAAAAATCAGTCTTATAGTATAAATGTTTTCATGAACTCGTCAGTTAGGAAAATATATATTCAAGAATCTTTACTAATCCAGCCCAGGTGATTCAGCCGTTGACTGTGGTGAAGGCAGCAGCGTGGATTGAGGAACGTGCTCAATAAAACTTGATTACTTTATAAGAAAAAAGGGCAATATAAGAGATGGTTCCCATGACTGGCGACGTAAGGCTCGGCTGTCCCACAACACCTGATATCTTAACACAGATAATTGTCGGTCCTGTACTTCGTGCCTCCGTCAGCTCTCAACTGATATTTCTGAATTATTTGTTTTCTGAAACTAGAGTTGGAAACTTACCTAAGAGCGCCTTCAATTCTTGAAGAAACTTTATCGGTTGGAATGTTGCCCACTGCATAATACTGTTGGAGGATGTTTTTCCATTAGAAAATAGTCTGGAAGAATTTTTATGAACAGTAATTTTTTCCAGTGCAAAAGTGTTCAGTGAGGTTTAATCAGATGGAATTTTATTCATTGGTGAATTGTGTCCTAAAATTTCTGTTAGATAGAATGTTATCCAGTAGTCGCTAAAGTTATCTGATGGGACTTTGCCCATTGGAATGTTATACAGTTGGATTGTGTCGGCACCGCGGCCTCCCCGCATCTGTGTGAGGGAAAATTCACCTGGGAAGTGTAAGGTGATCCACACTTTCCCTAGACACTGGCTGGTCCACACTCGCACAAGAGCCTCCCTTCCTGTCTGAAGGCTCCCGCATCATTAAAAGCGCAAAAGGCCTTTCATAAACACGATAAAACCTCTTTGCCTTAGAGTCGCCATCATCCGTCAGAGGTAATCTTTTAATGTGCTATCCTCTCTTTCTCTTTGTGACACCCGACACTGCGATCTAATGTTCCCCCTCGTCTTTCAGCGTTGTTCCAAACCGCATTCAGTCTTTTGAAAGCCGAGATGCCAGCCAGCGCTTAAGAACACGTCTTGGAGGAGATGATTGCCTTGGAAAGGTTCCTGGTGGTGCGATTTTGGTGTGGGAAAGATTTCGGAAGACATCTCTATTTAATATTAATATATTAATGCTTAAATAAACAATGAATGTTAACCGTCAATTTTAATGAAAATTACTTGTGTAAAGTGTTGAAAGAAAGATATGGGTTTGTATAACTATTTCTTAATCAAATAAATTATAAGGAAATAGATGTACAAACATTGTTTGTAGACATTAACAAGAACAAAAAATGAAGACTGAGAACAAAAGCAAAGGAAATAGACAAGAGAAAAACTGGCAGACATGTGGCCAGCGTGCCGCAGGGTGGCTGTCATGGACCTGCTTTGTTTGTGCACTTGTCTATTATGATTCTGCAGAGGAGGGTTGGCTTGGCCTTCACGAGGGACTGGCAAGCTGTACGATATTGTGAGGATCTTTATGAGGGCTTGATTAGTACTGCACTGTGTGTGAGGTGGAGGCGGGCTGTATGAGGTGATAGCAGTCTGTTTGGGTATAAGAATGTCTGTGTGAGAGGAAGGTAGTTGGTAAGGGGGTGTGGGATGCTAGAACCTGCACCAGGCCTCATCCTGCGTGTGGAACATTGGGTTAGCGGGGGGTAAACACTCCCGGCGTCTCAACTTGCAGTGGGAAATACCAGGGCCAGGATCCTCAAAAGCTGGTATGTGATATTCTCCCGCAACCGGAGATGAGAGAACAAATCTGAGTGGCTCACTTTACCTACAGCTCAAAAATGGCCTTGGAAATATAGGTGAAACCTCACTGAGATTACCGTAACTTGGTGCTTTTTTATGCCTGCTAAAGATAATATTTTTATAAGAATCTTAGGGAATTCGGACTCGTGTGTTACCTCGTGTTGTGGTTGTCGTGAGTAACCCAACACTACACTTCTGGTTCTTCTTAAATGTTTTTAGTATCAGTTCGAGCGATTTTACTGTTTGTTTATTTCTTGTTTGTACTGGACAATGCGTCATACTAATGTACAAGTATCATATGTGTTTGTGTACTGTTGTTAATTTTTATTCATATAATTTTATGTCTGTTGTTTTATTTTCTGAATTAGTGATAAAAAATAAAGTTATCGAAAACAAATGAAGTTAATTCACTGTTGATGTAAAGCAAATTTCAGGTTATATAATTGTAATATAATATAAAGAGCTTTTAGTCAGACTGTGTCGAAGGCTTGTTGCCTCATCACTGTTCTTTGAATAAAGAATTCATTATGAAGAATTATTTATTTATGTTGTCTCAACTTTACAGGTAGTTCATTTCTATACTGTATATCTAAAATTACCTTAATTACGTAGTGGCCACTCACAAGAAGAGACCAGTGGCCTGCGTAGGATCCTTCCATTGTTCTTGATAATTTTGTCAAGGGCTATTTTGAAGTCAGTCAACCACCCTCTGTGTCCAAAAGTATTTCCTTATATTCGTTCTGCGTGACATCACAAAGAAAGGTCCCGGGCTCACCTTTTTCATTTCATTCAGAATTTTGAATTTTTCAATGAGATCTGCCCTGCTGTACCTTGTCTGAAGGGTTGTCAGTCCTAAGGCCCATATCTTTCGGTGATGCTTATCGAAGTATCAAAAATAGAGTAACTTAAGCAGTTAGAAATGCCAAGCAAAGCTATTATACAAATAAACTCCAGTCAGCATCAGGCGACAGTAAGAAAACCTGGAATATTATAAATTCTATTCAGAACAGGAGCACTCAACATACGGCCCCCTACTCAGCTTTTATGATAAATGATTCAGTTGTAACGGAACCCTCCCTCATTGCCAACCATTTCAATGGCTATTTTATCCATGTTGGCAAAAATCTTGCAGAGAGCGTCCCTGATCACCATGAGGAATTTAGTCTACCTGCAAAACAGACAGCAAAATGAGCTGTTCTTATCCCCTGTCACAGCAGATGAATTACTGACCATCATAAAAATGTCCAAAGATGCAACAGCAGCTGACAACTATTTACCAATGAGCATCATTAAGAAAGTAGCCCACTTATTACTACCTGTTCTCCTCCTTCACTAGTGGTGTCTTTCCGGATAAACTGAAAATTGCTAAAGTTCACCCAGCATATAAAAAATCTGGGGACAAAGGTCTCTTCAAGAATTACCGCCCCATATCAGTCCTCCCAGCCTAGAGTAAGATACTGGAGAAGCTACTAGCATGTAGTAGACTAAATTCCTTCTTCGGTGTCAATAACATCCTCACAGACTCTCAAGTTTGGATTTACAGCTAGAAGGTCGACTGAGAGTGTTCTGCTATCCCTTACTATTGACATCTTAACTCCTTTGATGACAGCCAGTTCACAGTCGGAATATTTCTGTCGACCATACCCTCCTCTTTTCAAAGCTTGAACATTACAGCATTAGGGGCTTATCCCATAATTGGTTTTCCTCATATCTGTCTAACAGGAAGCAGTATGTCTGCTATAATATTCATCAATCTGACTCCTTACCAAATTTTGTATGGCGTCCCTCAAGGTTCCAGTCAAGGTCCTGTATTGTTCTTGTTGTACATAAACGATAGAGTCAACTCCAGTACACTCAAAGAATACAACTTATTTGCAGACGGTAGTAATTTTTATGCCAGCAACTCAGACCTCCATTCCTTGATGAGAACTATGAACACTGAATTCACTAAAGTCAGGACCTGGGTAATACGTAATAAACTGACCTTAAACCTCGAAAAAAACCACAACATGATCTTTCACAGAAGGAAAAACGTTCCTCAGACTTGGACCCCCTGTACCTTGGTAATACTGTACGTGTACAGTCCTCAAACGCAAACAAACTACTAAATTCCTTGGGTTATTTTTTATGAGAAACTTAGCTGGAGGAACCACATACAAGCCATTCACAGTACAGTGCGGTATCCTGTATCACACTCTTCAGTCACTCACAGCAATGAAAGAAATCTACTATGAGCTTGTTTACCAACACTTGATACACTGTCACACACAAGGGGGTCTCTGGCTCTTCAAAAACACAACCCCTGATTACTGCACAGAAGGGAGTTGTGTTAAATTGAAAATGTTAAAATTCGAGGATATTAACACCTGCTGTTGTGCCCTATTTGTTTACAAATCTTTCAATCACTTGCTTGACAACAATTATTTCCAGTTTCGAAATAATCAGAGATACAACTGAAGGCACCCAGAGCTACTAAGATCACCCCCCCATGCGCTCCTCTCGGTCCCAGATCTCCATAAAATATCACGTGTGAAGGTGTGGAACAACTTACCCCCACCATCCCTGCAAAGACTACTCTCCCTTCCTTTAAACCATCTCTTAGAAAATATCTATGATCTAAATATTAATATTTTTGTAATACCTACGTTATATACCTGCTTCTATTGTACCATCAAAACCGTTCTATCAGAAATCGTTATTAATATAGAAAGAAATCACCATTGCAATAAATATATTTGCCGGCTAGACATGATAGTGACAGCTCTGTCCTCTTGTTCCACCTTAATACAACCAATGTTGTACTGCTTCCCTCCCTTATCATATTAATGTATATCAACTCCACTGTAAAGTATGTATATACTTATAAATGTTAAAAACAAATAAAAAATAACGAAGTGATAATCGTGGTAACATTCTGATATGTTCTTATTACCACCATGTTACGTTTACTATTCCAGATGATACTTATATGTTCCAATATATTTCCTTGAGATAAATGTACAGTGTTTATCAGATGCCTTCAAGAGAGCTCAGGCCTCAACTGACTCAGCCATGTTAATATTGTTATTATTATCGAGTCTGTATCTGAGTTCTTCTGGCTAAATAAACTGTTTTAATATCAATATCACTGTATACTCTCAGCTCTGCTTAAACCGTGTACCGTCATGCATCACCCCAGTCTCACCGTATACTCTGGTTAACCCGTGTACCGTTACCCCAGCATCACACACACACACACACACACACACACACACACACACACACACACACACACACCACCACTAAGTCCGTATTTTGTACTCATGTTTTACGACTATGTACAGTACTCGCCATTACTTCCTGGGTTTCTATCTCTCTCTCCTTTCGTACCTCACTCATCCCACCCTTCCACCTTCCTCTCCGTCTTCTCTTGTTTCTCACACTATCATGTCTTAAGGTTAAAGGTATTTTGCTATTATTTTTTCTTCTTATTCCCACAATATGACCAACATTGCTCTCATTTCCAAATGTCTTCTTCTTTGAATGTTCCTGTTAATCTGTCTGAGTATTCAATCTCTCCACAGTTGGTAAACAGAGTAATAATTGATCGGGTAAGATGGTATGTTAGTGAGATTTTCGTGCTTGCTTCCTTCCTTCCTTGTCAATATCGTTCCTTGTAATCATCCACCTCTTATTCCACAATCCTAATCTTTAATATTTCTTCTCCGTGGACAACTGTACGAAGCAAGTTTAGCTCGTATGTGGATCACTTGACCATTCTTCAGTGGGTACACCTCCCTTTGTTCATCCATCACACAGCCAAAAAATAAATAAATAAATCCTGACCAAAAAAACAACAAAAAAACATACAAAAATACATCGACAACCTCCCTGACGTTTGGAATGTCTGACCAGGCGACACACCATCTCACCCACTCGCCATCGACCATCGAAAACCAAATTAAAACTAACGGTGGTCAGCATCACCTCCATTAAACCCTCACCACCTCTCACGTCTCTTGGGGGGCGATGGGGTTACGCCTCTCTGACCTCCACTCGACACCACATCCTTCCCTCCCTCCTGGCACCCTAATCTATCCCGCTTTATCCCCTTCACCCTCCTTTACCCCAGCAGTGCCACCTGACACTAGGGGGAGGGTAGATGACACACAGGCAGGCACTCACTCAGGACTCATTGAACCGGTGGCGGACGGCTTGGTTCATTTGTAGAGTTAGGTGATGGACATATGGTGGGTGGCAGGTGTATGATGGGTGGTAAGTGTATGGTGGGTGGCAGGTGTATGGTGGGTGGCAGGTGTATGATGGGTGGCTAACATATGGTGGTAGCAGGTTTATGGTGGGTGGGTAGGGTATGGTGGGTGGATGGTGGGTGTCAGGTGTATGATGGGTGGCAAGTGTATGAAGGGTGGCAGGTGTATGGTGGGTGTATGAAGGGTGGCAAGTGTATGAAGGGTGGCAGGTGTATGGTGGGTTGGATGGTGGGTGACAGGGTACGTGTATGATGGGTGGCAAGTGTATGATGGGTGGCAGGTGTATGAAGGGTGGCAAGTGTATGAAGGGTGGCAGGTGTATGGTGGGTGGCAAGCACATAGTGGGTGGCAGGTATATAATGAGTGATATGCAGGTAATGGGTGGCAGACATGTGGTGGGTGGCAGACATGTTGTGGTGGAAGACATGTTGTAGGTGGCAGACATGTTGTGGGTGGAAGACATGTTGTGGGTGGAAGACATGTTGTGGGTGGCAGACATGTGGGTGGTAAGAAACTAGTTGGGTGGCAGATATATAGTGCGTGGTAGACATATAGTGGGTAGCACACATGTAATGGGTGGTAGACATGTGGTGGGTGGCAGACATGTGGTGGGTGGCAGACATGTGGTGGGCGGTAGACATGTGGTGGGTGGCAGACATGTGGTGGGTGGCAGACATGTGGTGGGTGGCAGACATGTGGTGGGTGGCAGACATGTGGTGGTGCAGACATGTGGTGGGCAGCAGGCAGATGAACATGTGGTGGTGGCAGACATGTGGTGGGCGGTAGACATGTGGTGGGTGGCAGACATGTGGTGGGTGGCAGACATGTGGTGGGTGGCAGACATGTGGTGGGCGGCAGACATGTGGTGGGCGGTAGACATGTGGTGGGTGGCAGACATGTGGTGGGTGGCAGTAAAATGCGAAGATCCTGGACTGGCTGTTTATAGTTTCAGGTTCATATTACATCTCCCCTGGGGGTCACCACAGTCTGACGACCTAGCTGCTGCTGCTGGTGTGGTAGTGATGGCGGTGATGAAGGTGGCGGTTGTGGTGGTGGTGGTGGCGGAGGTAGTAGAAGTAGCAATAGTGATGGAATTGTAAGTTTTGAATTTTGCCGCGGACGGCAGCTAGTTTATTGTGCACCCTACAGTCATCCTGTGAGCGGTAGCACAGAAAGGATTACAGAGTAGAGGCCACAAAGGGTGTTTATCAGATCCCAGTTATTTTAATATTATGACAATGAATGTTACAGAGTATTTCCAGTACATTGTTTGTTTAAGTCGGTACATAGAATTTTGATTAGGTACTAGATGTGAAGTGTGGACACAGCCTTAGTATATCAGCTATCTTGTCATCAGAGATAAAGTGCTGTGCCATTGCATACACAGTGTGCTTGGATCTTTCCCTATAAGGTTCTTATTTTTTCACGGCCTACCTGTAAGACGCAGTAGCGTTGGAGTGTCTGCTCCATATACATGTTTTACTTGATATATCTCATCATGGTAAACTTTGGATTGACTGTACTTGTCTACTGGCTACAAATTCATCAGCAAGTTCTTTTCTGATTACAGCTTTTACGGTTCTGTTTGACAGTCCAAGATTGTACTCAACATTGTCATTGTTGGACGCAAGCCTAGCTAAGGCATCAACTCTATCACGTTCACTAATGCCTACAGTGAGCGAGGATCCACAGCAGCTTGATCCTAATACCCCGTCAACAAGACACATATGCTTGTGTCTGGCGTCAGAGACAAGCGGGTGACAATCTGAGTTAAGGGTATCAAGAGCAAGTAGTGAGGATAAGGAGTCAGTGTTGATGAGACTGTCAGTGGCAGTGTCTTCAACAAGTTTTAGGGCTGTCAATAATAATAATAATAATAATAATAATAAAAATAATAAAAATAATATAAATAATAATAATAATAATAATAATAATAATAATAATAATAATAATAATAATAATAATAATAATAATAATAATAATAATAATAATAATAATAATAATAATAATAATAATAATAATAATAATAATCCTATTGGCCAGATAATTAAAAACCACAACATTTCAGTAAAGGTAGCACACACACACACACACACACACACACACACACACACACACAATAATAGCATCAGTAAATTACCAGGAGGATTTTTTTTGGATCAAGCTACATATCCCGTCACCCAGCAGTCATTAATAAAGACTTGACCTCACACATGAAGAACCAATTTTCCAAGAAATTCTTTGTGATTAACTTGTGCACCTTGTGGGGTGTAGTAGAGGAGGTAAGTGCACCTTGTGGGGTGTAGTAGATGAGGTAGGTGCACCTTGTGGGGTGTATTAGAGGTGGTAGGTGCACCTTTTGGTGGTAAGTGCACCTTGTGGTGTAACAAATATTATATGTGTCTCTACTTTATTGTAACATATTTCTTGTACCAAATTAATCTTTTATTGTATTTTTAATTCTTTATATTTATTTACTTATTTATTTATATACTTATTCTTCTTTCTCTTTATACTCGTGAGAGGTGGAGAGGGCGAGGGAGGTAATTGTTTACGTTTGGGGAGAGGGTGTGAGGGGAGTGGGAGTACAGGACTAACGGTTTGTGGTCAGACTAGAAAGGCCTACACCAAGGGGCGACTCAGGGGCTGGTTAAGGGGACTAAGATATCAATACTTCACAGAGGGGAAATATAGGATAGTTATTGGATATATGACTCACCGTATTACTGCATAATACCAAGACATAACACATCACTCTTTCTTAATAAGGGAGGAATGAATTAGGACTCTTATTAACGGTTACTCTATTTATTGAATTAGGGTTTAACAGTTACCTATGTTCCTAGTTAGTTAAACGGGGACTACGTGCAGTATCTCACAACAAATGGGAACTTAAGGATTTACCAAACAGAAAACACCAAAATACCTGCCACACCTCCCTACACAAATTTCCAACACAGACTCAGCTTTGCAAACTGAGTGAGCCCACAAGGGACGCCAAAACTTTCATGACGACACGCCTCATAGGCTTTCTCATTGGTCGAAAACAGGCCTATGGCTCTTTATACTATTGGCTTAAAATTGGCAGGAACTCTCAAGTGGCGGGAACTCATGACATTGTTACAGTGGGGCTGTAATGAGTGGAGGGAACATAATTATAACAATATTGCTTTTCAGAGTAAAATCCCATAATAAGTTACATAATATAGACTCTATTATTATAAATATAAATGACAAACAATAACAATATTTATGTACCTTCATGATAATATCTGAAGGTTAAACAATTAAGTGGTCCACACACACTCACACACATACACACACACACACACCTGCTCTCCCATGGCTTCTGTTGGTTGGCAAGGAAACATTAAGACGTTCCATTAAAATGAAGATGATAGTCCTTTTTTTTCTTATCCTACCATCTTGTGCCGGTAGTGGTGACCCCAGGACCTTCTCTGGCCTCCCTCCCTAGTTGATGGTCATGTTGCCTCCCTCCCTCCCTAGTTGATGGTCATGTTGCCTCCCTCCCTTGTTGATGGTCATGTTGCCTCCCTCCCTAGTTGATGGTCATGTTGCCTCCCTCCCTCCCTAGTTGATGGTCATGTTGCCTCCCTCCCTAGTTGATGGTCATGTTGCCTCCTCCTCCCTCCCTCCCTCCCGGTTGATGGTCATGTTGCCTCCCTCCCTCCTCCTAGTTGATGGTCATGTTGCCTCCTCCCTCCCTCCTCCTCCCTCCCTCCCAGGTTGATGGTCATGTTGCCTCCCTCCTCCCTAGTTGATGGTCATGTTGCCTCCCTCCTCCCTCTCCATCCCGAGTTGATGGTCATGTTGCCTCCCTCCTCCCTAGTTGATGGTCATGTTGCCTCCCTCTCTGGTTGATGGTCATGTTGCCTCCCTCCCTCCTAGTTGATGGTCATGTTGCCTCCCCTCCTCCCTAGTTGATGGTCATGTTGTCTCCTCCTAGTTGATGGTCATGTTGCCTCCTCCCTCCCCTAGTTGATGGTCATGTTGTCTCCCTCCCTAGTTGATGGTCATATTGGCTCCTCTAGTTGATGGTCATGTTGCCTCCCTCCCTCCCTAGTTGATGGTCATGTTGCCTCCCTCCCCTAGTTGATGGTCATGTTGCCTCCCTCCCTCCCTAGTTGATGGTCATGTTGCCTCCCTCCTCCTCCCTCCTTGGTTGATGGTCATGTTGCCTCCCTCCTAGTTGATGGTCATGTTGCCTCCTCCTCCCTGGTTGATGGTCATGTGCCTCCTCCCTAGTTGATGGTCATGTTGCCTCCTCCTCCCTCCCTAGTTGATGGTCATGTTGCCTTCCTCCCTCCTAGTTGATGGTCATGTTGCCTCCCTCCCTCCCTCCTAGTTGATGGTCATTGTTGCCTCCTCCCTCCCTAGTTGATGGTCAGTTGCCTCCCTCCCTCCCTCCTAGTTGATGGTCATGTTGCCTCCCTCCCTCCCTAGTTGATGGTCATGTTGCCTCCCTCCTCCTAGTTGATGGTCATGTTGCCTCCCTCCCTAGTTGATGGTCATGTTGCCTCCCTCCCTCCCTAGTTGATGGTCATGTTGCCTCCCCCCTAGTTGATGGTCATGTTGCCTCCCTCCCTCTAGTTGATGGTCATGTTGCCTCCTCCCTCCCTCCCTCCTTGGTTGATGGTCATGTTGCCTCCCTCCCTAGTTGATGGTCATGTTGCTCCCTCCCTCCCTAGTTGATGGTCATGTTGCCTCCCTCCTCCTAGTTGATGGTCATGTTGCCTCCCCTCCCTCCCTAGTTGATGGTCATGTTGCCTCCCTCCCTAGTTGATGGTCATGTTGCCTCCCTCCCTCCCTAGTTGATAGTCATGTTGCCTCCCTCCCTCCCTCCCTCTGGTTGATGGTCATGTTGCCTCCTCCCTAGTTGATGGTCTGTTGCCTCCCTCCTCCCTAGTTGATGGTCATATTGCCTCCCTCCTAGTTGATGGTCATGTTGCCTCCTCCTCCCTAGTTGATGGTCATGTTGCCTCCCTCTAGTTGATGGTCATGTTGCCTCCCTCCCTCCCTCCTAGTTGTGGTCATGTTGCCTTCCTCCTCCTAGTTGATGGTCATGTTGCCTCCCTCCCTCCCTAGTTGATGGTCATGTTGCCTCCCTCCCTAGTTGATGGTCATGTTGCCTCCTCCTCCCTCCCTAGTTGATGGTCATGTTGCCTCCCTCCCTGGTTGATGGTCATGTTGCCTCCCTCCCTAGTTGATGGTCATGTTGCCTCCCTCCCTCCCTAGTTGATGGTCATGTTTGCCTCCCTCCCTAGTTGATGGTCATGTTGCCTCCTCCCTCCTCCCCTAGTTGATGGTCATGTTGCCTCCCTCCCTCCCTAGTTGATGGTCATGTTGCCTCCCTCCTCCCTCCCTAGTTGATGGTCATGTTGCCTCTCCCTCCTAGTTGATGGTCATGTTGCCTCCTCCCCTCCCTAGTTGATAGTCATGTTGCCTCCCTCCCTCCTCCTTGGTTGATGGTCATGTTGCCTCCTCCTAGTTGATGGTCATGTTGCCTCCCTCCCCTGGTTGATGGTCTGTTGCCTCCCCTCCCTCCTAGTTGATGGTCATGTTGCCTCCCTCCTCCCTCCTCCTTGGTTGTGGTCATGTTGCCTCCCTCCCTTAGTTGATGGTCATGTTGCCTCCCTCCCTAGTTGATGGTCATGTTGCCTCCCTCCCTCCCTAGTTGATGGTCATATTGCCTCCCTCCTCCTAGTTGTGGTCATTGCCTCCCTCCTAGTTGATGGTCATGTTGCCTCCCTCCTCCCTAGTTGATGGTCATGTTGCCTCCCTCCTCTCCCTAGTTGATGGTCATGTTGCCTCCCTCCCTCCCTAGTTGATGGTCATGTTGCCTCCCTCCTAGTTGAGTGGTCATGTGCCTCCCTCCCTCCCTCCCTAGTTGATGGTCATGTTGCCTTCCTCCCTAGTTGATGGTCACGTTGCCTCCTCCCTCCCTCCCTAGTTGATGGTCATATTGCCTCCCTCCCTCCCTCCCTAGTTGATGGTCATGTTGCCTCCCTCCCTCCTCCTAGTTGATGGTCATGTTGCCTCTCTCCCTCCTAGTTGATGGTCATGTTGCCTCCCTCCCTCCCTAGTTGATGGTCATGTTGCCTCCTCCCCTCCCTCCTTGGTTGATGGTCAGTGTTGCCTCCCTCCCTAGTTGATGGTCATGTTGCCTCCTCCCTAGTTGATGGTCATGTTGTCCCTCCTCCCTAGTTGATAGTCATGTTGCCTCCCTCCCTCCCTCCCTCTGGTTGATGGTCATGTTGCCTCCCTCCCTAGTTGATGGTCATGTTGCCTCCCTCCCTGGTTGTGGTCATGTTGCCTCCCTCCTCCCTAGTTGATGGTCATGTTGCCTCCCTCCTCTCCCTAGTTGATGGTCATGTTGCCTCCTCCCCTAGTTGATGGTCATGTTGCCTCCCTCCTCCCTAGTTGATGGGTCATGTTGCCTCCCCTCCTAGTTGATGGTCTGTTGCCTCCCTCCTCCTAGTTGATGGTCATGTTGCCTCCCTCTCCTAGTTGATGGTCGTTGCCTCCCTCCCTCCCTCCTAGTTGATGGTCATGTTGCCTCCCTCCCTCCCCTAGTTGATGGTCATGTTGCCTCCCCTCCCTCCCTGGTGTGTCATATTTGCCTCCCTCCTCCCTCTAATTGATGGTCATGTTTGCCTCCTCCCCTCCCTCCCCTGGTGTAGGTCATGTTGCCTCCTCCTCCCTCCCCTGTGATAGTCCGTTGCCTCCCTCCCTCCCCTAGTGAGTGGTTGTTGCCTCCTCCTCCCTCCCTGGTTGATGGTCATGTTGCCTCCCTCCCTCCCTAGTTGATGGTCATGTTGCCTCCTCCTCCTCCCTAGTTTATGGTCATGTTGCCTCCCTCCCTCCCTCGGTGTGGTCATGTTGCCTCCCTCCTCCCTCCCTGGTTGTTAGTCATGTTGCCTCCCCTCCCCTCCCCTCCCTCAGTTGTGGTCATTGCCCCCTCCCTCCCTGTGTGGTGTCTGTTCCTCTCCCTCCTCCCTGGTGATGTCATGTTTTCCTCCCTCCTCCCTCCCCTGGTGTGGTCATGTTGCCTCCCTCCCTCCCTGGGTGATGTGCTGTTGCCTCCCTCCCTCTCTTGTTGTGGTCATGTTGCCTCTCCCTCCCTGGTGATGGTCATGTTGCCTCCCTCCTCCCTAGTTGATGGTCATGTTGCCTCCTCCCTCCTCCTAGTTGATGGTCATGTTGCCTCCCTCCTCCCCTGGTTGATGGTCATGTTGCCTCCCTCCTCCTAGTTGATGGTCATGTTGCCTCCCTCTCTGAGTATGGTCGTGCCTCCCTCCCTCCCGGGTAATGGTCATATTGCCTCCCTCCCTCCCTAGTTTAATCATATTTCCTCCCTCCCTCCCTAGTGTGTCTTCTCTCTCCTCTCCCTGGTGTGTCTTGCCTCCCTCCCTCTCTGAGTGGATGCTTGCTCCTCCTTCCTGGTGTGTCATGTTGCTTCCTCTCCCCGGGTGTTGGTCATGTTGCCTCCCTCCCTCCCCTAGTTGATGGTCATGTTGCCTCCCTCCCTCCCTCTGGGTGATGGTCATGTTGCACTCCCTCCCTCCCTGGTTGATAGTCATGTTGCCTCCTTCCTGGTTATGGTCACGTTGCCTCCCTCCTCCCTGGTTGGTGGTCATGTTGCCTCCCTCCTCTGGTTGATGGTATGTTGCCTCCCTCCCCTCCCTGGTTGTGGTCATGTTGCCTCCCTCCCTCCCCTGGTTATTGTGCTTGTTGCCTCCCTCTCCCCTCCCTAGTTGTGGTCATGTTGCCTTCCTCTCCCCTGGTTGGTCATATTTGCCTCCCTCCCTCCCTGGTGTGTCATTTGCCTCCTCTCCCTCCCCTGGTTGGTCGCCTTGCCTCCCTCCTCCCTTGGTGTGGTCATGTTGCCTCCCTCCCTCCCTCTTGTATTGCCTCCTCCCTCCCTGAGTGTGTTTGCCTCCCTCCCTGGTGGTCTTTGCCTCCCCTCCCTAGTTGATAGTCATGTGCCTCCTCCTCCCCTAGTTGATGGTCTGTTTGCCTCCCTCCCTCTCTCCCTAGTTGGTGAGGTGTGCTCCCTCCTCTCCCTGGTGGTAGTGTTGTTGCCTCCCTCCCTCCCTCCCTAGTTGATGAGTCATGTTGCTCCTCCCCTCCCTCCTGGTTGATAGTCATGGTGCCTCCCTCCCTCCCTAGTTGATGGTCATTGCCTCCCCTCCTCTCTCCCAAGGTGGTGGTCATGTGCTCCTCCCTCCCTCCCTAGTGTGTGTTGTTGCCTCTCTCCCTCTGGTGTGGTCATGTTGCCTCCCTCCTCCCCTGGGTGGCTGTGTGCCTCCCTCCCTCTCCCTAGTTAGTGGTCATGTTGCCTCCCTCCTCCCGGTTGATGGTCATGATGCCTCCTCCCTAGTTGTGGTCACATTGCCTCCCTCCTCCCTAGTAGATGGTGTGTTGCCTCGCTCCCTCCCTCCCTAGTTGATGGTCATGTTGCCTCCCTCCCTCTCTCTCCCTAGTTGATGGTCATGTTGCTCACTCCTCCTAGTTGATGGTCATGTTGCCTCCCTTCCTCCATAATCCGTGGTCATGTTGCCTCCTCCCTCTCCCTGGTGATGAGTTGTTGCTCCCTCCTCCCTGGTGGTGCATGTTGCCTCCCTCCCTCCCCTAGTGATGGTCTTGCCTCCCTCCCTCCCAGGTGTGGTCATGTGCCTCCCTCCCCTATTGTTGTCGTCACGTTGCCTCCCTTCCTCCCTATTGGATGGTATGTTGCTCTCCTCCCTCCCTAGTTGATGTGTGTTGCCTCCTCCCCTCTCTCCCTAGTTGATGGTCATGTTGCCTCCCTCCTCCCCTGGTTTGATGGTCATGTTGCCTCCTCCCTCCCTATAGTTGATGGTCATGTTGCCTCCCTCCCTCCCTCCCTGGTTGATGGTCTCGTTTGCCTCCCCCTCCTCCCTCCCCTAGTTGTGGTCATGTTGCCTCCCTCCTCCCTCCCTTAGTTGATGGTCATTGCCTCCTCCCTCCCTAGTGAGTGGTCTGTTGCCTCCTCCCTCCCTCCCTGTTGATGGTCATGTTGCCTCCCTCCCTCCCTCCTCCCTCCCTGTTGATGGTCATGTTGCCTCCCTCCCTCCCTAGTTGATGGTCATGTTGCTCCTCCCTCCCTAGTTGATGCCGTTGCCTCCCTCCTCCCTAGTTGATGGTCATGTTGCTCTCCTCCCTCCCTCCCTAGTTGATGGTCATGCTGCCTCCCTCCCTCCCTTAGTTGTGGTATGTTGCCTCCCTCCTCCTCAGTTGATGGTCATGTTGCCTCCTCCCTAGTTGATGTCACGTTGCCTCCCTCCCTCCCCAGTTGATGGTCATGTTGCCTCCTCCCTAGTTGATGGTCATGTTGCCTCCCTCCTCCCTAGTTGATGCATGTTGCCTCCTCCATCCCTAGTTGATGGTCATGTTGCCTCCCTCCCTCAGTTGATGGTCACTGCCTCCCTCCTCCCTAGTTGATGGTCATTGCCTCCTCCCTTCCTAGTTGATGGTCATGTTGCCTTCCTCCCTCCCGCTGATGGTCATGTTGCCTCCCCTCCTCCCTTAGTTGATGGTCATTGTTGCCTCCTCCCTCCCTCCCTAGTTGATGGTCATGTTGCCCTCCTCCCTAGTTGATGGTCATGTTGCTCCCTTCCCAGTTGATGGTCACGTTGCCTCCTCCCTCCCTATGTTGATGGTCATGCCTCCCTCCCTCCCTAGTTGATGGTCATGTTGCCTCCTCCCTAGTTGGTGGTCATGTTGCCTCCCTCCTCCCAGTTGATGGTCTTGTTGCCTCCTCCCTCCCTCCCTAGTTGATGGTCATGTTGCCTTCCTCCCTCCCTAGTTGATGGTCATGTTGCCTCCCTCCCTCCCTAGTTGATGATCATGTTGCCTCCCTCCCTCCCTCCCTAGTTGGTGGTCATATTGCCTCCCTCTCTCCCTCCTAGTTGATGGTCATGTTGCCTCCCTCCTGCCCTCCCTAGTTGATGGTCATGTTGCCTCCTCCTCCCTAGTTGATGGTCATGTTGCCTCCTCCCTCCCTGTTGATGGTCATGTTGCCTCCTCCTAGTTGATGGTCACGTTGCCTCCCTCCCTCCCTAGTTGATGGTCATGTTGCCTCCTCCTCCTAGTTGGTATCATGTTGCCCTCCCTCCCTAGTTGATGGTCTTGTTGCTCCTCCCTCCCTCCCTAGTTGTGGTCATGTTGCTCCTCCCTCCTCCCTAGTTGATGGTCATGGTGCCTCCCTCCCTCCCTAGTGATGGTCTGTTGCCTCCCTACCTCCCAGTGGGTTGATGGTCATGTTGACTCCTCCTCCCTCCCCTAGTTGATGGTCATGTTGCCTCCCTCCTCCCTCCCTAGTTGGTGGTCGTTGCCTCCCTCCCTCCCTAGTTGATGGTCTTGTTGCCTCCTCCTCCCTCCCCAGTTGATGGTCATGTTGCCTCCCTCCCTCCCAGGTTGATGGTCGCTGATGCCTCCCTCCTGTTGATGGTCACGTTGCCTCCCTCCTCCCTAGTAGATGGTAATGTTGTTCTCCCTCCCTCCCTCCCTAGTTATCGTTATTTCTCCTCCTCTCCCTAGTTGATGGTCATCTGTTGCTCCTCCCTCCCTAGTTGATGGTCATGTTGCCTCCCTTGCTCCATGATTGATGGTCATGTTGCCTCCTCCCCTCCCTCCTAGTTGATGGTCATGTTGCCTCCCGCTCCCTCCTCTCAGTTGATGGTCATGGTGCCTCCCTCCCTCCCTAGTTGATGGTCATGTTGCCTCCTCCATCCCAAGTTGATGGTCATGATGCCTCCCTCCTAGTTGATGGCTCACGTTGCCTCCCTCCCTCCCTAGATGGTAATGTTGCTCGCTCCTCCCAGTTGATGGTCATGTTGCCTCCCTCCTCCTGTTGATGGTCATGTTGACTCCCTCCCTCCCTAGTTGATGGTCATGTTGCCTCCCTCCTCCCCTCCTAGTTGGTGGTCATGTTGCCTCCCTCCTCCCTAGTTGATGGTCTTGTTGCCTCCCTCCTCCCTCCTAGTTGATGGCTTGCCTCCTCCCTCCCAAGTTGATGGTCATGATGCCTCCCTTCCCTAGTTGATGGTCACGTTGCCCTCCTCCCTAGTAGATGGTAATGTTGCCTCGCCTCCCTCCTCTCCCTAGTTGATGGTCATGTTGCCTCCCTCCCTCTCTCCTCTAGTTGATGGTCATGTTGCCTCACCTCCCCAGTTGATGGTCATGTTGCCTCCCTCCCTCCATAATTGATGGTCATGTTGCCTCCTCCCTTCCCTCCCTAGTTGATGGTCATGTTGCCTCCCGCCCTCCCTCCTAGTTGATGGTCATGGTGCCTCCCTCCCTCCCTAGTTGATGGTCATGTTGCCTCCCTCCATCCCAAGTTGATGGTCATGATGCCTCCTCCCTAGTTGATGGTCGTTGCCTCCCTCCCTCCCTAGTAGATGGTAATGTTGCCTCGCTCCCCTCCCTCCCTAGTTGATGGTCATGTTGCCTCCCTCTCTCTCTCTCTCCTAGTTGATGGTCATGTTGCCTCCCTCCCTCCCTAGTTGATGGTCATGTTGCCTCCTCCCTCCATAGTTGATGGTCATGGTTTCCTCCCTCCTCCTTAGTTGATGGTCATGTTGCCTCCCCCCTCTCCTAGTTGATGGTCATGTTGCCTCCTCCCTCCCTCCCAGTTGATGGACACTGTTGCCTCCCTCCTCCCTAGTAGAGTGGTAATGTTGCTCCCTCCCTCCCTCCCTAGTTGATGGTCATGTTGCCTCCCTCCCTCCATAGTTGATGGTCATGTTGCTCCCTCCTCCCTCTAGTTGATGGTCATGTTGCCTCCCTGCCCCTCCTCCTCTAGTTGATGGTCATGTTGCCTCCTCCCTCCCTCCCTAGTTGATGGTCACGTTGCCTCCTCCCTCCCCTAGTAGAGTGGTAATGTGCCTCCCTCCCTCCCCTCCTAGTTGATGGTCGTTGCCTCCTCCTCCTCCCTAGTTGATGGTCATGTTGCCTCCTCCCTCCTAGTTGATGGTCATGTTGCCTCCTCCCTCCCTGCTGATGGTCATGTTGCCTCCTCCTGGTTGATAGTCGGTGCCTCCTCTCTCCTCCCTGGTTTGCTCCCTCCCTAGTTGATGGTCATGTTGCCTCCTCCCTCCCTAGTTGATGGTCATGTTGCCTCCTCCTCCCTGGTTGATGGTCATGTTGCTCCTCCCTAGTTGGTGATGGTCACGTTGCCTCCTCCCTCCCTATTTGATAGTCATGTTGCCTCCTCCTCCCTAGTTGATGGTCATGTTGCTCCTCCTCCAAGTTGATGGTCATGTTGCCTCCTCCCTCCCTAGTTGATGGTCATGTTGCCTCCTCCCTCCCTAGTTGATGGTCATGTTGCCTCCCTCCTCCCTAGTTGATGGTCATGTTGCCTCCTCCCCTAGTTGATGGTCACGTTGCCTCCCTCCTCCCTCCCTAGTTGATGGTCATGTTGCCTTCCTCCCTCCCTAGTTGATGGTCATGTTGCCTCCTCCCTCCCTAGTTGATGGTCATGTTGCCTCCTCCTCCCTAGTTGGCTATTATTCCTCCTCCCTAGTTGATGGTCATGTTGCTCCCTCCTCCTTAGTTGATGGTCATGTTGCCTCCCTCCCTCCCTAGTTGATGGTCATGTTGCCTCCTCCCTCCCTAGTTGATGGTCTATTGGCTCCCTCCTAGTTGATGGTCATGTTGCCCTCCTCCCTAGTTGATGGTCATGTTGCCTCCCACCCTAGTTGATGGTCATGTTGCCTCCTCCCTCCTTTTGATAGTCACGGTGCCTCCCTCCCTCCCTAGTTGATAGTCACGGTGCCTCCTCCTCCTCCTCCCTCCTTGTTGATGGTCATGTTGCCTCCTCCTAGTTGATGGTCATGTTGCTCCCTCCCTCCCTAGTTGATGGTCATATTGCCTCCTCCCTAGTTGATGGTCATGTTGCCTCCTCCCTCCCTAGTTGATGGTCATGTTGCCTCCTCCTAGTTGATGGTCACAGCTTCTCCTCCCTCCCTAGTTGATGGTCATGTTGCCTCCTCCTCCCTAGTTGATGGTCATGTTGCCTCCCTCCCTCCCTCCTAGTTGATGGTCATGTTGCCTCCTCCTCCTAGTTGATGGCCATGTTGCTTCCTCCCTCCCTCCCTAGTTGATGGCCATGTTGCCTCCCTCCTCCCTCCTCCCTCCTCTAGTTGATGGCCATGTTGCCTCCTCCTCCCCTCACTCCTCCCTAGTTGAAGGCCATGTTGCCTCCCCTCCCTCCCTAGTTGATGGTCATATTGCCTCCTCTCACTCCCTCCCTAGTTGATGGTCATGTTGCTCCTCCCTCCCTCCCTAGTTGATGGTCTTTGCCTCCTCCTCCCTCCTATTGATGGCCATGTTGCCTCCTCCTCCCCTCCTCCCTCCCTAGTTGAAGGCCATGTTGCCTCCCTCTCTCCCTATGTTAGGTACAACTTAACAATGTATAGAGAGGCTTAAATCTGTAGGTCTGGCCATATTACAATTATAAGTATAATATGGCTCGCCTTTATTAACCCGAGATTGATTAAACTTCGCTCACGGTAAACTAAACAGTGAAAATGTCCGGGACAGCTGACTAATTCTGAATGACGCCCGAAGGATTTTATTCTAGTTACCTTAGATTATCTAAATCTTGAATGTGAGAAAAGTATTGGGTATCATGACTGGTGGTAAAAAAAAAATAATACTTAGAAATGACCACTTAAATGTAGATACTCAACCCAATCAAGACTTCTCTGGGGGAACATAACACTAAATGGGTGATATAAAAACTGGACTGGAACGAGGAATCACAATCCCCATATAATTTGTTAAGTGCTCCAACAACTCTACTTTCCTGCCAGGTAGATCCATTTGTCACCTTTGATATCTATATATATAAAACAATGAAGTATGTTTGTGTGTGTGTGTGTGTGTGTCCGCACGAGAATCTCTGAAACTACTTTACCGATCTCTAGTGATGATGGATGGTGTTATTTGTAGTGATTATGGATGGTGTTATATATAGTGATATTGAATGATGTTATATGTAGTGATGATGGATGTTGTTATATGTAATCCATATGTTATATGGATGTTGTTATAAATAATAATGGTCCAAGTACTAAGCCTTGGGGAACTCCACTAGTGACGTTGTTCCAATGCGATTTAGTGCCGTTTATGCTCACTTGCTGTTTCCTGTCCCGTAACCACGCCCTAATCCATTTAAGGATATTGCCTTTGATGCCATGCGCTTCTACCTTTCTAATTAGTCTTTCGTGGGGGACTCTGTCGAAGACTTTGCTAAACTCGAGATATACCACATCATAATTGTGCCCCTCGTCCACCGATTCGAAAACTGATGACAAGAATGTTAATAGATTAGTTAGACATGAACGCCCGCTTGTGAAGCCATGTTGGGAATCATTGATCAACTTGTGCTTCTCCAGGTGGTTTCAAATAGAGTTTGAAATGATTGATTCTAGTAATTTGCCTACTATTGATGTTAGACTGATTGGGCGGTAGTTAGAGGATAGTGATCTATCCCCCTTCTTGAAAATCGGTATTACATTCGCTATCCTCCAGGATTCTGGTACTACACCTGTTTTTAATGTCATGTTAAACAACTTTGCTAAGGGCATACTAAGCTCTTCCTTACATTCCTTTAATACTCTGGCAAATATCTCATCGGGACCAGGTGACTTATTAGGCTTCAGTTTGTCTATTTGCTTATTAACATCGTTACTAGTCACTACTATCTCGCTTAATTTGTTTTCTTCACTATCTCTGAATAGAGTCGGTGCCTTGGGTATCCTGTTTAAATTTTCGGTGGTGAAAACTGTTGAAAAATACTTATTCAGATTATTGCTCATTTCTCTGTCGTTATCAGTTAGCTTGTCGGTATCTGACTGTGTTGGTCCAATCTTATCTCGTGTTTCAGTTTGATACATTTGGTAGAATCCTTTGGGGTTTGTCTTCGCCTCCCTTGCTATCTTTAGTTCATTATTCCTCTTTGCTTTTCTTATCTCGGTCTTAACCCTACCGGCCAATACCTTATAATACTCCCGGAGGTAAATTTCGCCACGGTTTATCCTTTTACCTATAGCCTTCCTTTGGCTGATAATGTTCTTTAAATAATTATTTATCCATTTAGGGTCATTTTTGTCTGATCTGAGTTTTTTGTATGGTATGTTCTGCCTTTGTACATTAAGTAACTCATTATTTAAATTGTCGTGGAACTCGACAATCTCAGATCTCGTTATCAGGTCGGTGTCATCTGTCAGGTTCACGCCCAAGTGCGACACCCCCTCTCTCAGCTGCCTCTTTAAACTATCAAAGTTTGCCCTATAAAATCTGGGACTTTAATGGAATTTTCCTTACGTCTGACCTGAAAATCTAACTAGAATCTAATTCTCTTTGTCATCGCTGTTTGCAAGTTCGTTCCCTACCTCGACATTGCTAATGAGGTTTTCTCTATTCGACAGAACTAAATCGAGTATATTATTACCCCGGGTGGGTTCGGTTATATGTTGACTTAGGAAACAGTCCTGGATCGTTTCGAGAAATCTTCTGATACTGAGTTACCCGTAAGGTCAGTCAAATATATTTGGCCAAGGTTAAAATCGCCTACTATACAGACTTTGTTGTGTTTGGAAGCCCTGCGCATTTCATCCCAGATAAGTCGCTCATTAACTCTATCAAGATTGGGGGGTCTATATATTACTCCTATGATTAATTTTTCCCTACCATCGATTAATTCTATCCAAATTGTTTCTGTATTCTGCTCAGTTTTTATTCCCTTATTTATTTCACACTTCAGATTATCCCTGACATAGATTGCTACTCCGCCTCCTTTCCTGGTCTGCCTATCGGTATGGAACAATTTGTAACCCGCAATTGGTATTCGACCGGTAACTCACGTGAGTCTAGGTTGATCCATGTTTCAGTGAATGCTATTATATCGATTTTTTCGGTACATACCAAGGCCCTAATATCATCTATTTTGTTTTTCATACTTCTACTGTTCGCGTAGTAGACATTTAAGTTAGTCGTGTTCTGAGTCCTCTCTTTACCGCGTTCAGGTTTTAACTCCCTGTCTAATTTAGTTTTGTCATCATTCCTAACACTGTACTAACGTCCAATTCGTCTATCAAGGGACTGAACGAGTTGGTACAGTTAGCTGTTGATGTCGTTGTTGACGTATCCTTTTTGTGTTTTTTCATCACCAGTTTGGTCTTCCCTCTCCTCACAACCTTCCACTCGTCTGATTTATCGTCAGACTCGGGCTTTCCTTGTCTCGCCTCTTCCTTTAATTTCATCCTTGCCATCTCTTCCTTTAATTTCAGGTTCTCCAACGTGAGCTTCTCCAGCTTGGCCAACAAGCTCGCGCACTCCAGACCACACATAGCACTTGCCATATGTGATAATTATCCCTCTGGAGCTAACCCTGCCGTGACCTTTCCCCTAGTGAGGTCAGAACACACACGCACACACACACACACACATACACACACATATATATATATATATATATATATATATATATATATATATATATATATATATATATATATATATATATATATATATATATATATTGTTACCGCAAGCAGCCCGTATACAATATGTAGGGTACAAAGATGGAGATGAGAGGCCCAGAAGGAGGTTGGAGTGTGTGAAGGGAGTTAGTTTATGTATAATTATAATCACCTGACTCAGCCATAGCTGACCAGCCAGGGGGCCAGGCTATTGGGTGGGCATTTCAGTATAGCTACCCATATCTTAGAGTCAACACCTACCCTGGCTTCTCTCTAGACTTTCAACACGTAAGTTTAACTAGTACTTATTGTGTACACAGGTAGACTGTGTCCATTACATCATTTGTCAGTGTGACAGTATAGAAATATGGCAAATTGAGTATTCATTGTAAGTGTTAAGAGTAGACTAATTACATAGCCATGATTGTTATGTAAATATATATTGGATTAAACATTTATGTAGAGTGCCTATGTATGACTTATTTGAAATACTAAATGAATTGTATTCAACAGGTTTGACCGAATTATAATGTTCGTGTACGACGTGAGAATTATTATTCACCCTTTAACCATCCGGATGGCGGTTATTTATATATACAGGTATATATATATATATATATATATATATATATATATATATATATATATATATATATATATATATATATATATATATATATATATATATATAGCTCTGGGTTGGGATAGATGGGGAATGGAGGCGGTATGGGTGGTGTGGGTTGTGGGTGGTGGGCCTCGTGGGTTAGGTGAGAACGGTATGGGATCTGGAGACTGGTGGGAGTTTTTTTTGGTTTAACAAATTTATTGGCATAGCTTGCAGTACAGTTTGCCTATTCTGAGTAATTCAGTCAGGTCTTGACACTGAGGGTGGTATCACTTCTCACTGCCACGCAGGACAGAGGTTCATACACAAAGAAATACATCATATTCATTAACAGTATATATGGTGGGAAGCTCTGTCACACTACTTCTCCCTCCTCTTCCTCCTCCTCCTCCTCTCCCTCTTCCCCTTTGTCGTGAACAGCCTGGCCGACCCACACAGCGGTCCCCTGGCAGACCCACACAGCGGCCCCCTGCCCGACGTTGGGGATCATCAGGCTCACGTTTATGTTTGCTCGCTCTAATGTTAATGGCGGCGGGGATTACTGCGCCGTGCCCAGGATGTCTTCATCATGTCTCGGCGAATCTTCACCTTTGTGGTTCTGCGAGATGGCGTTTCATCCTCAGACTTTTTTTATGTCCATTTATTTTTTCTTAACTTTTTCCTTTCCTCATATATCCAACAGATGGCGTTCTGCATAAACAGTCACCAGTGACTAATGAAACCCAAGTTTAGGACACCCTCCCTCCTCTCTTCCTTCCATATCCTTATTTAGAATCATATTCCCCTAGTCATATATTCACAATAACATGAACTTTTGAAGTTAAAAATGCAAAGTGTTGTTAATATGATAGCGACACCAGTTACTGTGGAAAAAAAATATTTTTTTTCTGATTTCTATGATTATCCACAGCCACATGGAGCTTATATGCGAACTCAGATGCAAACAATACCCACTTTGTCCTGACTAAAGATAAGACCGTATCTCTATGCCTCAACACCACAACGTGGCCACACCATCTTCAACGCTGTTATGGACGACTTCTCAATCTGATGGAGATTTTAACCTTTTTTTCTTTCACAGGTTTGCATCTATTTTTGCCTCTTACTCATACCTCTATGTTGACCCACCCACAGCTACCCCCCCTCCGCTAATCAGCCCTCCCCCAGCCAGCCCTCCCCCAGCCAAACCCCCTCAGCTCTACCCCCGTCAGCTAGCCCCCCCTCCCCTACCAGCCTGCCCCCCTCACTGTCCCTCACTGTCTTTAGCAACCATGACTATTCAATTTCTGAGTTGTGGGTGAATCTAAGGGGAGGCAGGCAGGCGGGTAGGCAGGCAGGCAGGCAGGCAGGCAGGCAGGCAAACACCCCATATATGGGACAGGGTAGGATGTCTAGTACCTGTACCAACAGACAATAACTAACCCATGACACAACCCTAACACACTATTAGCTTAGCTAGGCAGTCAGCCCGCCCTCTCTTACCTCCTCCTAAATTTCTTCAATTTCCGAACTATAACTTCCTTCTCCCACCTCTGATCTTCTTTCACCCCTCCTTTCTCTACCAATACAAAAAAAAAAAAGGCAGACAAGCAGGCATAATATAAACGGTATTCTGAATACTCACCCCACCCTCATTCTCATGCTATGAATATGCGAGAGAGAAAGAGAAGCACAGAGGAGGTGCAAGCAAGCAAGAGAGAAAGAGAGAGATCTGATACTCACTACCACGTGAGAAGAAGAATCTGGAAGGTGCTACACCGCCCCCCATAGCACCATCTGGGAAGGCTACACCACTTCAGGCCCTCATAACACCATCTGGGAAGGAATTACTACACCACTTCAGGGCCCTCATAACACCATCTGGGAAGGTTACACCATGCCCTCATAACACTCTGGGGTCTACACCCTTCAGGCCTCTCCCATCTGGGAAGTTACACTTCGGCCCTCTAACCATCTGGAAGGTTACCACTTCGCCAACACCATCTGTGAGGGAGTTACTACACTACGTGTCTGATGTTCAACACCTCAGCGCACATGATCTACGTGACCTCCACTGTAAACATTAATCTGTATGTTCACTCGTCACATATGAAGTGCTAAATGCCCTTATAGCCACCCCTGGTAACCCCCTCCTCTGTCTATTTAACCTTTCTTATGATACTGGTCAGCTGCCTCACTTATGGAAGACTGCCACCACCATCCCACTCCCTAAACCAGGCAGACAAGATGAATATCGTCCAATCTCCCTCATCTCCTGCTTCTCAAAGATGATGGAGCGCATGATACGCCACCGCCTCCACTGGAAAATTGAAGCCCACCTGCACCCTGACCTCTATGGTTTCCGCCCCTGAAAGAGCACTGCTCACTGCATCGCTCACTACATGGCGAACACCTCAGCCAAAACCTCCCTCTTCGTCGACTTCAAGGGTGCTTTTGATAAAGCCAATAGTGAAGTGATCCTTGAGGGTCTCACTCACATGGATGTGAAGGGCAAACTCCTCACGTGGATTGCTGACTACCTCTCCCGTCGACAGGCCCGTGTCCGGTTTCAGGGCCACTACTCTACGAGCAGAGACCTTGATCTTGGCACGCCTCAGGGAGGTGTACTCAGCCCTACACTCTTTAATGTACTCATGAACTCCATCTGCCGCCTCAACGACATCTTTGCTGAGCGCGCCCTAGACGGTCACATCATAAGCTACGCTGATGATATCCTCCTCCAAATTACTACAGTGCAACATGAACAACCTATACTCTCCACGTTCGCCCGGACCTGTCAAACACTCGGGCTAGTCATCTCACACACTAAAACCAAGTTCATCTCACGCTTCCGGCGTCAGACACCACTGACTCTGCAAGGACAAGACATCGATCAAGTAAGCACCTACAGGTACCTTGGTCTACCCGTGCGTGCCACTACCAACGCCACCGCCTCTGCTGTCGCCGCCCACATCATCTCCCAGTGCCGCCAACGAACGAGGCCCCTCCAGTCCCTTACCCACGGCCTCAAAGGAGCCTCTGTCAGGGTCCTACGCCTCATGTACATTGCTATCGACAGAACTGTCATAGATTATGCCTTCCCTGTCCTTGTAGTTGCCTCCCAACGCGAGAAACAAAGCATAGAGAAAATCCAAAACAGAGCGATGAGACTCATCCTCGGCTGCCCTATGACCACCAGAATAGAAGTCATGCAACGTGAACTGATCCTGCTTCCCGTCTGTGATTGAATTACTGCTCTCAATGCCATCCTAGGTGTTAAACTCCTTCGCATTGAGAAACCGACTCCCCTGTCTCGCCCACTGAACTCACATCTTGACTCCCTCCTGCGCCGGCCTGCCCCCACTACCTCTCCCTCCCTCTCTCAACACTGGCCCGTCCACACTGCTGCTGACATCCTGCGTTATCTCCTCTACACCCCCTCGACCTCTCTCCCTCCCGAGTACACTCATCCACCTCTACCGCCGTGGACCTCCCCGTGTGTTGATGTTGTCGTCCACACCTTCCCTGGTCGTAAATCCACCCAACTGCGGTATATGCTCAAACTTAACTGCCTTGAGCAGATTGATGATGTCGCCTCTTCTCTTACGACCTCCCTCCCTCCTATCCTCGTCTACTGTGATGGGTCTGTCACCACGCTGGGCTGCGCTGGGGCAGCTGTATGGATTCCTGAGCGCCAGGCCCGCAAGAAAATCAGGGTCCACGACTGGGCCTCCTCCACTGACACTGAAAGCATAGCCATCCTCGCGGTCATTCATGAGGGGGCGACCTATGCTCGCACTGAACGCCGGAACCTCCTGATAATCAGTGACAGCACTTCTGCGCTAGCGAGGCTCAAATTACCCTCCCCCTCCTCCCCTGCCGCCCAACACACCCTAGCCGCCGTCGCCAGGCTAGAACAAACTGATGACATCCGTGTCAAGTTTATTTGGATCCCGTCACATATAGGAATAACTGCCTGTGACACTGTTGATCGACTTGCCAAAGAAGCGACACAAGAAGAAGATATTGAAGCCACCCTCGCCCTCTCCCTGAATCATCTCAAATCTCGCATACACGCCACACAACGAGAAGCATTCGACGTAAAATGGACACACCTGAAACAACGGGGCAGCGTCACACTATGCCACTATGACGCTGTAACCGGTGACTCCAACCGCCACTACAAAGAGTATCAATCTCTGACTCGATCTCAACAGATTATATACATGAGACTGCGCCTAGGGTACAGGTACCTATGGGAGTACATTGGCAACCCTGAGCCTGGCCGCACTGTTTGTAAACTTTGTGGCCAACCCGACTCTCACACCCTCCGTCACTACATCCTCACTTGCCCTATGACCTCCTCCTACAGGTCCCCAGCCGTTACCAACACCTCTTCCCTCCCTGACCAGATATCCCTCCTCCTAGTCACAGGCCTGGCACTTGACATTATTAGGGACCTGCCACGCTTTGCTATAAACAGATGAAATGTACCGGGAATTTCCCCTCCCCCCACACACTCATCATTCTGTCACTTTATGTAACTTGCTGACAAAACCCATTACCCTTCAGGCTTCCTCGCCCTTAATGCATGAGTCATAAAGGCAAGCATGAACTCCGCATGCTTCCCAGTTGGGCACTGTAAACGCTTCTGCGCTTCACCTTGCACAGGATGTAAGGGGGTGCCCAATAAACTAGCCCCCTCCGGGGCAATCTGTAATCTGTATGTTCACTGTGCGGTACCGTTCTTGCCTCGCAAGCGAGATGTCACGGGTTCGATTCCCGGGCCGGTGGAAGTTGTTTGGGCTTGCTTCCTAGCCCCCATTAGTCCCTGTTCACCTAGCAGTAAAGTAGGTACCTGTTGTAAGTCGAAAGTTGAGAATTCGTATTCAGGGACAAGTTGTTGGAGCTTCCAATAACTTGATGACATAAACAACTGACTCTTCAGGCTTCTACGCCCTTAACTCATGAGACATAAAGGCAAGCATGAACTTAGCATGCTTCCCTGTTGGGCGATGTAAACGCTTCTGCGCTTCACCTTACACAAGGATGTAAGGGGAGTGCCCAATAAATAATAATAAAAAAAAAATGTTCACTGTATGTCCCTTTATCTTTCTCTAATGAAGGCTTTTCTTAAACCACAATGTATGTAACAAGTCATTTATGTCCATTTGTCCAATGTATATTTTCAGCCTTCGGGCTGCATAACTTTTTCAATGAACCGTTAATTATTATTATTATTATTATTATTATTATTACACACACACACACACACACACACACACACACACACACACACACACACACACACACACACTTGACCCTCACATACTCAACAAAAAGTCAACATAAACAAGGTGTTCCTCTCAAGTCGACAACACATTAAAAAAGGCGCGCTGAGCTGGGCATATTTTGACGCTGTGGTGATGAAATGTGATCCGGCGTCCCTCTACACATGTTGCGAGGGAGACGGAGTGTGAGGGTAGAGACGGGGTGTGGAGTGGGGAGAGGTGGTGTGGGGTGGGGTGAGGGGTTGTGGGGTGGGGAGAGGTGGTGTGGGGTGGGGCGAGGGGTTGTGGGGTGGAGAGAGGGGGTGTGGGGTATGGAGAGGGTTTTTTTTTAGTTTAGGAAATATATAGACAAAGCTTGTAGTACAGTTTGCCTATTCTGAGTAATTCAGTCAGGTCTTGACACTGAGGGTGGTATCACTTCTCACTGCCACGCAGGACAGAGGTTCATACACAAAAAAATACATCATATTCATTAACAGTATATATATAGGTCAGAGTCATGTGGGTGATGTCACTATTTGCTGCCATGGTGATGTATCAAGTAAAACATGTATATGAAGCAAATAACAAGATCACTACTGTAGATTACAAGATGTTGTAACCACTAGACTAAGGATAGGATATAAGTACCTCTGGTAGTATATCCCTCAGGCAGATGTGAACGAAACAAAATGTATATGTGTAGCCAGACATATGGCCACACATTTAATTATTGTTGTTAGGTTAGGTTCGGGCTGTGTGTGGAGTCTTTATATAACAGGAGTTTAGTTACAGCAGAGCCTCAACTTGTCACACCCTCCGAGGCCTAGATGAAAAGGAATTCATAACAACTTGTTCTTAATTCCTTCGTTGGTGAGATGGTGTCTAGCCAGGGATACAAATTCGATTATTTGAATTTAATTTTGTTTTAATTTTCCGCGGACAGTAGCTAGTTTATTGTGTACCCCATATTCATCCTGTGAGCGGTAGCGAGAAAAAGATTACAGAGTAGAGGCCACAAAGGGTGTTTATCAGACTCCCGGTGATTTTGATATTATGGCAATGAATGCTAGAGTATTTCCAGTACATTGTTTAAGTCGGTATATAGAATTTTGATTTGGTACTAGATGTGAAGTGTGGATACAGCCTTAGTATATCAGCTATCTTGTCATCAGAGACAAAGTGCTGTGCCCTTACATACACAGTGTGCTTGGCTCTGTCTCGATAGGGTTCTATTTTATCACAGTCTAAGACGTAGTGTTGGGATTGTGAGGCCCTTAGGGTGTAGTGTGTGTAAGGGAGAAGATGTGGGAGGAAAAGAGTGTGAGGAAGAGGGTGTGGGGGAAATAGTGTATGTGTGGAGAGGGTGATGCGAGAGAAGAGTATGTGAGGGAGAGGTGATAACGAAGTGAAGAGTGTGGGTGTGGGGAGAGTGTAGTGAGGAAGAGGGTTGCGTTGTGCGAGGGTGAAGCTGCACAACACAGGGGGTGGCTTTCCTTGCCTCTCACCATCTGGACACAGTCAACAGCGCGAGGCAAGTGTTGTTCTCAAGTGTCTTGTATACACTTTGAGCGGCGACACATGTGTAGAGACAGAGTTAGTTTAGTTTAGCAACTTTATTGACAAAAATTGAGGTACAATTTGCCTATTGTGAGTAATTCAGTCAGGTCTTAACACTGTACAATACCAATAATAGTATAGGTCATATTCATGAAAAAGAGAGTGTCAAGCGAGAGAGAGAAGGAGAACGGGAGACAGAAACAGGGAGAGACGAGAGAAAACAATATACAATAAATGCAGGATGTCATATACACTGTACATTCTCTCTTAACCTAACCTAACCTAACCGAAAATTAATATTCTGACACCTGCTGTAGCTTATCCGGTGGTGATTTTTTTTTTTGTCAAGGTTAGTTTTTATCCGAGCAACACCTACCACCGAGGAGAGTTAATCATTTCTCTTGGTCCCGTCTTGTTGGTGCCAAGTCCGTCTAGCTGGAGAAGTGTTGGCCTCTCTTATTTCTCTGTCCATGTCGCCGTCTTTTTTTCTGTCTCACTTTTTTATCTCATTCGGTTTATATCTCAGAATTGCTCTCTCTCTCTCTCTCTCTCTCTCTCTCTCTCTCTCTCTCTCTCTCTCTCTCTCAGATTATGGTGATACATGGGGCTGTACAATACTGCAAAACATGTAGGAGGGATTTTTTTTTTGCCGTGGACAGCAGCTAGTTTATTGTGCACCCCATACTTATCCTGTGAGCAATAGCGCAAAAATGATTACAGAGTAGAGGCCACAAAGGGTGTTTATCAGACCCCAGTGATTTTGATATTATGGCAATGAATTTTACAGAGTATTTACAGTACATTATTTGTTTAAGTCGGTACACAGAATTTTGATTAGGTACTAGATGTGTGGGAGGCATGGTGGAGGGATGCTGGAGGGAAACACTCAACAATACAACACTTAACAATGCCACACTTTACAATGACTCACTTTACAATGCCACACTTTACAATGCTACATTTCACAATGCTACATTTTACAATGCCACATTTTACAATGCCACACTTTACAATGCCACACTTTACAATGCTACACTTTACAATGCCGCATTTTACAATGCCACACTTTACAATGCTACATTTCACAATGCTACATTTTACAATGCCACACTTTACAATGCTACACTTTACAATGCCACATTTTACAATGCCACACTTTACAATGCTACATTTCACAATGCCACATTTTACAATGCCACACTTTACAATGCTACACTTTACAATGCCACATTTTACAATGCCACACTTTACAATGCTACACTTTACAATGCCACATTTTACAATGCCACACTATACAATGCCACATTTTACAATGCCACACTTTACAATGCTACACTTTACAATGCCACATTTTCAATGCCACACTTTACAATGCCACACTTTACAATCTGGCACTGCCATTTTTTTTCTTAATTTAACTTGGTAGTCATTCGTGGATCACAAAACCTCTCTCTATACCCCTTCTTCTCCTCTATGTCCCACAACAGGTGACCTTTCTCATCTGGTTGACCTTTGACCTGTCCACTTGACTCCTCACTTCTTCCTGAAAACAGTGTCACCAAGGCTCTTACGGGTCACTGTTACCAAATGACCCTTGTTAACCTTTCTTTGTGACCTCTCTTGTTTTCTTGACCTTTGGTGATGTGGGTCGATGACCAGCTATGAACTGATGTTTTCATGAGAGAGAGAGAGAGAGAGAGAGAGAGAGAGAGAGAGAGAGAGAGAGATTTCTATGTATTGGGTGAAGAAATATATACGGTTCAGTTTATAAAAAAGCAAAAATACAGTATTTATATTTAATTTATTTATTTCTTCAACCAAACCTTTAGATAAAATCACTAGCTAGATTTTGTTTATTATCACTAACTTTTCTTTATAGTTTCGTTCATCTAATAATTAATTTCCATACAGTAACGTGATTTATTTTACCTCACAAATTCAATTGTTGATACATCTTGTTCTGCGACTTACAAATTTTTACAGGTGATAGATTTTTACATTCATATATATTCAGTTATTTGTATTTTATAATCTTTAGCACTGAATTATTCCCAGTGAGAGTCTGTCAGGACCTCTGTAAAGGTTCACTACTTTCGTGAGGGAGCCCAGGCGCCCCAGTGACCACAACAGAGGGAAAAATAATACTTGGTTGTTTTTATGGGCAGTGACCACCTCAACCCCTGTCCATGTAGCAGGTGGAGGGTCATAACCACAGTGCCTAATGATGGTGGTGATCCTCCAACCTTTTCCCCCACCCCATCCTCCAACTTCCTCCTCCCCCACCCTACCCTTCAACCTCCTCTACCCCCACCCTACCCCTTCAACCTTCTACCCCACCTCACCCTCCAACCTCCTCCTCCACCCACCCTACCCTTCAACCTTCTCCCCCACCTCACCCCGAACCCCCTCCTCCCACCACAGTCTCCAATCTCTCCCTCTCCCCTACCCTCTAACCCCTTCCCTTACCACACTCCAACCTCCTCCTCCACCTCTCCTCTTCCTTCTCCCCCTACCTTACCCTCCAACCTCCTCTACCCCCACCCTACCCCTCTATCTTCCCTACCCCACCCTACCTCCAACCTCCTCCCCTACACTATCCTCCAACCCCTCCACCCCACCCGACCCAACCCCACCCTCCAAACTCCTCCCCACTTCACCCTCCAACCACCTCCTCCATCAATCCATCTTCCAACCTCTCCCCCACCCACCCTCCAACTTTCTCCCTCCACCTTACCCCTCCCTCTAACCTCCCCCTCCCTCCCATTTCAGTCCAGACAGCAGATGGAATCGGTTGACCACAGTGCCAAGGGGTGGTGGCACTGCTGACCCTCGCCGGCCACAACACAGGCGGCATGGTGACACTTTTACAATCCCCACTACACCCTACACCCTACAGTACAGTACACCTTACACCCTCTATGTTACACTACACTACACTCTATACCCTAAGTATTAATATTTCTTGTAACACTTACAATATTTACAGTACACTTGCTTTTATTGTACCATCAAAACCGTTTTATCGGAAATTATCATGTAAATGGATAGTAATTACCATTGCAATAAACATAATTGCCAACTTGACATAATCCTGACAGCTCTGTCCTCTTGTTCAACCTTATTACTGTACAACCCAGGTTGTACTGCTCCCCCATTATACTTGTGTTTTTCAGTTCCACTGTAATTTATGTATATACTTATAATATAAATAACAAAATAAATAAAAAATAATAAATAAATAAAATAAATATTGAAGTGATAACCGTGGTAACATTATGAGATGTTCTTATCACTACCATGCTATTGTACTATTCCAGATGATACTAAATGTTACATAATACTTCCTTGAGATAAATGTGCCTCAAAGAGAGCTCAGGCTCTCAACTGGCTCAGCCATGTTAATATTTCTATTATTATCCACTCTGTATCTGTGTTTTTGTGGCGAAATAAACTGTTTCAATTCAGTCCAATATAGTACACCTTATACCCTCTATGTTACACTCCACTACACCCTACACCCTGCAGTACACCTTACACCCTCTATGTTACACTACACTACACCCTACACCCTACAGTACACCTTACACCCTCTATGTTACACTACACCCTACACCCTGCAGTACACCTTACACCCTCTATGTTACACTACACTACACCCTACACCCTACAGTACACCTTACACCCTCTATGTTACACTACACTACATCCTACACCCTACAGTACACCTTACACTCTCTATGTTACACTACACTCCCCACCCTATATCCTACAGTACACCTTACACCCTCTATGTTACACTACACTTCACCCTACACCCTACAGTACACCTTACACCCTCTATGTTACACTACACTTCACCCTACACCCTACAGTACACCTTACACCCTATGTCACACTACACTTCACCCTCTACACCCTACAGCATGTCCTTACACCTCTATGCTACACCACACCACACACCCACAATCTCAGCACCACACTCCCCATGTTACACTACACTACACCCTACACCCTACAGTACACCTTACACCCTCTATGTTACACTACACTACACACCTACACCCTACAGTACACCTTACACTCTCTATGTTACACTACACTACACACCTACACCCAACAGTACACCTTACACCCTCTATGTTACACTACACTACACCCTACACCCTACAGTACACCTTACACCCTCTATGTTACACTACACTACACACCTACACCCTACAGTACACCTTACACCCTCTATGTTACACTACACTACACACCTACACCCTACAGTACACCTTACACTCTCTATGTTACACTACACTACACACCTACACCCAACAGTACACCTTACACCCTCTATGTTACACTACACTACACCCTACACCCTACAGTACACCTTACACCCTCTATGTTACACTACACTACACACCTACACCCTACAGTACACCTTACACCCTCTATGTTACACTACACTACACCCTACACCCTACAGTACACCTTACACCCTCTATGTTACACTACACCCTACACCCTACAGTACACCTTACACCCTCTATGTTACACTACACCCTACACCCTACAGTACACCCTCTATGTTACACTACACTTCATAGATGTACGCAGTGGTGGACAGGTGGGAGCCGAGATACCGAAAGTGGGTAACATTAGAGAGGGTAGTACAGTTAAGCTGGATGGATAGTGGAGGTGTGACTGAACCAGGGGCAGGCTGAAAGAGAATCTGAGTCTTACGTACATTCACCTCGAGGTCGAAGTGTGCATATGCATCGTCATAGGTGTTCAGGAGGTTGTCCGCATACTGAAGTTCAATAATGGAAGCTGCCAACATCTTTGTTCCTGCCTGGAGTCGTCTTATGTTGAAAATTGGCACTGGCACTGGCACTGGCATGAGCAAGGAAGGCAGCCAAGAAAATGGAAAAGAGAGTTGGTGCCAGTATACATGCTTGTTTTAATCCCATTTGAATGGGTAAGAACTAAGACTGGGTGCCATTGTGCAGGACACTGCCATTCATACCATCGATGGAGTTGCCTCACGATTGCAATTAATTTTGATAGGCAGCCAAAACGGCTGAGGGTCTACAAGAGAGCTTCCCTCTTGACCAAGCCGATGGCCTTGGTTAGATCGTGACCTGTACATGACCGTGTACAGGTTACAATGCTGTTCTCTGCACTTTTCCTGCATCTGGTGGGCAGCGAAGATCATGCCAGTGGTGCCATGTGATGGTGTAAACACTCTAAAGCCACAGTGATATTCTGGGAGGAAGCTTTCTGCCTTAGGAAGAAATCTGTTTAGGAAGACTCGGGCTATATCTTGCCAGCTAAAGACAGCAGCGAGATCCCGTGGTAGTTGCCACAGTCTGGTTGGTCTCCCTTGTTCTTATACATATTGATGATGGACGTGCCTTTAAGAGAGTGGAGACAGCTAGTAAGCAGAGGTCCTCCTGCTTTATACACCTCGGCTGGGATTCCACCAAGCCCTGAGGCTTTGTTATTATTTATCTGTTGGATAGCAGTAGCTACCTCATCCAGGGATGGAGGATAGCTCAGGTGGGTCAGTTCTGGATGCTGATGGACCTGCTGGGTAGTCAGGACATCCACATCGGTATTTAAATAAGCAGCGAATTTCAGTTCTCTTTCCAGCACTGACGGATGCCTTCTTTGTTTTTAATTGGGGAGTTACCGTTGGATGAGCGAAGGGGGCTGTGCCGTAAGCGAATGGCCTATGTTTTAGTGGAATTGAAAAATTCGCATGTCTTGTGTTGATCTGCAAATTTTTGTGTTTTACATGCTTTATTTTTGAACCAGTCGTTCTTTGGTTTGCGAAGTTCGTGCTGAGCCGCAGCTTTCTTTTTGTGGAAGGTGTCAGCTTTGACCCGCGACTGAGGGTTGTTCTACCAATCAGATAAAGCAGCCCGTTTATCATCGACGAGTACATTGATTTCCGGGTCATTTTTATCACCAGTCCTGGTGTATTCTTTCGATCTGGCTGAGGGTCTCTCTGCAGGTTTTTGTCATGACAATGTAGAGAATATCCCATTCGGCACTGGGATTTTGGTTGTTTGTTGTCCGGATGTTTATCAGTGCATGTTCGAGCTGCTCTCTGAAAGCAAGTGCTACTCCTGGATCCTCCAGAGGCTTAGTGTTAAAACCTCTTCTGGAGGCTTGTTGCCTTGGCAGTTCTGGGGCGACGTGAAGTAAGAACTTGGCTCTGACGAGCTGATGATCAGTATCGCAGTGGTCTGAGCCACGCATGGTTCGGGTGATGAGAACATCTCGGCGATCTCTTTCTCTGACAGTGATGCCAGTGTTTGGATCGTGGGTGTTGCCACGAACCCTTGAACTTGTCGGCCTGCCTAAACAAGGTATTAGCGATAGTGACGTTGTGTGCAACGCACTCTCTGAGAAGGAATAGGTCGCTGGGATTTCACTTGCCTAGTCCATTCCTCCCTATGGTTCCCTGCCAAATGTCAGCATATCTGCTAACTCCGGCATTGAAGTCAGCAAGGAGCACAACCTTATCTTTAATGGGGATAGAGGTTAGCACTCTGTCAAGGTCGGTGTAAAAAACCTCCTTGATGTCATCCTCTGCATCCTGTGTTGGGGCGTATGCACTGATGAAAAAGGCGTGATGTTAATGATTCAATGGGACTCTGAGTGTCATGAGGTGCTCGTTGATCCCAGCAGACATTTCAGTTAGCCTGTGTAGGATGTGTTGGCGGATGGCAAAGCCAACTCCATAAATGAAGTTTCTCTCCGCAGTAGGCTTACCCTTCCAGAAGAAGGTATAGCCAGACCCCCGTTCTGTGAGTCGATCCTCGTGTGGGAGCTGAGACTCACTAATGGCTGCTATGTCGATGTTATACCTAGCCAGCTCTTTTGCCCCATGGGCGACTTTTCTTTCAGGACGTTCATTTGTGCCAGTATCCAGAAGAGTCCTGACATTCCATGAAGCGACCATAAGACATTGTATAGTTTGTTTGTTTTTTATCTGAGATTATAATCGTGTTTTCGACCCATCAGAATGACCTTACTGAGTGCGGTTGCCCAGTTACGTTGGTTCTTTAGGCAGGCTATGTTTAGAGCACCTTTTCTAGCCCCCTCCCCATGTGGGGAGAGCAGAGTGGCTCTTCGAAAGGGCTGCTCAGTCACACTGACAGGACCGGATTGCACTGCTGCCTAGATCCCAGTGCATAAAAGACCATCTTATCTGTGCCTCTCATGTGCAGAGTTGTGACTAGAGACTCCCAGCAGTCATCTCTGCCTGTCCCCGTCGCCACTCGTCCGTCGCCATAGAACTTTTGGGGTATAAGGCTTTGATGATGATGAGGAGTGTGATAAGCTGGATGATGGCTGCACGTGAGTTGATTTAAATAATAATAATAATAATAATTAACGGTTTATTGAAAGAGCTTACAGCCAGAAGGCTGAAAATATACAGTTACATATTTGGGAATGGGTTACGAATTACAAATAATATACATGTATAAGTGACACAAATAAGACATATAGTAACTTAGATGGGGATCAGCTCAAACTACAGTTCATTTCAACATAGTGACAGTGTAGGAGCAGTGTTTACTGGGAGTGAATACACTGATTTATTACATGTTATTGATAATTTTTACAATGGTTGGGACTGGGCTGTTCTTAGTGACTGTTCGATGTATGGGCTGGATGCGGTTGTGGTGTCGAACAGCAATTCTCGGACAGGGATCTCAGGTGGTAGTAGGCCGGTGTCGATGGGTGCTTTCTACCAAATTTGCAGATGAGGCCGTGTGATGGTCAGTGAGAGTCGAAAGGGTCAGTGTGTTGAGCCTTGATATGTGGAGTAGGAAGGGAGAGAATAATCTTGCATGCCCCCTTTTGCACTTTTTTCTAGGTGTTTACGTTGTGTGGCATTTAGGAGGAAGACCAGGTGGGGAGGCATAGGTGAGCTTGGGAAGTATGAATGTTGTGTACACTGAGGAGTCGTGTGGAACTCTGAGGGACTTGGAGTCGGCGGAGGAGGTGGAGACGGAAACTGGAGGATTTGACAACTTCACTGACGTGTGGTTTCCAATTTAGTTTGTTGTCTAGGTGACGCCGAGGCTGCAATCCACAACCTGAGTGTGTTCGGACCTAGGGTAATGGAAGGAGGTGGGACAATGTCGGAGAAAGGATGTGCATAACCATGGTCTTGGTATGGTTGATGGTGACATGGTTGTTGTGGCCCAGTTTTGGAGACTGGTCAATAAACTCGAAGGGCGGTATGTTGGGAGCAGAATTGTTGACGCTGATCCCGGTGGAGTCGTCGACATATTTCCAGCGAGCAGGGGTTTCTTAGGGCATCATTGATGAGCATAAGAGCAGAGTGGTCCCATCTGGTGCCTTGGGGACGCCACAGGTGAGTGACTGAAAGCTGAGACAGCCCTCGGAAGCGTACAGTCGTGTCGGTCACTGAGGAAGTCTGTAAGCCATGGTATGAGACTTCTCCGAAGCCCGAGGTCAATAGCTTTGTTTATGATTATATTGTGGTCGACTAGGTCGAACGGCTTTAGTGAAATCAATGAAGGCGACAGCTACAGACGTTTTTCAGCAATACGTAACCGAAACGAAGTGGGCTACCGAT
>NW_024720773.1:3701018-3853662 GCF_018991925.1 Homarus americanus | reverse complement strand
ATCAGTATGCTTCGTTCAGTTACACGTATTGCTGTGGTGCCTGGCCGAGGCAGAACCGAACAGTTAACTCTTACAAGTGTTCGTATTAACAAGAATTCCTCTTACAGTGATCTTACCTGGTGTTCGTAACTGTTCCTGATCTTACAGTTGTTCTCAGAAGTCATTAACAGATTAGATAAAAAGGTAGAATTAGTGAATGGGAATTTTGTGTGTGTGTGTGTGTGTGTGTGTGTGTGTGTGTGTGTGTGTGTGTGTGTGTGGTGGAAACATAAAATAACTTGTCTCGTGAGACAGGGGGTGGGGGAGGGGAGAGAGAACCAGTTATCATGACAGTTGAGTACCAGCCGTGGGTGCGTGGGAGAATGATTTGATGTATTAGCATTTATAGTTCATAGTATTTGGCAGAATATAAAGTCTGGAGTCTTAGAAAAATCTGGGAGTTTTACTGCTAGTTTGGCATATTATCACCCACAATAAGTCTCGTGGATGATGGTTGCTGAGCGTTTACTTGGACAGAGTGTAGGCCAATGACTGCTGCTTCGGTGTAGGTCAAATCTCTAATGTTCAGAATAGATTTACTGTAGTAGTACTGCAGAGCTGTCAGTGCTTTCAGTGGCGAAATTAAGTGAACCGGAGTTAGACGAATAACCGAGGCAATAAATAAAGAACAGTCCAGTGAGCCGTAAATAAGACAGTCAGTGGAGCCGTAAGTAAGACAGTCAGTGAGCCGTAAAGTAAGACGGTCAGTGAGCCGTAGAAGTAAGACTCAGTGAGCCGTAAGTAAAGACAGTCAGTGAGCCGTAAGTAAGACAGTCAGTGAGCCGTAAGTAAAGACAGTCAGTGAGCCGCCAAGTAAAGACAGTCAGTGAGCCGCCAAGTAAAAGACAGTCAGTGAGCCGTAAAGTAAAGACAGTCGAGTGTATGAGGCAAAATAAGTAAGACAGTCAGTGAGCATAAATGGAACAGTCAGTGAGCCGTAAAATAGACAGTCAGTGAGCCTCAATAAGACAGTCAGGAAGCCGTAAATAAAACATATATACCTGTTAAAGGACAGATGTGGATACAACACTGTATATTCTAAGGAAACCTTCTGTTTGTGAATCGTGTGCTGTTTGTTCAGGAATATTATAAGATTCATCTAATTTTAGGAGGACAGAACGCAGTATCAAACGAAATAGGTCCAATTTCTTGACAGTTTGAAATAAATAAATATAATTTATTTTGCAGGAAGGCATCAAAATTGAGATATCTGTGTGTGTGTGTGTGTGTGTGTGTGTGTGTGTGTGTGTGTGTGTGTGTGTGTGTGTGTGTGTGTGTGTGTGTCCATTGTGCCCAGTGCATGGACGCGGTGGGAGTCCATGTGGAGTTCAGTGCAGGCCTGTCTCACTGGGAGGTGGGTTTTGGTCATGAAGGGACGACACGTCGTTGGTGAAGGCTAAGGGACCTGTGGGGACGACGTGTTGAGTGACGGTTGGGGACCTGTAGGAGGACGACGTGGTGGTGCGGCTGGGGACCTGTAGGGAGACGACTGTTAGTGACGGCTGGGGACCTGTAGGAGGACGACGTGTTAGTGACGGCTGGGGACCTGCAAGAGGACGACGTGTTAGTGACGGCTGGGGAGGGACCTGTGGGAGGACGACGATGTTAGTGACGGCTACGGGGACCTGTGGGAGGGACGACGTGTTGGTGACGGCTGGGGACCTGTGGGAGACGACGTGTGGCTGGGGACCTGTAGGGGACGACGTGTTAGTGACGGCTGGGGACCTGTGGGAGGACGACTTGAGTGACGGCTGGGGACCTGTGGGAGGACGACGTGGTGAAGTGAGCTGGGGACTAGTGACGGCTGGGACCTGTGGGACGACGTGTGACTGGACCTGTGGGGAGGACGACGTGGTGACGGCTGTGGACCTGTGGGGAGGACGACGTGTTAGTGACGGCTGGGGACCTGTGGGGAGGACGACGTGTTAGGACGGCTGGGGACCTGTGGGGAGGGACGACGTGTTGAGGTGACGGCTGTGGACCCACCTGTGGGGAGGGACGACGTGTTAGTGACGGCTGGGGACCTGTGGGAGGACGACGTGTTGGAAAGCAGCTTGGACCTGGGGAGGACGACGTGTTGGTGACGGCTGGTGGACCTGTGGGAGGACGTGTTAGTGACGGCTGGGGACCTGTGGGAGGGACGACGTGTTAGTGACGGCTGGGGACCTGTGGGGAGGGACGGCAGTGTGGGCGGCTGTGGGACCTGTGGGAGGACGGCGTGTTGTGACGGCTGTGGACCTGTGGGGAGGACGACGTGTGCTGGGCAGTGACTGTGGACCTGTGGGAGGGACGACGTGGTGGTGACGGCTGTGGACCTGTGGGAGGACGACAGTGTTGGTGAAGGCTGGGGACCTGTGGGAGGACGACGTTAGTGACGGCTGTGGACCTGTGGGAGGGACGACGTGTTGAGTGACGGCTGTGGACCTGTGGGAGGACGACAGGTGATGTTGGTGACGGCTGTGGACCTGTGGGAGGACGACGTGTTAGTGACGGCTGGGGACCTGTGGGGAGGACGACGTGTTGGTGACGGCTGGGGACCTGTGGGAGGGACGGCAGTGTTGGTGACGGCTGGGGACCTGTGGGGAGGACGACGTGTTGAGTGACGGCTGGGGACCTGTGGGGGGACGACGTGGCTGAGGTGACGGCTGGGGACCTGTGGGGAGGACGACGTGTTAGTGACGGCTGGGGACCTGTGGGACGACGTGTTGGTGACGGCTGGGGACCTGTGGGAGGACGACGTTGAGTGACGGCTGTGGACCTGTGGGAGGACGACGTGTTGGCGTATGGGACCTGTGGGAGGACGACGTGTTAGTGACTGGGACCTGTGGGAGGACGACGTGTTAGAGTGACGGCTGTGGACCTATGGGAGGACGACGTGTTGAGTGACGGCTGGGGGGACCTGTGGGAGGACGACGATGTTAGTGACGGCTGCATGTGGACCTGTGGGGAGGGACGACGTGTAGGTGACTGGCTGGGGACCTGTGGGAGGACGACGTGTTGAAGGCTGGTGTAGACCTGTAGGAGGACGACGTGTTAGGTGACAGCTAGGGACCTGTAGGGGGACGACGTGTTAGTGAAGGCTGGGGACCCGAAGAGGATGGACGGTTGGACGGCTGTGGGACCTGTAGGGGACGACGTTAGTGACGGCCAGGGAAGGTAGGAGGACGACGTGTTAGTGATGGCTAGGGACCTGTAGGGGACGACGTTATGGGAAGGCTGGGGACCTAGGGGACGACGTGGTTAGGTGACGGCTGGGGACCTGGAGGAGGACGACTAGTGACGGCGAGGACCTGTAGGGGACGACGTGTTAGTGAAGGCTAGACCTGTGGGAGGACGACGTGATGAGGACCTGTAGGGGACGATGTTAGTGACGCTGACCTGTAGGAGGACGACTTGTTAGTGACGGCCAGGACCCTGTAGGAGGACGACGGTTAGGTGATGCATAGGACCTGTAGGGGGGACTGACGGTTAGTGAAGGCTGGGACCTGTAGGAGGACGACGTTATGAGCTAGACCTGTTGGGGACGACGAAGAAGTGATGCTAGGGACCTGTAAGGACGACGTTAGTGACTGCTAGGGACCGTAGGAGGACAGACGTTAGTGACGCATGGGACCAGGAGGACGACGTTAGTGATGGCTAGGGACCTGTAGGGGACGACGTGTTAGTGACGGCTGGGGACCTGTAGGAGGACGACTTGTTAGTGACTTAAGTGACCTGTAGGGAGACGACGAGGCAGAAAGGTTAGGGACCCAGGAGGACGACGTGTTAGTGACGGTCAGCCTGTAGGGAGACGACGAAGTAGGATGGGCTGGGGACCTGTAGGAGGACGACTTGTTAGGACGGCTGGGGACTGTAGAGGACGACTTGTTAGGATGGCTGGGGACCTGTAGAGACGACGTAGGTGACGGCTAAACTCCAGGAGGGACGACTTTTAGTGACGGCTGGGACCTGTAGAGGACGACGTGTTAGTGACGGCTGGGGACCTGTAGGAGACGACTTGTTGGTGACGGCTGGGGACCTAGAGGACGAGACGTGTTAGGTAACGGCTGTGGACCTGTAGAGACGACTTGTTAGTGACGGCTGTGACCTGTAGGAGGACGACTTGTTAGTGACGGCCAGACCTGTAGGAGGACGACTGGTTAGGTGACGGCGGAATCCTGTAGGAGGACGAGGTGTTAGTGACGACAACTGTAGGAGGACGACGTGTTAGTGATTAGAGACCTGTAGAGGACTTGATCGGAAGAAGGCTAGGGACCTGCAGGAGGACGACGTGTAGTGACGGCTGGGGACCTGTAGGAGGACGACGTGTTAGTGACGGTTAGGGACCCAGGAGGACGACGTGTTAGTGACGGCTAGGGGACCTGTAGGGGGACGTGTTAGTGACGGCCGGATGTAGGAGGACGACTGTTAGTGACGGCTGGGGACCTGTAGGAGGACGACGTGTTAGTGACGGCTGTGGACCTGTAGGAGGACGACTGTTAGTGACGGCTGGGGACCTGTAGGAGGACGACGGTTATGACGCGGGGACCTGTAGGAGAACGACTTAGTGACGGCTGGGGACCTGTAGAGGACGATGGTTAGTGACGGCTGGGACCTAGAGAGACGACGTGTTAGCGACGGCTGGGGACCTGTGGAGGACGACTTGTTAGTGACGGCTAGGGACCTGTAGGAGGACGACGTTAGGTGACGGCTGGACCTGTAGGAGGACGACTGGGTGACGGCTGGGACCTGTAGGAGTGTTAGTGACGGCTGGGGGACTTGTAGGAGGACGACTTGTTAGGTGACGGCTAGGGACCTGTAGGAGGACGACGTGTTAGGTGATGGCTGTGGACCTGTAGGAGGACGACTTGTTAGTGACGGCTGGGGACCTGTAGGAGGACGACTTGTTAGTGACGCTAGGGACCTGTAGAGGACGACGTTAGTGACGGCTGGGGACCTGTAGGAGGACGACGTGTTAGTGACGGCTGGGGACCTGTAGGAGGACGACGTGTTAGCGATTATTGGGACCTGTAGGAGGACGACTTGTTAGGTGACGGCTAGGGACCTGTAGGAGGAGACGACGTAAGAGGACGGCTGGGACCTGTAGGAGGACGACGTGTTAGTGACGGCTAGGGACCTGTAGGGAGGACGACGTGTTAGTGACGGCTGGGGACCTGTAGGAGACGACTTGTTAGTGACGGCTGGGGACCTGTAGTGACGACGTGTTGGTGATTTGGCTGGGGGACCTGTAGGAGGACGACGTGTTAGTGACGGCTGGGGACCTGTAGGAGGACGATGTGTTAGTGATGGCTGGGGACCTGTAGGAGGACGACGTAAGGACGGCTGGGGACCTGTAGGAGGACGACTTGTTAGTGACGGCTGGGGACCTGTAGGAGGACGACTTGTTAGTGAAGGCTGTGGACGTGTAGGAGGACGAGACGTGTTGGTGATGGCTGGGGACCTTGTAGGAGGACGATGTGTTGGTGACGGCCAGGACCTCAGGAGGACGACGTGTTAGTGACGGCTGGGGACCTGTAGGAGGACGACTTGTTAGTGACGGCTGGGGACCTGTAGAGAGGACGACGTGTTGCGATGGCTGGGGACCTGTAGGAGGACGACTGTTAGTGACGGCTGTGACCTGTAGGAGGACGACGTGTTAGTGACGGCTGGGGGACCCAGAGGACGACGTGGGTTAGTGACGGCTGGGGACCCAGTAGGAGGACGACTTGTTAGTGACGGCTGGGGACCTGTAGGGAGGAATGATGTGTTAGCGACGGCTGGGACCTGTAGGAGGACGACGTGTTAGTGAAGGCTGGGGACCTGTAGGAGGACGAGACGTGTTGGTGACGGTTGGGGACCTTGTAGGAGGACGACGTGTTAGTGACGCATGGGACCTGTAAGAGGACGACTTGTTAGTGACGGCTGGGGACCTGTAGGAGGACGACGTGTTAGTGATTGCCAGGACCTGTAGGAGGACGACGTTTTAGTGACGGCTATTGTGGACCTGTAGAGGACGGATGTTAGTGGACGGCTGGACCTGTAAGAGGACGACGTGTTAGTGACGGCTGTGGACCCAGGAGGACGATGTGTTAGTGACGGCTGGGGACCTGTAGGAGGACGACTTGTTAGTGACGGCTGGGGACCTGTAGGAGACGACGTGTTAGTGACGGCTAGGGACCTGTAGGAGGACGACTTAGTGACGGCTGGGGACCTGTAGGGAGACGACGTGTTAGTGACGGCTAGGGACCTGTAGGAGGACGACTTGTTAGTGACGGCTGTGGACCTGTAGGAGGACGACTTGTTAGTGACGGCTGTGGACCTGTAGGAGGACGACTTGTTAGTGACGGCTAGGGACCTGTAGGAGGCCGACGTGTTAGTGACGGCTGGGGACCTGTAGGGGGAGAGTTCAGGATATACCAGGCTGTAGTGAGAGAGGGTATGAGAGACGGGTTGCCCACATTGTTTACAAGTAATGCGGCCAAGCTCCTGGTTGTCCATGTACAGTACAGTACACCTAGTGGTACCTATATCCAAGGCTTAGTTTTGTATACACACTCTATTGATATCGAGTCAATGGTTGATAAGTGATCGTACTCAAGAGACAGATGGTATTACGTCATCACAAAAATTATCTCTGCAACTATTATTAAATCCCCTTCTCCTACTCCTCTTCCTCTCCTTCATCTTTCTCTTCCTTCTGTTTATTTTCCTCCTGATTATCGTCTTCCTGTTCCTTTCCTACCACACCCTTCCCACCTCTTCCATTCCTACCCGACCCCTTGTATCCTATCTCATCCCTTTCTATCCTACTCCATCCCTTTCAACCCTACCCCATTCCCTTCCATCCTGTCACATCCTTCTCACCTCTCCCATCCTACCCTCCCCCCCTCTCCCACCATCTCCCAGCCCTTGCCCACACGAACCACAGCCGCCATTGACTGAGGGACTCAATAAAGAGAGGCCGGTATTGTGATCCCGAGAAAAGATCACATTGTTGACATTGTGTGGCCGTCCAGCTGATTCCTCGCTCCAGGGCATTTTCCTCCAGAGGGTGTTTGGAAAGGGAGGGCAGGAGGAGACGCAAAGGGAGGTAGGGAGAGAAGAAGGGAGGAATAGCGGGATGAAGAAAGGGAGGGGGGAAGGGGAGAAGGGTAAGGCTGACTGAACTGGAAAAGAGAAAATGAAAGGATGTAAAGGTTTGAGAAAGAGAAGAGGAGAAGCGTCAGATAGAAAGTACCAGTTTATAATTGAGACTTCGATAACTATTTCTTATAAAGTGAACGACGTACAATACTACCGTAAGACATAATTTATAGTGTTACTGGAAATCATTACTGTTAAACAAGCTTGGGGGGGGGGGACTCTATAGGAAGGATCGTAGTGAGGATTCTTACAGCTGGACACACACACACACACAGACACCCATAGTAATTGATACCATACTGATGAAGGTGGTGGGTGAGTCGTCTCTCTCTCTCTCTCTCTCTCCTTTTGTTATATATACAGTCCGTCAGGTTTTTTTTAGCCATATTTGTGTCTTAATTATACTATCAACATATTTATATTTCTCACCCTTAGAAAATCGATGCTTTTATTCATGAACCAACTATTAGTGTTTAACATCAGAACTAACCTAACCTAACCTAACCTAACCTAACCTAACCACAAATGCGTTAATATAAGGAGTCAATATATGCCAGCAATAATATACAGGTCTCTACTGCGTGAGAGATTCGGTTCCATTCTAAGGTTGACTCACACGTTGCACATATATACCAAGAAACTCTTATGTTGTTTTTTACACAGAACAAATACGAATTTATCAAATTACGTCTCAATCTAAGACATTCGACAGTATTGCATTCTTGATTTTCGGACATATTATAGAAATGGCAAGATTGATTTAGATGAAATATTGTAATTTTGCCTCGTTATTCTTACATTAGTTATTACTGAAATGAGTTTGTGAGTGAAATAAACCCTTATTAATTCCACTATCGAGCTATTTAGAAGCAATAGAAACTTACATTGATCAAGTCTGTTTTGTTTAGTGTAATTAGTTTTGTAATTGTACTTGTAACTAAAATTTCTTTGTTGTTTATGTATTCTTCAGGTAACTATAATATAGTTTTTCTTTTACATAAGACATACTATAAGGAATATTTGGTCTCTGAGGGCCAGTTTTAATGTAAATTAGAATTCTCGTAAATTTCTTACTCAAAGGCACACACACACACACACACACCGTCTGTATAAGTATTAACCAGTGGACATATCAGGGTGGTCGGTTGTCTGGCAGTAGTTAGAATATCTTTTCCAAATGTTATAATATTATTTAAGGAAAAAATATAAACGATGAAACAGACGGTAGCGAAGTGTAGTGAAAGTTTATGCAAAAATAATAATTTAGAATTAGAATCACAGAACCACCTGCTGTAGAGGTCTTACGTGTCAGAGGTGTCGCTTCCTTGGCAGCTTCTCTTTGAACAATTGGACAGCAACACGACATGAGAGGTTATTGTACTGTGGTGGCGTCATCTACGTGTACCATCTCCCTCAACATAAGGAGAGGCGTAAGGGGTGTTGTACGACCCTTGTCAGGTACATGGAAACACAGTGCGGCGTTCATCTCCCTCTACACACTTAACTTATCATGGCATAAAGAATTCTGAAATTCGGCGCCACACATTAGCTCGATGACTTCGCAGCTCATGAAAAATGGAAGAGGAGGTTCTTCTATCAAGGTCTCCTTCTCAGAGCTTTTACTAAACGCCTTCACTGAGGGTTATAACTGAAGGGTTCTATTGAAAGCTCCTACTTAAGACTCTCACTGAAGACCCTCATCGGAGACCCCCACTGAGAGCATGATCTCTAAAGGCTCCCACTAAAACCCCCTAAATTGAAGGCTCTCTTTAGGAGATTTTTCCCTTAAAGACCCCTAGTGAAACCTGGCCCATGGCTCCACGGAACTTACAAACACTCGGGGGAAAAAGGTATATAAGACCTGTCCCTCCCTCCCTCCCTCTCCCCATCAATCCCAATTGAAACCGCGGCCGACATTCAATGCTGCGTAGATTACATCAGTGGAGGCTGCTTCTACCTGGTCGCTTCAGCCACCCCTCCTTCCCTCCAGCCTTTGTCCCTGGCCGTGTCAACAAACCGAGCTTATTTTTACGTCACTATCATTACATGGAAACACATAAAACATATAAACTATTGTTGTGTGATATTCTCATAGTGCTCTGCGAAAATTACATTAAATAGACACAATTACAGAATGAACATAAGAACATAAGAAATTAAGGATTCTGCAATATGCCGGTTGGCCTGTGTATGGCAGCTCCTGTCGGGAGTTACAACCACTAGCATATTCCCTGCGGTGTTTACAGTAGAAGGAGGACCTCCAAGGTGATATTGTATCGAAAATCGGTACACAGTCCAAGACCAGCTAGGCGTGACGGGGCCCTCAGACGACCACTGGCGAGGCTGGCAGTGATCTTATCTGGCTGGCTCGGGCGCACAAATAGGGCTGCAACGTGATCCTCAGACCCGGCGGGGAGATATCTCATGGCCTTCTTTGATGTACATTTACAAGGGGTTTTGTGTGACCAGAAGAGCTCGTTTACGCTGGGTATTATGTGACAGGCTGCCCGATTCTCACGAGGAATGTTAAGTTTATCTTACTAACACATACAAATATTTTTATATTGGTAATGAAACAAATCATAATGATAATGAATACATTTTATGGCATGCAAAATTAAATATGGAAAATAAACAGTGTTCCAAAGAAGTAAAGAAAAATTGCTGAGTCACACTGCACACACACAGTGTGATCAACTTGTGGTGGTTTTTAATGGTAGAGTTATCTGATGCACCTGCCAGCTGGGGCTCAGGAGCCTGACCAACAGGGAGAGATATGTCAGCAGTGAAGCTGTAGGAAGACCAACACTGGACGTTGTCTGGGTAAACCTTGTACGAGGAGCCCGCCTGTGTAAAGGTTAATGAGTCTGTCGCTCCTTAAATCTATTTCAATCTTCACAATGTTTACTTCACCATCATCAACAAGAGACAGTAAAGGTTTCATTCTTCACAAAGTTTACTTCACCATCATCAACAAGAGAGAGACAGTAAAGGTTTCATTCTTCACAATGTTTACTTCACCATCATCAACAAGAGACAGTAAAGGTTTCATTCTTCACAAAGTTTACTTCACCATCATCAACAATAAAGGTTTAATTCTTCACAAGTTTACTTCACCATCATCAACAAGAGAGAGACAGTAAAGGTTTCATTCTTCACAATGTTTACTTCACCATCATCAACAAGAGACAGTAAAGGTTTCATTCTTCACAAAGTTTACTTCACCATCATCAACAAGAGACAGTAAAGGTTTAATTCTTCACAAAGTTTACTTCACCATCATCAACAAGAGAGAGACAGTAAAGGTTTCATTCTTCACAATGTTTACTTCACCATCATCAACAAGAGACAGTAAAGGTTTCATTCTTCACAATGTTTACTTCACCATCATCAACAAGAGACAGTAAAGGTTTCATTCTTCACAATGTTTACTTCACCATCATCAACAAGAGACAGTAAAGGTTTCATTCTTCACAATGTTTACTTCACCATCATCAACAAGAGACAGTAAAGGTTTCATTCTTCACAATGTTTACTTCACCATCATCAACAAGAGACAGTAAAGGTTTCATTCTTCACAATGTTTACTTCACCATCATCAACAAGAGACAGTAAAGGTTTCATTCTTCACAATGTTTACTTCACCATCATCAACAAGAGACAGTAAAGGTTTCATTCTTCACAATGTTTACTTCACCATCATCAACAAGAGACAGTAAAGGTTTAATTTTTCACAATGTTTACTTCACCATCATCAACAAGAGACAGTAAAGGTTTAATTTTTCACAATGTTTACTTCACCATCATCAACAAGAGACAGTAAAGGTTTAATTTTTCACAATGTTTACTTCACCATCATCAATAAGAGACAGTGAAGGTTGAGGCAGACGTTAGTAAAGTACAGTGAGAGTTTATAAAGCACTTAGTTGAATATCATGTCTAGTGAAGATCATTATTATTTTGCTTTTCAACTTTTCATTCATGTTTCTCTTGGATGTCAAGTGTTCAGTCGCCGGGGTGACACAAGGCGTTGATCACGTCTCTGGTTCTCTCAGCAACTCCACTATTTACTCAAAGGCGGATCCAGTATTGTACTGAGGCATTATTGTATAGTAAAAAGTATTAACTATTGACTTCAGAATATCTCCTAATATCAAGTTTGCATGGCCTCAAAATGGCCTCGAAATGACCATGATATTTGTCAGATATAAAAAAACCAGCTGGATGGACTCGCTACGCTCGCCACGTTCCCCGGCCCATAACTACTTGGATCCCCCTTTTTTATATTCCTGGATCCGCCCCTGTTATTGTATACATTTTCACCTTGGTTTGGTTATCACGTTACTGAAGCTGTGACCCAAAAACTTACATTACATTAAACTATGAGAAGTGTAATTGTTAACATCAGTATCACAGTCGATATGAGCCCAGTAGATCAATTTTCGTCTCATTATTATTATTATTAGTAGTAGTAGTAGGAGTAGTAGTAGTAGTAGTAGTAGTAGTAGTAGTATCATCATCATTATTATTATTATTATTAACATTTTTAATTATTATTATTATTATTATTATTATTATTATTATTAACAGTTTTTAATTATTGCGTCAAGAAACTTTGGAATTTGATTATGATTTGAGTTAGATATTTTGTGTCATGTTTGGAGTTTAGGGTCGTATATAATTGTATCTCTTGGACACATCAGTACCAACACAAACATATTATACCAAAGTTGTATTTACAATAAGTCAGAGTGTGAAGCATAGAGGGGTAGTTTATAGCGTAAACTATGTTGTTGGCTCTCACCTATCACCTTCTGTAATGAGGGCTGTCTGCCGTGCACTACTGAACTTCACTCAGAGATCATACCGCATCTCAGATACATATGTAAGACACATTAAAAAGATATGAATATACAAAAAGATAAGACAAACACTAACACGCAATAAAACACACCACGTAAATATATACAAAAAACACACTCTAAAACACACAGGCGTTCTCGTATAAACATCAGTAATTAGCGCGAACGAATATTTTAGTCAGAAAAACAACAACTTTGGCGGCACAATGAGGTGACGATCCCCTGTGAGGTAAGGAGTAATTAGCTGTGGTCAGGTAGGTGTCCCCAGAGGCAGGTAGCGGTGATGGTGGGTGCAGGACCTTTGAGGTAGTGGTACTGTAAGAGATGATAGGGATGTTGACGGTGGTACTGGGAGAGATGCTGGTGGAGGCGGGGACAGATATGGTGGTGTTGGGAAAGCAAGGCTGATGGTGGTGATCGTGGTAGTGTTGGGGAAACTAGGATGGTGGTGGTGGTGGTGGTGAATGGGATGGTGGTGGTCATGGTGATGGTGTTGGGGGAAGCTGGGATGGTGGTGGTGATGATGTTGGGGGGTGGAGACGATGGTGAAGGAGGAGGACCTGTATTGTCCATGAGTGACCACACCACCCGCCTGATCCCTATCACACACACCCAGAATGAGACGTTTAGTTTCGGGCAGTTTAGCAGAGATGACTATCAGCAGAGCGGCGTACAGTAAGTGGCGTGCATTGTGTCTCGAATACTGCCCACCACTTTAACCAGGCCCGTCACAGCTACAGTATAGTTGTCGCTTTTCCAGGCATTTCGGATTCTCTCTCTCTCTCTCTCTCTCTCTAAATAAACTACAAGAATAAACACAGGCACAATAGAGTAGTAGATGGTTAAGAGTTGTGTGGTGGAGCGAGATGGTGGTTAAGAGTTGTGTGGTGGAGAGAGATAGTTATGTGGTGGAGAGAGATGGTTTTAGGTGGTTATGTGGTAGAGAGAGATGGTTTGGGTCGATGTGTGGCGTTGCTCACTAGCCTTAACCCACTAGTTGTCTTCTGGATCATGGTAGCGTGGAGAACCTGTCGGCGGGGAGATAGGTTATTAGGCGGTGGGAGACGAGCGGACAATACCAGAGGCTGCGACCGAGCTTCTCAAGCCTGACGCAAACAACAACGAAGAGGTGAGTCGCTATAGATATTACCAGTGATGCCCCTACACCCGCCCTCCCTACACACCACATTCCTTTTGAATTTCTTATTTTATTGATTCTCTTTTAAACGAAATTGGTTTTGTTCAAATATTTACTAAGATAAAGAAAGACTGAAAAAAAATACACACTCATTGTGATAAAAACCCACAAGTTTCCAAGGAACTGGTCTGCTGTGGAATACAAAAATTAAGTACTGACAAACTCCCAACCTTTCTGAAATCTGTGTGGGGGCTGCTGGCCGACCCTGGTATTGTGGTGGAGTCGCGGAAGAATGGGTCTGTTTAGATTGATGAAATTACACGAAATGGGCTGGTCCTGCGCCCATTAAGGAGGAGAATTAGAAAAGAAGGACTAAGAGGGAGTATAGAACTTGTAGGAGTTTAAAACCGATGAAAAAATACCGAATGCCCTTTTACTGAAACTAAAAGGGCATGCAAGGGGCGGCTATTCGCTTAGATATTTAACCTTGGCGGAGCTCATGAGAAAACGGGATAAAAGTAAGGTTAAGAGGGGCCTCATTCGTTAGGGCCGACCGGAGCTGAGTATTGTTGCAGGAGAGCCGTGTGTGCCCAGCCCTGAGCGCTGCACCACATAATAGACGCAGCTGGGTATTGAAGATAGGCAAGGAACCTGAGCAGGGGCGGACCGTCTTGGACTTAGCGTCTGTCTGGTGTCTCCACATCGGCAAGGAGGGGTTATAGCGGCTAAGAGGAAGTGATTAACTTTTGTTCGCGGCCACACAATCCCTGGCTTGTTCATTTATTGCTCTTATCTCGCTCTCCCGGGGGGGTTTGAAACGAACCGCAGGTAATTATATTCGAAAGTGAACAACGAAGCCCGGCATGAGAAGTCTGTGAGGGTACAGACGAGGCCTCATCTGTGTTGACAGCTGCCTGTTGCCGCAGCAGCCCTCAGGGCACCGCTGCCTCAGCTGCGCCGCACCCTCCTCCCTTATTGTGTAAAGAGGCCGCACACGTGAAAAAATATGTGTTAAAGAAGTGGGCTGCATACTTAAGTGTGGGTACTACTCTGAAGGTTTAACCAGCTCTATTGTCCCCTACTTGCCATGTCGAAAGGTTTAGAATCTTTAGGTCTGAGTATCTGTATAAACACAAAGTTGCTCTCGGTTGTAACACCACAAAATGGATGTAAGGAAAGTAGAGTGAAGGGGTGAGAGTTTGTGCAAAGACTTACGTCATCAGTGTTGGTAAAGAAGCTTCACGCAGTCTCTTGTGTAATCTGACATTGAAGGTCATCGTTTTGTACACAGCGAGGCAACTACATGCACCTGCACCCCTGATACCTTCCCTCACCCCTGATATCCTCTCTCACCCCATAAATCCTCCCTCATCCCTGATATCTTCCTCATCCCTGATACCTTCCCTCACCCCCTGATACTTCCCTCACCCCTGATATCCTCTCTCACCCCATAAATCCTCCCTCATCCCTGATATCTTCCTCATCCCTGATACCTTCCCTCACCCCCTGATACTTCCCTCCCCTGATACCCCTGATATCCTCCTCCCTTCACCCCCTGATCCCTCACCCCTGATATCTTCCTTCACCCCTGATATCTTCTCTCACCCCTGATATCCTCCCTCATCCCTGATATCTTCCTCATCCCTAATACCTGATATCTTCCTTCACCTAGTACTAATCGATATCTACCTTCACCCTGATACCTCTCTTCACCGCCAATAGCTTCCTTCACCTGATACTTTCCCTCACCCTGATACTTTCCCTCACCCCTGATACTTTTCCCTCACCCTGATACTTTCCCTCACCCCTGATCTTTCCCTCATCCTGATATATTTTCCTCCACCTCTTATACCCCTTCATCACCCTCTCATACTAGCTTGCGACTTCCTTCTCACCTCTTCCCTAAGCCTCTTTACTCCCCTTCTTCTTCTTCTTCTCCTCCTCCTGTTCTTCCTCCCCTCCTCTCGTCCTTCCTCCACACTCTTCCTAAGCCTCTCTCCCCCTTCTTCTTCTTCCTCCTCCTCCTGTCTTCCTCCCCTCCTCATCCTCCTTCCTCTCCACACACTCTTCCCTAAGCCTCCCTCTCCCCCTTCTTCTTCTTCTCCTCCTCCTGTTCTTCCTCCCCCTCCTCCTCGTCCTTCCTCTCCCCACACTTTCCTTCCCTAAGCCTCTTCTCCCCCTTCTTCTTCTTCTTCTCCTCCTCTGTTCTTCTCCCCCTCCTCCCCTCCTCCCTTCCTCTCCCACACTCTTCCCTAAGCCTCCTGCCTCCCCCCTTCTTCTTCTTCTCCTCCTCCTGTTCTTCCTCCCCTCCTCGCTCCTCCTTCTCCCTCTTCCCTAAGCCTCTTGCTCCACCCCTTCTTCTTCTTCAACTGCCTTCCTGTTCTTCCTCCCCCTCCTCCTCCGTCCTTCCTCTCCACACTCTTCCTAAGCCTCCCTACTCCCCCTTCTTCTTCTTCTCCTCCTCCTGTTCTTCTTCCTCCTCCTGTTCTTCTTCCTCCTCCTGTTCTTCCTCCTCCTCCTCCTCCTCCTCCTCCTCCTCGCACGCTGTTCTCCGGCATCTAGGATTATAAACCTTTTGTACACAGTGACCGCAATATGGTATTATCCTGTGCTCCATGGCGCCCCGCCCTTCTCTCATGTGGGACGTGAACCTGCAACTGAGGTCCTACTAACACGAGGACACCACACACGGAATCCTACAGCTGAAGACCTACTAACACAAGGACGCCACCCAAGAGATCCTGCAGCTAAAATCCTACTAACACGAGAACGGCGACCAAGAGATCCTGCAGCTAAAATCCTACTAACGCGAGGGCACCAACCAAGAGATCCTACACGTATGGTCTCGCTCTCTGACGACAGCCTGTAGTTATTACTGTTTTACAAGGTCGGGTCAGGTTGTGTCTGGCCTTTACTCGAGAAGAATTTAAACACAGGAATGCACACACACACACACACACACACACACACACACACACACACACACACACACACACACACACACACACACACACACACACACAGAGGCGTGCATGTGATATTAAGTACGCACCTAGAGTCTCACCCACGAGGAATAAAGACTTTGTGGCCTTCATCGAGGTGTAAAGGCTGACTCCTCTTACGTCTTTTTCTCAGCTCAGGCAACGACAGACTCATAACACCTGGGAGATAATTAAGTACCGTCACCCACAACAGATACCAAGAAGGTGAGAGATTAGAACATAAGAACATAAGAATGGAGGAAACTGCAGCGGGCCTATTGACCCATACTGGGAAGTCCCGTTTACACCCAACCCCTATTGCTCATATAAGCATCCAACCTATGTTTGAAGCTATCCAGCGTATTCGAGTTAATGATGATATTTGGTAACTTGTTCCATTCATCCACTACTCTGTTTCCAAACCAGTGTTTACCTATTTCACGCCGAAATCTAAATTTGTCTAATTTAAAACCATTGTTACGAGTTCGCTCCTGGTTGGATAGTTTGAGTACCTTTGTAATGTCCCCTTTGTTTAACCCTGACTTCCAATTATGCTCCTCTATCATGTCGCCCCTCACTCTACATCTCTCGAGGGAGTGCAAATTAAGGTGCTTTAACCTGTCTCTGTACTCAAGGTTCCTGATGCCCGGGATTAGTCTTGTCATTCTCCTCTGGGTTCTTTCCAAGGATTCTATATCCATTCTGTAATACGGTGACCAGAACTGAACTGCGTAATGCAGGTGAGGTCTCACAAGTGCTAGATATAATTTTAAGATGACCTGGCTAGTCTTGTAACTAACATTCCTTTCTATGAACCCAAGTACTTTATTAGCCTTGTTACGCGCAAAAACACATTGTTCACTTGGCTTAAGATTCCTACTTATCATTACTCCTAAATCTCTCTCGCAGTCGGATTCCACAATGGCATCGTTGTTCATCTGGTAACTGGTTTCCCTGTTTACATCTCCTATACTGAGTACTTTACATTTGTCCACATTGAATTTCATCTGCCATTTTTCCGACCATTCGAAAAATTTGTTTAGATCTTCCTGTAGTTTTGCAGAGTCCTCGTCAGATTTAATTACACGTCCTATTTTAGTGTCATCAGCAAATTTACTTATGTTGCTGTCTATGCCGATATCTATGTCGTTTATGTATATAATAAATAATAATGGTCCAAGTCCTGGGCAGCGGGAACTCCACTTGACGTTGTCAGTAGAATTTAATTGCATTTATGTCACTTGCTGTTTCTGTCCACGTACCACATCCTAATCCATTTAAGAGGATGTGCAACACGATGCATCCGCTTCTACCTTTCTAATTAGTCTTTCGTGGGGGACTCTATCGAAGGCTTTGCTAAAGTCGAGATATACCACATCATAATTGTGCCCCTCGTCCACCGATTCGAAAATTGATGAAAAGAATATTAATAGATTAGTTAGACATGAATGCCCGCTTGTGAAGCCATGCTGGGAATCGTTGATCAATCGGTGCTTCTCCAGGTGATTTCGAAGAGAGTTTGAAATGATTGATTCTAGTAATTTGCCTACTATTGATGTTAGACTGATTGGAATTGGTGGTTAGAGGATGCCTGTTTTTAATGACATGTTAAATAACTGTTAAGGGCATACTAAGCTCTTCCTTACATTCCTTTAATACTTTGGCAAATATCTCATTGAGACCAGGTGACTTATTAGGCTTCAGTTTGTCTATTTGCTTATTAACATCGTTACTTGTCACTACTATCTCGCTTAATTTGTTTTCTTCACTATCATTTTCAGTGGTGAAAACTGTTGAAAAATATTTATTGAGATTATTGCTCATTTCTCCGTCGTTATCAGTGAGCTCGCCGTTATCTGACTGTATTGGTCCAATCTTATCTCGTGTTTTAGTTTGATACATTTGGTAGAATCCTTTGGGTTTGTCTTCGCCTCCCTTGTTATCTTCAGTTCATTATTTCTCTTTGTTTTTCTTATCTCGGTCTTAACCCTACCGGCCAATACCTTATAATACTCCCGGAGGTAAATTTCGCCACGATTTATCCTTCTGTCTATAGCCTTCCTTTGGCCAATACTGTTCTTTAAATAGTTATTTATCCATTTAGGGTCATTGTTGTCTGATCTGAGTTTTTTGTATGGTATGTTCTGCCTTTGTGCATTAAGTAACTCGTTATTTAAATTGTCGTGGAACTCGGCAATCTCAGATCTCGTTATCAGGTCGGTGTCATCTTTCAGGTTCAAACCCAAGCTCCACTTCCCCTCTCTCAGCTGCCTCTTTAAACTATCAAAGTTTGCCCTCCTGAAATCTGGGACTTTAATGGAATTTTCCTTACGTCTGACATGAAAATCTAACTGGAATCTAATTTCTTTGCGATCCCTGTTTGCAAGTTCGTTCCCTTCCTCAACATTGCTAATGAGGTTTTCTCTATTCGACAAAACTAAATCCAGTATGTTATTACCCCGGGTGGGTTCGGTTATATGTTGACTTAACGAAAGAGCAGAGATTTTCATAATAGACAGGTACTCCATCAGGTCCATTTGATAAACTTTAGTCCTCTTAAATGAGAAGACAAGAAAGTGTAAGAAATATGTGTAGATGAAAAAGTAAAGTTAAAATTAAATTGAAAAGAAAGACAAAGATACATGAAAGAATTAAGAAACATTCTCATCCTAAATGTAAAACAGACTACAGTATATTCTAGACATTGAAGACCAGGAAAAGGAGGCGATGGAATGTTATATCAGCTTACAACTTGAGGAGGGTAACAATTTAGTCAGTAATATAGCCCATTAATGCGAGAGTAACACCATCCAACATCCTCTAACCGTAAGCATAGATCTTACTCTCGCTACAATAAACAAAGTAAGCTAAAGAAAAGCATCTGCATCAGGAAAACAAATACTTGTTACCAGAGTCACAAGACAATGAGGGAGAAGAGAATGAATCTAAAATAGTCTTAAAATGTAGAACTTTACGTATATGTAGACATGACTAAATGGTGTTAGAGTGAAAGTGAAAGTAAACAGCACGCGGCCGAGGAGTAGAACACATGAAAGGAAAATTTACGTTCACCAAAGAATAAGAGTTAACGGTAATAAAAATTTTGCTCAAAAAGGTTGAAAAATATTGAAGGAAAGTTAGGGGAATGCAGCTTTAACTCTCGACAGATAATACACAGCGCGACTAAAAAATATATCAATTGAAAAGTCACAGAAAATCGATAACAGTGAGAACCAGATTGTATACTAAACATGTTGCGGCCATTTGTACGCTTGAACCCGAAGAAGAAGATGGGGAAGGGAAATATGATTCCTTTGGGATTTAAAAAACATAATTGACTATATCCCACAGAAACCTGTATGAAGTAAACGATGCTGTCTAACACATACCAGTCATCTCAAACCTCATAATAATAACTGGTGAAGTTATCTAACACATACCAGTCATCTCAAACCTCATAATAATAACTGGTGAAGTTATATAACACATACCAGTCATCTCAAACCTCATAACAATAACTGGTGAAGTTATCTAACACATACCAGTCATCTCACACCTCATAATAATAACCGGTGAAGTTATCTAACACAACCAATCATCTCACACCTCATCATTAGAAGAGTCGAAGTTGTCTAAATTAACACAGAAGTTCCACAAGCTAGTGTACGGTCTCCACTACTCTTTACAATATTAAATTTAACTCAACCACACAAATTAAAGACTTATTTGAAGATCAGCAACATTAGTTTGGCTAGTGCTATGCGACGATGATATACGCAACTGAAATAAATGATATGACAATGAATACTGATAAAAGCGATTTAATGGTTATAAAACAAGAATAAAACAGTAGTCAATTGAACATATAAGATAATGTATTAAGTCAATTACATATCTAAGCTCCGCGTATCATGAGAAGCAAGCATTTACTTATTTATAGATACAGTAATACCAGGGTACAATGTAAATACTATGGAGGTTCACTATGTCCATTGTTAGGAGATGGAAATATTGCCGGAAAAACCAAAGATTGCTGTAAGAGCAATCCATCCTTCTGTAGATATCTAGACACACACACACACACACACACACACACACACACACAAGAGGTGTTAAGAAACAGCTTTATCTCTCAAAGTTGACGATCTAATCCAGTCGTCCCAATTCTTTTCATCCTCCTCTCCTGTTCGCCATACTACTCAAGTCACCATACTTCTCAAGTCACCATACTTCTCAAGTCACCATACTTCACAAGTCACAATACTTCACAAGTCGCTATATTACTCAAGTCTACAGTACATACTTCTCAAGTCACCATACTTCACCATTCGCCATACTTCACAAGTCACCATATTTTACGAGTCGCCATAATTCTCAAGTCACCATACTTTACATGTCGCCAAATTTCTCAATTCGCCATATTTCTCCAGTCACCATATTTCTCAAGTCACCATACTTCACATGTCGCTATACATCTCCAGTCACCATATTTCTCAAGTCACCATACTTCTTATGTCGCCAAACTTCTCAAGTCCCCATATTTCTCAATTCACCATATTTCTCCAGTCACCATATTTCTCAAGTCACCATACTTCTCAAGTCACCATACTTCACAAGTCACCATACTTCACAAGTCACCATACTTCTCAAGTCACCATACTTCTCAAGTCCCCATATTTCTCAATTCACCATATTTCTCAAATCACCATACATCACAAGTCACCATACTTCACAAGTCACCATACTTCACGAGTCACCATAATTCCCATGTCGCCATTCTTCTTAAGTCACCATGCTCTTCTAGTCACCTACTCATAAATCATTTCCCTCACTGAAGCCAACCTACCCCTTCCTTTCTTTCTCTACGCAATGTGCTTGAATACTTCTCACGTAAATGTGAATAACAAAGTGTGAGGCCAGACATACTGCCTCACACTCCTGTAATCACGCAGTTGTGAATAAGTTACCCTTTATGTATAGAACTAAACAAATAATGTAATTGAAATACTGTGTAACATTCAGTGCCATAATATCCTGACAACAGGGGTTAATTATTATGACCCGTTGTAAACTCTACTCTGTATTCCTTTTGCGCTACCGCTCACAGGATGGGTGTGGGGTGCACAATAAAGTAGCCGCTGTAAGCGGCAAAATCAAATCTTTCTCTCCCTCCAAAGCTTCCCTCACCTCAACCATTTCATCCTGAGGCTTCATCCCTCCTTCCTGTCTCCTTCTCTAATCTTCTCCTACATGAGTTGTCTCTAAAACTGTTGGTTTCCATCTTCAGTCCTACACCACTCTTGATTCTCCCTCCCCCTCTCCCCCCGCCCCCACCCTACCACCCTCTTTTCCAATCATTTCTCTTAGCCCATCGACTCTTACTATAGTCAGTCCCCTCCCTAAATTGCCCCTCCAGTAAGTCCCCTCCCTAAGTCGTCTCATTTCTACAGTCAGTCCTCACTTTAAATTGTCCCCACAGCCAGTTCCTTCTTGAGGTTATATTTTCATATACAGTCAGTCCCTTTCCCAAGTAGCCCCCAACAGTCAGTCCCTTTCCCAAGTAGCCCCCAACAGTCAGTCCATTTCTCAAGTAGCCCCCTACTTACAGTCAGTCCCCTCCATAACCTTCCCATGTCACCCCCCTTCTCCTGGTGGCGTCTTTCGCACACTACACCTCTTTATCCCAGTGGCCGTCACCCTCATCTGACACTACCTGACAGCCACAGTTTGACACCTTTGTGTGGGATTACTGACAGTGGGAGGAAGGATGAGCAGAGATTACCGCGGGCCTCGGGGGGTGGGGGGTGGGGGGAGGGGGTTCCCTGACCACTACCACCACATACTGTCGGGTAGAAGGTCGGGTAGGAGCTCAGGGAGAAGGTCGGGATGGTTTTTAGCTGGAAAGTTTTTACCAAAATTGTCCTTTAAACTATTATCAGTTGTCAGTGATACCCATGTAACCAACTGTTTAAAAAGAAAAAAAAGTTGGGAAATGGTCAGGGACAAAAGGTCGGGAAGAAAGTAGGGGAGAAGATCGGGTAGAAGGTTGGGGAGAATGTCGGGGAGGATGTCAGTGAGAATGTCGGGAATTAATCAAGAAAAAATATCATGTAGGTCGAGAATCTGGTCGGGTGAATGGTTGAAGATCTGCTAGGGGAGCTAATCGAGGACATGGTCGAGGGTGAGGTCGACCAGTGACGAATGTAAAAGTGACGTCATAGAGAGAGAGAGAGAGAGAGAGAAAGAGAGAGAGAGAGAGAGAGCAGCTTTACAATCGCAAGGAATTCATCGGCCACAGTGACCTCAACCCCTGCCAAGCACTAGACATTCCCCGGGGTATCTCGCCGTGTAGAGGTGAGGACTAATCTCCACGGTAGGAGGACAAGGGGAGGGAAAGTGGTGGTCTAGGGAGATGAATGGGAAGTCTTAAATGTAACCAACAAGTCATACGAAAACATTCCATTCAGAAATGACTGAACCTTGCTTGATTGTGAATCTTATATGTTATGTGGCTGTGGGGGAAATCAGGCATTTGTGGCTGTTTAGGTTAAATGGATTCAGTGTGTTTCTGTATATTCCTTCTGAGAGAGAGAGAGAGAGAGAGAGAGAGAGAGAGAGAGAGAGAGAGTTTGACCTACCTTTACAAACGTTAGGAATGTTTGTGAGATAAAGGGCGGTCAAGAGGAGTAATTGAGTCTTCTCTTGTTTTTGAACCTACTCAGATCTTGGCCACAGACTTAAAATTCTTTTGGAGGATTACTCTCTCATATTTTGGCGCCAAGATCACACCTGCACGTCCAATTATCCCGAGATTAGCAAAGGTACGAGATTTAAACCTCGCTGGTCCCAGGTATTGGTAACACCCTGTAAGAAGATCTGTTTCCAATAAGCTTCCCACCCTAGAGATTACGGATTACTGTACTGTGGTGGGGAACATGGCGGAGGAAGGTCTTGGCAGAGACGTGTTATAGTCGTCCAAGACGTTCTCTTAAATCCCAGTATTTGGTGACATTCTGGTAGCTGATCTGATGCTGTCCTGACACTTGAAGTATATGTATTCAGACAATTAATGCAAAGGGTAACAATATAATCACAAAACAAGAAGCACTGGCAAATATAGCGACGATAACACTTCCAAGATGTCTTAGTATACTGTACAAGTGTTTATTTGGGAAGTGAGATACAATACCTTACAGATAGTGTTGTATAGGTAACGGGCGTTCTCTCTCTCGTGCAGTTGGTCCCAGAACACTTGGAGACTAACTGAGGGGGAACTACACGAGAACTTTAACGCTCCATAAGGAAGTAATCCACCTGTGATGTATGATACACACTGATACAGAGATACACTGTAATACACAAGTTTCATGTTGATTTTATTTATTGCGTTCTCATCTCTATGTTGAGGTGGTAGTGATAATGGTGGTGGTGGTGGTGGTGATGGTGATGTGTTGGTGATGGTGTTGGTGATAATGATGGTGATGGTGTTAGTGATGGGGATGGTGTTATTGATGGTGATGGTGTTGGTGATGGTAGATGGTGTTGGTGTTGGTGATGATGATGGTGTTGGTGATGGTGTTGGAAGTAGTGATGGTGATGGTGTTAGTGATGGGGATGGTGCTGGTGATGGTGATGGTGTTAGTGATGGTGATGGCGATAGTCTCAAGGGGTGGTGGTGTTGGTGATGGTCTCAGTGATGGTGATGGTGATGATGATGATCTTAGTGATCAGGTGATGGTGACTGTTTGATGGTTCTGGGGTTGGTGATGGAGTTGGTGATGGTTTTAGTGATGGTAATGATGATGATCTTTAGTGATGGTGATGGTGATGGTGATGGTGATGGTGTTGGTGATGGTTTTAGTGATGGTAATGATGATGATCTTCAGTAGTGGTGATGGTAATGATGATGATCTTAGTGATGGTGATGGTGTTGGTGATGGTTTTAGTGATGGTGATGTGGTGTTGGTGATGGTTTTAGTGATGGTAATGATGATGATGATCTTAGTGATGGTGATGGTGATGGTGTTGGTGATGGTTTTAGTGATGGTAATGATGATGATCTTAGTGATGGTGATGGTAATGATGATGATCTTAGTGATGGTGATGGTGTTGGTGATGGTTTTAATGATGGTGATGGTGATGCTGATGGTTTGAGTGATGGTGATGCTGTTGGTGATGGTTTTAGTGATGGTGATGGTTTTAGTGATGGTGATGGTTTTAGTGATGGTGATGGTCTTAGTGATGGTGATGGTGTTGGTGCTGGTTTTAGTGATGGTGATGGTCTTGGTGGATGGATGATGGTTTTAGTGATGAGTGATGAATTATTTGGTGCTGGACTTGGTGATGGTGATGGATGTGGTGATGGTGATGGTGTTGGTGATGGTTTTAGTATTGATGATGTGTTGGTGATGGTCTGAGGTGATGGTGATGGTTTTAGTGATGTGGTGATGGTGATGCTGATGGTCTGTGTGATGGTGATGGTGTTGGTGATGGTTTAAACGATGGTGATGTGGTGATGCTGATGGTCTGAGTGATGATAGTGAACCTTGTTGGTGATGGTTTGAGCTGGTGTTGATGGTTTTAGTGATGGTGATGGTCTTAGTGATGGTGATGGTGTTGGTGATGGACTTTAGTGATGGTGATGGTTTGGTTATGGTAGGTCTTAGTGATGGTGATGGTGTTGATTGCTGGTTTTGGTATTCGTTGATGGTCTTTAGTGATGGTGATGGTGTTGGTGATGGTTTAGTGATGTGTGATGGTGTTTGGTGATGGTGTTTAGTGATGGTGATGGTGATGGTCGGTGTGATGGGTGATGGTGTTGGTGATGGTTTGGTGATGGTGATGGTGATGCTGATGGATCTGGTGATGAGTGATGCTGTTGGTGATGGTTTATTGATGGTCGATGGTTTTAGTGATGGTGATGGTCTTGTAGTGATGGTGATGGTGTTGGTGATGGTTTTAGTGATGGTGATGGTGTTGGTGCTGGTTTTAGTGATGGTGATGGTCTTAGTGATGGTGATGGTGTTGGTGATGGTTTTAGTGATGGTGATGGTGTTGGTGCTGGTTTTAGTGATGGTGATGGTCTTAGTGATGGTGATGGTGTTGGTGATGGTTTTAGTGATGGTGATGGTCTTAGTGATGGTGATGGTGTTGGTGATGGTTTTAGTGATGGTGCTGGCATATACAGTGATAATAGCATCATGTTGGTGATGGTGCAGACCGTAGTGGTGATAGTGGCCGCTTCACCCAGTACAGGGAGGAGGAGTCAGCAACCATAACTCCTGCCCGAGACACAGTGTGCACACCGCTCCATGTACCAGCTAACCAGGAGAATACTAAGCAACCGTAATGCATTGATAGTCATTGAATTGTGAACAGCGGCGGTGTTTATGGCTGTTAATGGAAGGCGAGGGTGTATTTTATCCCTGTTGGCTATCTGCTGGTGTACACGAGGGACTGGTAGACCAACAAGTGGGAGGTAGAGTTATCACTGAGGGTATTGATCACCATGATGTAACACGGCTGGTAACTTCAACGCCAAGATTTTTTTCGCTGTTTAGTTTAAGTGTAGACGGCGATACAGTTCCAACACTAATGATCAGGTCCACGCTGCCCCGTCTGTGGTCTAATAAACATGTGATAGGTAAAAAGCACAATTGTCCAGGGTAATTGATATAAATTGCCGACTGGAAAAACATTGTGCAAACAATGGTTGGGCTTTCATTGATAGCTGGCAACGATTCTATGGCAACGACTACCTGTACAGTCGTGACGGAGTACACTTGTCTCGTGCGGGGGTAAAGACGTTGTCTGCATCCCTGGAGCGTGAAATTGTCACTCCAAAGGGGGGGTTTCGCCAGTAGAGAGAGGTCGGGGAAAGTGGGAGTCAAAAAACAAGCAGGTCCTGGGAAGTAAAATTAGTTACTCAGGACAAGGGGTAAAACAGGACCAGGGAAGGGTAGGCTTAAATGTATACTATACAAACAGTAGGAGCGTTAGAAATAAAATAGACTTGCTGAGAGCGGTTGTATGTACCGAGAATGTAGACGTCATAGCAATCACCGAAACTTGGATGAATCTGGCGAGCAAAATTTTTTTATCAGAGTACCACATAGAAGGGTACAACCTTTTTCACAAGGACAGGGAAGGTAGGAAGGGGGGAGGGGTCGCACTCTTCGTCAAGGATACATTAAAATGTTGTATTAATAATTCAATAAAGGGTGAAATGGGAACCGAGTCTGTATGGATAGAAATCACGGAAGGAAGAGAAAAACTAATTATGGGAGTGATTTACAGGCCCCCAAGTCTGGGCAAAGAAGCAGCTCAGCCCATATGGCAGGAAATGAGTAGGGCAGCAAAATATAAGAACCTATGCATTATGGGGGATTCCAACTTCAGAAATATTTACTGGGACAACATTGTAGGTGACTATGAATCTGAAGACTTCCTAGACGCAGTACAGGACAATTTTTTGAAACAACTAATTAGAGAACCTACAAATAAAGAAAATATCAGAGATATCACAGTAGGGGAAGAACTAGGTTACAGTGATCTCAGAGAAATCAGGTTCACCCTAAATTGGGAAACAAAAAACAATGAGAATATGGTCAGAGTCCCAAACTTTCGGTTGGCGGATTATCAGGGGTTAAGAAGGTACCTAGGTGAAGTCACCTGGGAACAGTCAAGTCAGTCCCCAGTAGGAAGGGGTGAGGTCATAGATGACACAACAATTGATCATGACTATAATATATTCACTAGTATACTACATAAAGCACAAGAACAAAATATACCACACAGAAAAATTAGGTCAAATAAGAATGAGCCAAGGTGGATGACCAGAAAACTTAAACATGACATAGGAATAAAGAAAGGAATTTATAAGAAATTAAAGGGAGGGGAGGAGCAGCTCAGAAACAGGAATGTTAAGAAAAATGCAAGGAAAGCAAAGAGAGACTATGAAGTCAAAATAGCAAGAGAATCCAAGGCGAATCCCAAGGGATTTTTCCAGGTATATAAAACAAAAGTCAAGGACAAAGTTGGGCCTTTAAAGTCAGGGAGGGGAGAAGTGATAAATGGCAGTGAAGAAATAAGCAAAGCATTGAACAGCTACTTCTTATCAGTTTTCACAGAAGAAATTCGCGAGGAAATTCCAGAGGTCTAACTGATATTTAGGGGAAAGGAAGAAGAGAAATTAAAGAATATCACGATCAGAAAAGAGGATGTTCTTAAGAAGATAAATAAACTAAAGAAGACAAAATCCCCAGGGTCGGATGAAATTTTCCCTCGAGTCTTGAAAGAGTGTAGGGAACAGATTAGCGGACCCCTCGTAAACTTATTTGCAAAATCATTAGACACCTGAGTTGTGCCAGACTTGTGGAAACAGGCAAATGTAGTACCCATATTCAAAAAGGGAGACAGAGCATCAGCGTCAAATTACTGGCAGATCAGTTTGACATCAGTAGTGGGGAAATTTCTTGAATCAATCATAGCAGATAGCATCCGATCTCATTTAGAGAAAAGCAAATTAATCTACGACTCTCAACATGGGTGTACAAAGGGAAAATCTTGTCTAAAAAATCTGCTGACGTTTTTTAGGAAAGTCTTCGAGGTAGTAGATAATGACGAAAATTACGATGTTATTTACTTAGACTTTAGCAAAGCATTTGACAGAGTACCGCATCAGAGGCTTCTGAGAAAAATTAAGGTTCATGGTATCGAGGGGAAAGTTTTAAATTGGATAAAATCATGGCTCACCGATAGAATGCAGAGGGTCAGCGTAGATGGTGTTAAATCTGAGTGGGGCCGTGTAACCAGTGGGGTTCCCCAGGGGTCAGTACTAGGCCCACTCTTGTTCATAATCTACATAAACGATCTAGATACTGGGAGCGTACTTAATATTGGAAGAACAAATACTGTCAATGTATACAGCCTTAACAACATCAACCTAGAGAAGTCGACTTGTGAAAGAGACCTAGGGGTACTTGTAAGCCCGGACCTACAGCCTAGAAAACAGTGCGTTAATGTTCGAAATAAGGCAAACAGAGTATTGGGTTTTATATCTAGAAGTGTAAGTAATAAGAGTGCAGAGGTCTTGTTGCAACTATATCTTGCGCTAGTCAGGCCGCACCTCGATTATGCGGTTCAGTTCTGGTGCCCCTATTATAGATTGGATATCAATTCACTAGAGACGGTGCAGCGTAGAATGAAGAAAATGATTCCGGGACTTAGAAACCTTCCATATCAAGATAAGTTAAAGAAACTAAACTTGCATTCCCTAGAAAGACGAAGAGTGCGGGGAGATATGATATAAGTATTCAAGTGGGTGAAAGGAATCAATAAAGGGGATATAGATAAAGTTCTTACAATATCCGAGCAGGATAGGACTCGAAGCAACGGATTTAAGTTGGATAAGTTTAGGTTTAGGGGGGGAGATAGGAAGGAACTGGTTCATAAATAGGATGGTGGACGAGTGGAACAAGCTTAGCAACTATGTAGTAAGTGCTGGAACGCTGGAAAGTTTCAAAAGGAGACTGGATAGATTCATGGATGATAGAGAGTGGTAGTAACTCTCGACAGGAGCTGCCATGCACAGGCCAACCGGCCTATTGCAGACTCCTTATTTTCTTATGTTCTTATGTTCTTATGTAATAAGTCTAACATTTATTGCATGGTGTTATGCTCTGTAATTAATGTTGAATTTAACAAATGTAGAGATGAACTTAATATATCATCAATTTCTATAATAAACAAACCTGTTGTTATAATCTGTTGTAAAGACCTGTTGTTATAAACTGCTGTAGTGACCTGTTGGAGTGACCTGTTGTTATGGTGACCGGTAATAAAGTCACAGGAAAAAAAGTCACAGAAAAAAGTCACAATTTTGGCTAGGAAAAAAAGTCACATATAAGGTAATAAAACTAAAAATATTTTAAAACAGTTATTAACTGACAATACATGACTTTTACATATTGACAATACAATTTATATATGATGCACGTAAGTTCGATTAGGTTAGGTTAGGTGACTATTTTCTGTGACTTTTTTTCCTGTGACTTTTTTACCGAGATTCGTTGTTATAATCTGTTGTAGTGACCTGTTGCTATATTTTGTTGTAGTGACCTGTTGTTATACTTTGTTGTAGTGACCTGTTGTTATAATCTGTTGTAGTGACCTGTTGTTATAACCTGTTGTTGTGACCTGTTGACCAGACAGTAAGCCGAAGGTATGGCATGGGGAAGGAAGGGAGAGAAAGGAGGAAGGGGATGGAAAGGGGAGGGAGGGAGGGAAAAGGTAAGTGAGGTTGGGAAAGAGGGGTTATAAATAGGTATGTGATTGGTTGTGTTTGACCTCATTCGCTGGAGGGGGTTAAAGATGGTGATGGTGGTAGTTGTTTTGGTCTACCTGCACTAATGGAAAAAAGGTTGATGGTTATTGTGGTTAAAATGATCTTCAAGGGAGTTGGTAATGGTCCATATCTACCAGCATTGGAGGTTAATGTCTCGCTTGATTACCCTAAAAACAGTAGTAGACCATGCTTTAATCAGGGTAATCATCATTTATGGACACCCTTTAGTATAGTGTGAATTGTTGATGGAATACTTGAGAATACTTAAGGGTTGACCTCGGATCTAGCATGAGCTCCATTACCCCAGTGTACAGTAGAGTGATTGTACGGTCCAATAGAGAAAAGCTACTTGCCTTAGGGTGAGTGAGATCCAGAGCGGTGTACAGCGTGAGTTCCAGGGCCGTTTACAGAGTTCCTGGGCCTTGTACAGAGTTCCTGGGCCGTTTAAAGAGTTCCTGGGCCGTGTACAGAGTTCCTGGGCCGTGTACAGAGGTCCAAGGTATACACAGACACCAACCGCCTTTCACTACAGAATCAATTCAGTGTGTTACCCTTAACAAAAGAAACAAAGAGTCAACATTATGAAAGAATCTCTCTTTACAAGATGAAATATTAACAACGATAATCAAATCCTCTAAAAATCATGAAAGAGTTTTAGCCTAAAGAATTAACTATGAGAAAAAGTTTCTTCCCTTCTCTTACAAAAAAAAACTAGTCACCTGCTGAGCCAACCTCAATTATTTTAATGCTTCATTCACTCCCCGCAGGAGATCACCAAAATGTTTCGTTCAAAGGCTATTCAAAAGCCACTTTGTAGAACGAAGAATTCTCACATGTAACAAGAAGGGCGACGCTATTATGCCCGTAATGATGGTAGAACTGTAATTGTTGTAGTTTGGTTAGAGAATTAAATGCACTTTTTGTATGGTGCCGTAGGGGCTGCCAGCATCCTTAGGGTTTTACAGAGAGAGAGAGAGAGAGAGAGAGAGAGAGAGAGAGAGAGAGAGAGAGAGAGAGAGAGAGAGTCTACAGGTCAGTATTCTTTGAATTCCACAAGACTAAAATCCTCCGGTTTAGTAAAAAGCTTCTTGGCCTACTAGACGTCATGTAGACTCTTAACTAAGTGTTGTGGGTGATCATTTGTTACAACAGACAAACACACAGAGTGATAGAAGAAGTCTACTAATGTGCCCATGCCATGACTACTGTACTAACACGAGCAATGAACACCGCCTGGCGTTCCCTTCCACTCCATAATGACAAAGTTTAAGAAGTTACAGTACCCAAGACGAATGTTTGCTAGCCCTTTGCCCCCAGTGGCTCTTTGAACGTGTACTGTGATTGTTAGTTATTATTTCATTGATATATCTCGTGTACTGTAATTATTAGTTATTATTTCATTGATATATCTCGTGTACTGTGATTGTTAGTAATTATTTTATTGATATATCTCGTGTACTGTGATTGTTAGTTATTATTTTATTGATATATCTCGTGTACTGTGATTGTTAGTTATTATTTCATTGATATATCTCGTGTACTGTGATTGTTAGTTATTATTGTATTAATATATCTCGTGTACTGTGATTGTTAGTTATTATTTTATTGATATATCTCGTGTACTGTGATTGTTAGTTATAATTTTATTGCAACGTCTCCTGCACTGTGATTATAAATTATTCTCGCTTTGAAAAGAAAAAAAACATTTGCTTACATTTTGGAGAAAAGAAAGTGAGAAGAGGTAACATCGCCAGGAAAAAATTATAGAGCTATAACTTTTACTAGACCATTATTCCGGAAAAGAACAAAGACAGCAACAATCACGGCCTCTAGAACAACATAAATAACAATCACGGCATCTAGAACAACAGAAATAACAACAGCATCTAGAACAACATATATAACAATTACGGCATCTAGAACAACATATATAACAATCACGGCATCTAGAACAACAGAAATAACAATCACGGCATCTAGAACAACAGAAACGACAACAACAGCATCAAAAACAGTAAAATCAACAAGAACCATAACAGCAGCACCAACGGATACCAGTAATGATACAGCATCGTACAAGTCACAGGAATCGATGTAGTATTGAAGTCAATACACTTCACATCGTTTCAAATCTCAACAACAATTTCCTGTTAACCGGCTTGTTCTAACCTTATTCAGCATCCCAATTTTTGAAGCTGCCATCCCCAATTACCAATAACAGAAAAGCCCCACTTAGTCAGCAGTCTACAAAATAGTATTTAGGTCTAAAATCATATCTTTTGTGGCCTTTGTGTAAACAAGGATCGGACTCCAGCGTCTGCGGCTCCTGGGGCCTAATGACTATTATTACACGGACAGGGAACCGTAAATTGTGGGATGGCGGGATATGGGAAGTTGGAGAGCTGGGATGTGGAAATGATAGAGTGTAGCCCAGTGGGATGTAAAGATGTTTGGATGTGGAATGTTGAGCTACTGGGACGTCAAGATGTTAAAATGTTGTGTTAATAAGATGTGAAATGTTGTGATGTGAAATGCTGACTTGTGAGGTGTTGAGATGTGAAATGCTGACTTGTGAGGTGTTGAGATGTGAGATGCTGACTTGTGAGATGTTGAGATGTGAGATACTGACTGGTTAGGTGTTGAGATGTTAACTTGTGAGGTCTTGAAAATGTGAGATGTTGACTTGTGAGGTGTTGAGATGTGAGATGCTGACTTGTGAGGTTTTGAGATGTGAGATGTTGGACAATTATAAATTTGTTGATAGATTACTCAGACGTGATATGAAGAAGATATAATACAGAAATTTGATATGTAGGATGTTGGACGACATGATGGGCGGGTTTAAGTGTCGAAATGTTGGGTGGCATGATGGACGGGTTTAAGTGTCGATATAATATGGTGGCATGATGGACGGGTTTAAGTGTCGATATGATTGGGTGGCATGATGGACGGGTTTAAGTGTCGATATGATATGGTGGCATGATGGACGGGTTTAAGTTTCAAGGGTCTGGACATGTAAAACACACGACAGGTAAGTGATTAATAAGAATACGGCCAGGTAACGAAAGAGGGAGAGAGGAAAACTGAGAACTAACATGGAGGTGACTTACATTATTTAAAGTTATCACGTTAGATGAAATTCAGGGAAATAAGTCACTAATGTATGGATAAATTATGGAAAAATAATACGAAACAATAGATGTATATATAACTTTAGGGTGAACTATAGAAAAAAGAATATTGACAAGGTGGTCCCCTTAATGTTTAAACGCTGTACTTTGGTTTAAATAATTCAGAAAATATGGACCGGATAAAAATAAGATTAATGGAATAGACTCAACGTGGCATCAAAAGACAAAGAAATTTACTGCTGGCCAACAGATTTAATTTAAGATGATAATAAAGACATAGTAAAAATCAGAATACGCAAAAGTAATAATAAAAACACTCATTCCATTGAAGTTCTGAGAGAGACAACAGAATACCAAGATATTTTGATGTTTTGATGTTAAGTTAATGATGTTTTACTGAGACTGAGATCCTTGGATATTGAGAAGCCAGAATATTTAGTCACTGAGATGGTAAGTTCTTTCTTGTATGCTTGTATGCCTTGAGGATGAGAGAAGAGCAACATCAGATATGAAGCTACGGTGGCTGGAGACCCTTAGATGGCAGAGAGATAGAGTCTACCAGTTCTCATATTATCATATTTATTGATGATATCCTTATGCTAGATCATCATATTTTTACTCGAGAAAAACTGCTGAATAAACGGCATTTTATCTGGCATAAAAATCTGGTGAGTCATCGATGATATTGAGCGTCATCTAAGTCGGTAAAAAGAAGTGAGTTTTACAAGAGGTCGACAGTAGGTCCTAGGCCGTGATGGAGCCACGGGTGGGTCAGGAAGTCCTCGTTTAACAGTGACAGCTGTAATGATGGTGGAAGGAGGGGCGGTAGAGGTTCTCTGTCCTGACGCAAGGTGGAAACATTTGTTCCCGTCTAAACTGTGTCCAGGGAGAGATTGGACAGAAAACGTTGTTGTAATTACGAAAATTGACAGTATATAATTAGAGCGGGTGGCGTGTGTGGGGATGTCCTGGCCATAATAAGGTAACTGATGTATCTCTGACTTCCCTGTCTCTCCTCGTAGCGAGTCTCGGGACAATGGCACAGTCTAACAAAGAGACTGTTTGAATGAGATGAGCGGGTACAGATACAGAGGAAACGGGGATTATCTGGGAGGATACACTGGGGGAGAGGACGCATGTGTGAGGGCTGAGGAGAGAGTCCGTTAAAGAATACGGCGAGGAGACGTATGTGTATTGTGGTCTGTAGAGGAGTGACCTGTTGCCGTACGACGAGAGCCTGTGTGTGTAAGATACTGAGAAATAGAAGGAAAAAACCTGTATGAGAGAGACTGAGACTGTATCACTTCACACCCACACAAGCTACTGTGGATGCGATTGGTGGATAACCCCTACACGTCATCCAATCACCAACGTCAGCTTCAGCATCAGCAGTTAAGGATGACCTTGGGTGGATAAGACAATGTAAAACAAACGGAAATTGCAGTGAATGTTTTACTTAGTTAATAACACTTCATACACTAGCGTGAAACAATTGTTGTCTAAGTATTTCCTGCCGCCACTCAGCTGCTCTTTCTTTCACTCACGAAAAAGTGTGAATATCAGAGTCAGAATCACAACCGGGAAACATCCTAATGAATATCAGTACAAGTAAAAATGTAGGAACAGAGAGCTGATACAGGTTTAATTCTACAGCACAGGTAAAGCAACAACAATAAATGTGGTTTCCAAATACAGGCAGAATTATTTTCCTTTACTACCTCGCCACTCTATTACCGTCAGCAGCTGGTGGAGTCAAACAGAGTCACACACGCGAGAGGCAGACGGCCTAATATCACCGAATTAACCTACGCGGAGGACCTATGACTGTAATTACACTAATTTGTGTCAGGCGATGTTAAGGATTAGAGAGAGGGTCCCAAGGTCAAGTTGTGGTGGGGCTGCCGGCATCAGGTTGCAGAGAGGATTATCTCTCTATCTCTTTCTTACTAACTCTCCCTGTCTGTCTGTATGTCTGTCTGTCCATCTGTCTGTCTGTTGATCTGTCAGTTTATCTCTGTGTCTCACTCTGTCTCTCTCTCTGTGTCTCTGTCGGTGTTTCTGTCTCTCTCTCTCACTATTTCTCTCCCTGTTAGTGTGTCTGCCTCTCTCTACAAGTAGTGGTCGTCCCCCTCAGGTTGTTGCACTTGTTGATGATGTACCTGGGTGTGTGTAGGGGCCGTCCACATGGTATTGTTTGACACAATGGGTTTCAGTTGTTTGTTTTTGTCATTGTACAGAACAGTATTATCTTCACTCCTTAGTAGGTTTCTCGCTGTACGTTTGTCTGGTTGTCTCTTTATCTCATTATTTTATTATTTATGTATCTCTCTCTCTCTCTCTCTCTCTCTCTCTCTCTCTCTCTCTCTCTCTCTCTCTCTCTCTCTCTCTCTCTCTCTTTCTGTGTGTGTGTGTGTGTGTGTGTGCACACAGGGTGGTATAATACGTCTATTGTGGCAGCATTATGTTAGTGTTAAGGTGCAAGCATTGCTCGCTCCCACTAGCTTTCAGCTACTGCCGCTGGCTAGCCCTCGTAGCGAACAGGGAAGCAGCTTGCATAAGTCTTCCCCTGTCAGTAGACAGCCTCTTCACCATCAAGACTCCTGCTGTGCCTCCTCATAGCAACACACGGTAACTGGGTGCCTCGTGGGCCCAGGCTAGACCAGCAGGGGATCTCGGAGTAGCAGTGGGCCCCAGATGGACGGTGCATTGGCCCACTGACATGTGGACACATCCTGGCTCCTACCAAACATTGTCCCTCCAGCTTGCGGATTAACCTTTCAGGTATAAGGCTACGGGAGTAAATCCCTAATGAAAAATCTGCGGTGGAGCCCCGCATCAGGCAGAAATGCTGAAAGAGCTCCAGCAAGACCCCAACGGCGGTACAGGGGGAAGAGGTGACCACCATGGGAACTCAACGACTACACCGGTGGACGAAGGCAATGCATGATGGACAGGCTACTAAGGTAAAACCCAACAAACTGAAGTTGCAACACCCGTGCCATGCGTAGCTCAGACCACTGCGAGACTGATCATCTGCTCGTCAGGGCTTAGCTCTCTTCGTCGCCACAAAACGGCGAATGCAGCAAGTCTCTAGAAGATGTTTTACACTAAGCATCTTTAGGATCCAACAGTAGCACATGGTTTCAGAGAGCAGCTCGAACGTGGACTGATAAGCAACCCAACAACAAACAGCCCAAATCTCAGTGCCGAATGGGATATTCTCAACACTGTCATGACAAAAACCTGCAGAGACCCTCGACCAGATCGAAAGAATACAACAGGACTGGGATGAGGAAAATGACCCGGCAATCAATGTACTAGTCAAAGATAAACATGCTGCTTTAACTGAGTGGCAGAACAACCCTTAGTCTCGGACCAAAGCTGATACCTTCTGCAAGAAGAAAGCTGTGGCCCAGCAGGAATTTCGCAATCTAAAGAACGACTGGTTTAAAAATAAACTATGTGAAACACAAAAAATTGCAGATCAGCACAAAATGCACAAATTGTTCATTTCCACCAAAACATTTTACGGACATCACTCGTGGCGCAGCCCCCCTCCGGTCATCAGTCGGTAACTCCATAATTAAAGATGATGAAGGCCTCCTTCAGTGCTGGAAAGAGCACTACTATTCACTGCTGAACCGAAACACTGATGTGGATGTCCTGATTACCCAGCAGGTCCGTCAACATCCAGAGCTGACGCACCTCAGCTATCCTCCATCCCTGGATGAGGTAGCTATTACCACCAAACAGATGAAAAATAACAAAGCCTTGGGGCCTGATGGAAGATATGCCGCGAGATCACTACGGAACCGACCTTCCTCTCACTGGATGGAGAGCATTTCCTTCTCCGGAATGTCAACACAACTAACGAAGCCCGTGTGCACGTCAGTGTTCGAGGATTCTGAACGAAGGGACAGCGAACCTTGTTTGATATCGGATATTCAATCACCTGGCCGTATGTAACTGCGACCTGACTCTTGAGGCTGCACACAGGAGGAACGAGAATGGCAGCTTCACTCCTCTGGTGTTCACACCATCGGGTGGGGTGGGATCTAGTGCCAGATATGTTGAGGTGTTTCGTTTCAGAACGGAAACATCAACCCAGAAGTTATGTCGTGGCCTGGTTAAGATGTCTGCCCTGCTGTGTCTCAGACATAGACTATGAAGCAACAGTCATGGAATACCATAGCTCTCCAGTTTAACTAACTCAACTAAGGTTAGGTAATAAAATGGTGGAGAAGGTATGGCTGTGAGGGGAGGTTGAAGGCTATTAAAAACTATATGACTACTAGTACCACATAATAATAATAATAATAATAATAATAATAATAATAATAATAATAATAATAATAATAATAATAATACTAATAATAATACAGTAATAATAATAATAATAATAATAATAATAATAATAATAATAATAATAATAATAATAATAATAATAATAATAATAATAATAATAATAATAATAATAATAATAATACAGTAATAATAATAATAATAATAATAATTATAATAATAATAATAATAATAATAATAATAATAATAATAATAATAATAATAATAATAATAATAATAATAATAATACAGTAATAATAATAATAATAATAATAATAATAATAATAATAATAATAATAATAATAATAATAATAATAATAATAATAATAATAATAATATTAATAATAATATTAATAATAATAATAATAATAATAATAATAAAAGAAGATAATTTTTTTCTTCTAAATTATGATTTTATTTTAATGGAAAAAAACACTTTCATCATAACTCTAATAAATGTCTAACAATTAGCTGGTGTAATTTTATTGACAAATAGCGTAAAAGAAGATCCCAAATGAAAAGAACATTTGGAAGTAGTTTAGATAATTAAAGACAGGCCCATTAAGGGATAATGACCGCTCGGTACCCATTAGAGAGAGAGAGAGAGAGAGAGAGAGAGAGAGCTCCGGCTCTCAACTGGCTCAGTCATGTTAATATTGTTATTTTTACCGACTCTATAAACTGTTTTAATATCAGAGAGAGAAAAAGAGAGATAAAAGGAGAGAAAGAGAGACAGAGAGGAAAACAGGATAATACTATAAACATTTGAGTGTGTGTACAATAATAATAATTGTGTGTGTGTGTGTGTGTAATTAACACACACATACACACACACACACACACACACACACACACACACACACACACACACACACACACACACACACACACACACACACACACACATACACACACACACACAACAATGGACTCCCAAATCCAAACCATTTCAGCCTCCATCAATGAAACACATTTTTGGACCTTCCCCACACGGAGATTTCTGTAAGCTAACTCATCAATCTGGCGTCCAGTAAAGGCGTGGCGTCACACTGTACCAGCAGGTGGCCCACGGGAACGGCTGACTGGTGACGAAGGTTTCTAAGGCCGTGGTTTCTTTGGTTTCTCTTGGTTTATAATGTATCCTCGTGCCCGGTTAGATGGCGGAGGGATAGAGAACGAGGAATAGAAGGAAGATGGAGAAGGAAGGATGGAAGGGAGGTGGGAGATGAAAGGAGGGGGGAAGGGGGAGGAGATGTGGCAGATGAAGGTAGGAGGAAAGGGAGGTGGGGCAGGAAATGAAGAGGAAGGAAGGAGGGAGGTGGGAGATGAAGGGAGGGGGGGAGAGGGAGGGGGTGGGAGATGAATGGAGGAGGTTAGTGGGTGAGAGGGGACGGGTGGGCGTAGTGTTAGGTCTTACCAATATGGGCGTGGGAGTGGTGTAGGACTCCAGTTTCATGGGCGTATGTGTGATGTCGCGTCTTCCCATGAAGAGAGTGGGCGTGATTTACTGCCTAACCATCAAGGTCGTGGGAGTAGTGTGGGGTCTCTGCATCACGGTCGTGGGTGTAGTGTGGGCTGGGAGGTAGTGACTGGTACGGTAGTTCGCTTGGGTGTAATGACTAAACTATCATAAAACACCGAGAAAATTAATGACTAAACTACTCAAGTGATTAGTAATAAAAAATGTCCAGAGAGGTTAAATTGCCTTCCTTCATGTCTTCGTATTGTGGTAAGTCATCTAAAATTTACAATTCTCTGGTGTTAAGTGCAGTTCACTCTCCCCACCAGGTGTTAGGACACGTACATAACCCTTTACAATATGATGTGTCTTTATAACCAAGGGAGAGGGGGGTGTGGGAAGGGATGTGTGGGAAGGGGTGAGGGAAGGGTGTGGGAAGGGGTGTGAGGGTAGGGGGTGTGGGAAGGTGTGAAGGGGTGTGTGGGAAGGGGTGTGTGGAGGGAAGGGGGTGTGTGTGGGAAGGGGTGAGGGAAGGGGTGGGGGGTGTGAGGGAGGGGTGAGGGAAGGTTGTACGGGAAGGGGGTTTGAGAAGGGGGTGAGGGAAGGTGTGAGGGAAGCAGGGAAGTGTGAGGAAAGGGGTTGTAATGGAAGGGGGTGGGAAGGGGGTGTGGGAAGGGGGTGTGATGGAAGAGGGTGTACTTTAATAGGAAATGGTATCGTACATCGTGTCGAAGATGAATTTATCGTACACTTATCCTCCGACAGACACAGACACATTCACGCCCTCCAACACACATTTACACTCCCAGCACACACTGGAACACCCGACCAACTCCAGTGTGTGTGTGTGTGTGTGTGTGTGTGTGTGTGTGTGTGCCTTTAGGGAAGACCCACGATCCAAACATTGTCAGAGAAAGAGATCGCCGAGATGTCCTCATCACCCGAGCAATGTGTGGCTCAAACCACTGAGACACTGATAGACGGCTCCTCAGAGCCAAGTTCTCACTTCACTTCGCCCCAAAACGGCGAAGGTAAAAAGCCTACAGAAGAGGCCACCAAGTGACTAGAGGATTCAGCTGTTCTCACTGACTGGCAGAACAACTCTAAGTCTCGAACCAAAACTGATATCTTCCACGAGAAGAAAGCGGCGGCACAGCGAGAACTTCGAAAACTAATGGACGAATGGTGGAAAAATATAGCGTGTGAAATGAAAAAAAATGCAGATCAACACAAGATGAGTGAATTTTTCAATTCAGCTAAAACAATATATGGCCCAACTACTCATGGCGTGGCACCCCTTCGCTCATCCGATGGCAACTCCTAATTAAAGACGAACAAAGCATCCATCATCGCTGATAAAGTCACTACCATTTGCTAAACCGAAACGCCGATATGGATGTCCTGTCTACCCAGCAGGTTCTTTAGCACCCAGAGCTAACCCACCTCAGCTATCCTCCATTCCGGGATGAGGTAGAGCTACTGCCGCCAAGCATATGAAAAATAACTAAGCCCGGGGCCTGATGGAATCCCAGGAGGACTTCTGCTTACCAGCCGTCTCCACTCTCTCCTCGAGAATATATGGGAGAAGGAGGAAATTCCCCAAGCTCTTAAAGATGCCTCGATCGTCACTATTTATAAGAACAAGGGAGACTGGTCAGACAGCGGCAACTACCGCGGATCTCGCTACTGTCCATAGCTGGCAAAATTATCATGCGAGTTCTCCTTAACAGACTTCTTCCTGAGGAGGAAAACTTCCTCCTAGAATCTCAATGATGCCTTAGATCATCACTTGGCATGATCTTTGCTGCCCGCCAGATACAGGAAAAGTGCAGAGAACAGCATCCTTGATTTTACATAGCCTTCATTGACCTTACTAAGGCCTTCGACTTGGTCAATAGGGAAGCCCACCAAAATTCATTGCCATTGTGAGGCAACTCCACATTGGAATGAACGGCAGTGTCCTACACAATTGCACCCAGTCTGAGATTTTCCCAATATAAAAGGTGGTAAAAAAAGGATGTGTACTGGCACCAAATCTCTTTTTACATTTTATCTTGGCTGCCTTCCTTACTTGTGCTAGTTCCAATTTAGCCGGCAGAGTGGACATCCAGTACTGGGTGAAAGGACTTTTCAACAAACGCCAATTCCAGGTAGGAACAAAGGCGTCGGCCGCTTCCATCAATGAACTTCAATATGCAAACGATCTCACCCTCGTCATTTACACTGAACGCAACCTACAGGAGATTTTAAACATCTACATTCTACACAGATGCCAATGCACACTTCAGCCTTGAAGTGAATGCACGCAAGTCTTCGATTCTCTTTCAGTCTACCCTGGTTCAACCACACCTCAATCTTCCAGCGAACTTAACGGAACTACTCTCTCTAATGTTACCCACTTCCATTACCTTGACTCCTACCTGTGGATATCGATGAAGAGATTCAACATCAGATCTGATGTGCTTCACAACTCTTTGGCCGACTCCGTTCCCGTGTTTTCAGCTTAAGGAAGCTGAAATTATCTACAAAGTTGCACGTGTATGGAGCAGTGGTCTTCCCCGCCCTGTTGCATGTAGTCTATGTTCCATCCTCCGAGTTCGCTTGGAAGACAAGAGAAAAAATGCCAGTATTGTCGCTGACACCAACTGTAGGAACATCGAGGGTACCATTATCCATGAGCAACTTAATTGGACTGGCCTGGCCATGTTACCAGCATGGACGACAGGAGACTGCCAAACAGCTACTTTACAGTCCCCTAACGAATGGTAAATGTAACGCTGGGGGACAACTGAAAAGGTATAAGGATAGTCTTAAGACAAACCTCAAATAGTGCCAAGTCTTCCCCTTCACATGGGAGACGATCACTCCACACCATAATGCTTGAAGGAGCATCACATGAGAAAGTGTCAATACTTTCGATTTAGCCCAGCTGAATACTGATGCAGACAAGCGTCAGCACTGGAAAGACACTGCCGCTACCCCTCCTGCACTCGATGTAACCTTTCACACGTGCAACCTCTGTGGACGGCCTTGCCGATCCCGTTCGGATTCTCGAGTCACCTCAGAGCTCACCAGCAAAGGTGACACCCTTAATAGCTCATATTATTGTATCATAGCTGGATGATCGACATACTCGATTCCGAGTGACAACAAAATAGTAGAGTACAGTAGAGTAGAAGTAGAAGTAGGCTGCAGCCACTGAATGCCGCATAGATCTGCGGCTCAACTAATTCAACACAGCTAGGATAGCTACTTATGTTTTAGGATATTTAATATTAAGGTAATAAAATGGTGGCGAAGGTGTGGCTATTGGGGGAGGCTGGAGGCCACGATTAAAAAAAGTAGTAGTAGTAGTAGTAGTAGTAGTAGTAGTAGGAAGACTAGAAAAGAAAAGTCTTTGTACAGAAGTGGGTGTCATGGATCTAGTTTCTAGCCCATCCTGCCAGCCTGACTTGGCCACACCTCTCATCATCACCTACCCTCTCTCTCTCCTGCCTCCCTCCCTCCCTCCCTCCCTCTGGTCTCCTTCCCTCCGTTCATTTCTCTCTCTCTCTCTCTCTCACACAATTCCTATCCACTGCTTCCCTCTCTCCCTCACACAAACCCTACCCACTCACTCTCTCCCTCACTCCATTACTCTATTTCTCCTTTCTTCTCTCTCCTCTTCTCGTCCTTCCTATCTTTCTCTCACTCTCCCTCACCAGTCTACACCGCTTTCTCACTCCTTCCTTACCTTCCCTTTTCAACACAGTTCACAATAAATTTCATAATATAGCAGTTAGTCATGGGAATAAATTATATATACCACTTAAGATACTTCTCAAAGTTGTATTATATTAGTTAGCGTTGTCTATGTTCTATATAATGTTCACGTGTTATTTTTTCATTGATTGTATTACATTAACTACACTCTCCATCTGCTGTAAATAACCTAACCTAACCTAACCTAACCTAACTTACCCTAACCTAACCTAACCTAACCTAACCTAACCTAACCTAACTTAACCTAACCTAACCTAACCTAACCTAACCTAACCTAACCTAACCTAACCTAACCTAACCTAACCTAACTTAACTTAACACTCCTTAAAGTGAATTTCTATGATAAAATTTACTGGTTTAAAAACACCCTGTTATATTTCCTTCAAATTACAGGATCTAATAATTACTATTAGTATAAATGACAGTGACTCGTGTAAGAGGAACAACGGATGTCGACAAAAAAGATTGACTGATAATAAAAACAAAACACGTAGGATAAAATATACATCATGTGTTAGGGTGTACAGGATGTTATATACCAACACCTGCTTCTCTCTATCACTTTTTCCTATACCAGTTTTCAAATTTTTCTTCAAGTTTAAAGTCGGATGCTGGTCCACCCAAGGGTTGTTGCCCACCATTATGCCGCAGCTAATGGGTTACTCCACCACCGAGACAGGCTGCTGGTCCACCCATTGCTTGTTCCACCATTTTTCCGCAGCTAATGGGTTACTCCACCACCTAGACAGGCTGCTGGTCCACCCATTGGCTGTTCCACCATTATTCAACAGCTAATGGGTTACTTCACCTCAGGATTGCTCCACAACCGACGAGTACATCCGGCAGTGCATCTATCTATCATTGAGTGCACAAAGGCGAACGTACACAGAAGGAGCACCATCCACCACTCCAGTTGGGAATCGAACCCGTGGCCATTCTCAAGGAAGGCGAGTACTTCACCAACTGCTCATTTAGGCCTTAATTGTTTCACACAGTAAATATCACTGAGGTAAACGTTATAGATAAAATTACAAGATATATCAAAGAGTAAACATTAATCCGGCTGACATTATCACGACTATTGTGCTGACGTCTGATCACTATCTGTAATCACCCACTGTAATGTCAGCTGCGTCATCCTTGTTCTCGGCGTTAGGAACGAAAGGAGACGGATGTGTCAGGTGTGGGATGATGATGGGTGTGTCATGTGTGAGGTGATGATGGGTGTGTCAGGTGTGGGATGATGATGGGTGTGTCATGTGTGGGGTGATGATGGGTGTGTCAGGTGTGGGGTAATGATGGGTGTGTCAGGTGTGGGGGTGATGATGGGTGTCAGGTGTCGGGGTGATGATGGGTGTGTCAGGTGTGGGATGATGATGGGTGTGTGGGGTGATGATGGTGTGTGTCAGGTGTGGAGGATGATGGGAGTGTCAGGTGTAGTGATGATGGGGTGTCAGTGTGGGGTGATGATGGGTGTGTCAGGTGTGGGGTGATGATGGGGTGTGTCAGGTGTGGGGGTGATGATGGGTGTGTCAGGTGGGGGTGATGATGGGTGTCAGGTGTTTGGGGATGTGATGGGAGTGTCAGGTGTGGGGTGATGATGGGAGTGTCTGTGTGGAGGATGATGGTGTGTCAGGTGTGGGGTGATGATGGGTGTGTCAGGTGGGGTGATGATGGGTGTGTCGGGTGTGGGGTGATGATCGGTGTGTCAGGTGTGGGATGATGATGGGTGTGTCAGGTGTGGGGTGATGATGGGTGTGTCAGGTGGGGTGATGATGGGTGTGTTAGGTGGGGTGATGATGGGTGTGTGTGTGTGGGGTGATGATGGGTGTGTCAGGTGTGGGTGATGATGGGTGTTCGTTTGTGGTTGATGTGTGGGTTAGTGGATGATGGGTGTGTGGGTTGTAGATGAATGGGTGGGTGATGTTGTGTGCATGGGTGGCTGATATTTGGGTGGGTGATGGATGGGAGGGTGGTTGATGTGCTGGGTGGTTGATGGGTGGCTGGGTGGTTGATGGGTGGCTTGGTGGTTGATGGGTGGCTGGGTGGTTGATGGGTGGCTGGGTGGTTGATGGGTGGCTGGGTGGTTGATGGGTGGCTGGGTGGTTGATGGGTGGCTGGGTGGTTGATGGGTGGGGAAATATAAAAACAAAGCCTAAAGAGAAAGAGGGTACTGTATCGTGTGTAATTCTCTACTACAGGTGAGACACACAAGTGCAGAACTGCGGTCTACACATCTTAATTATCATCAGCAATGCGGGATGAATTATCAGTGTGACCAGAGTGTTGTGTGTGTGTGTGTGTGTGTGTGTGTGTGTGTGTGTGTGTGTGTGTGTGGCACACAGGGTAGCGAAATGTGTCTAGTGCGGCAGCATTATGTTAGTGTTAAGGTGCAAGCATTGTTTGCTCCTTCTCGCTTTCAGCTACCGCCGCTGGCTAGCCCTCGTGGTGAACAGGGAATCAACTTACATAAGTCTTCTCCATCCAGTACACAGCCTTTTCACCATCAAGACTCCTGCTGTTCCTCCTTATGGCAACACACGGTAAGTGGGTGCCTCGTGGGCACAGGCGAGTCCAGCAGGGGATCTCAGAGTAGCATTGGGCCCCAGAGGGACGGCACATAGGCCCACTGGCATGTGGACACATTCTGGCACCTACCAACCATTACCCCGCTGCCTTGCGGATTATCCTTGGTAGGTATAAGGCTACGGGAGAAAACCCTAAATGAAAAATCTGCGGTGGAGCCCCGCATCAGGCAGACATGCCGAACGAGCTCCAAAAAGACCCCAACGGCGGTATAGACGGAAGAGGTGACCACCATGGGAACCCAACGACTACACTGGTGGACGAAGGCAATGCCTGATGGACAGGCTACTAAGGCAAAACTCAACAAACTGGGCTAGCAGCAGTCCACTGCAACTTCCCCTCTCCCCAGTCGTTGCAACACTTGCACCACTGGATCAGGAAAAGGGAGAGCCAAGATGTGTGGTTGAAGCCTGTGCTTCTGCCTCACCACATAAATCAACTCACTCGCAGCCATCATCCAGCTCATCATACCTCTCATCATCATCAAACCCCCTATACCCACAAAAGTCCTATTACGATGGACGAGTGGCGACGGGGACAGGCAGAGATCACTGCCGGGAGTCTCTAGTCACAGCTCTGCATATGGGCGGCGCAGATAAGGTGATCGTTAATGCACTGGGATCTAAGCAGCCGTCCAATCCGGTCCTGTCTGTGCGACAGAGCAGCCCTTTCGAGGAGCCACTCTGCTCACCCTACATGGGAAAGGGGTTAGGAAAGGTGTCCTAAGCATTGCCTGACTAAATAAATCAGCCTGACTGAGCAATCGCACCCAGTAAGGTCATCCTTTTGCGGTCGAAAACACAATTAAAATCACAGATCCAAAGAAAATACAACGTCTTATGGTCACTGCATGGAATTTCAGGACTCGTCTGGATGCTGGCACAAATGAGCATCCTGAAAGAAGAACCGCCCTTGTGGCAAAAGAGCTGGCTCGGTATAACATCAACACAGCAACCATCAGTGAGTTCCGGCTCCCAGAAGAGGTTCAACTCACAGAACGGGGGTCTGGCTATACCGTCTTCTGGAAGTGTAAGCCTGCTGTGGAGAGAAACTACATTTATGGAGTTGGCTTTGCCATCTGGCAACACATCCAACAGAGGCTAGCTGAAATGCCTATTGGGAACAACGAGCACCTCATGACACTCAGACTCCTACTGAATCACTCACCTCATACCATTTTCATCAATGCATATGCCCCAACACTGGATGCAGAGGATGGCATCAAGGAAGCCTTTTATGCCGACCACGACAGAGTGCTAGCCTCTATCCCCAGAGAAAATAAGGTTGTGCTCCTTGGTGACTTCAGTGCCAGAGTTGACAGAGATGCTGACATTTAGCAGGGAACCAAACGGAGAAATGTACAAGACAAGAGTTATCCCAACGGCCTACTCCTCATTAAGTGTACTGCACACAACCTGACTATCACCAATACCTTGTTTAGGCAGACTGACAAGTTCAAGGGTTCGTGACAACACCCACGATCCAAACACTGGTATCTCATTAATTACATCGTTTTTAGAGAAAGATATCGCCGAGATATCCTCATCAACCGAGCCATGCGTTGCCCAGACTTCTGCGACACTGATAATTATATAATCGGCTTGTCACAGCCAAGCTCTCACTTCACGTCGTCCCAGCAAGCCTCCAGAACAGGTTTTAACACTAAGCGTCTGGAGAATCCAGCGGTAGCACATGCTTTCAGAGGGCAGCTCGAACATGGGCTGTTAAGCAACCTGACAACAAATAACCCAAATGTTCTCGTTGATGATAAATGTGTTGCTTTAACTGACTGGCAGAACAACCCTCAGTCTCGTACCAAAGCTGATAACTTCCGCAAGAAGAAAGTGGTGACCCATTGGGAACTACACAATCTAAAGAACGACTGGTTTAAAACTAAAGCATGTGAAATAACAAAAGTTTTGCAGATCAGCACAAGATGCGTGAATGTTTCAATTCTACTAAAACATTTTACAGGCCAATCACTCGTGGCACAGATCCCCTGCACTCATCTGGCGGTAACTCCATATTTAAAGACGATAAAGGCATCCTTCAGCGCTGGAAAGAGCACTACCATTCACTGCTCAACCAAAACACCGATATGGATGTCCTGACTACCCAGCAGGTCCCACAGCATCCAGAACTGAACCACCTAAGCTACCTTCCATCCCTGGATGAGGTAGCTACTGCCATCAAACAGATGAAAAATAACAAATCCTCAGGGCCAGATGAAATCCCAGCCGAGGCGTATAAAGCAGGAGGACTTCTGCTTACCAGCCATCTCCACTCTCTCCTGGAAACTATATGGGAAAAGGAGGAAATACCCAAAGCTCTTAAAGACGTTTCCATCGTCAATATTTATAAGAACCAGGAAGACAGGTCAGTCTGTGGCAACTACCTCGGGATTTTGCTGCTGTCCATGGCTCCCAAGATTATCGCCCGAGTCCTCCTAAATAGACTTCTTCCAGGGGCGGAAATCTTCCTCCCAGAATCTCAATACAGTGTTTGACCATCACGTATCACCACTGACATGATCTTTGCTGCTCGTCAGATACAGGAAAAGTGCAGGGAACAGCGAGGTGACTTGTACATAGCTTTCATCGACTTAACCAAGGCCTTCGATTCGGTCAACATGGAAGCCCTCTGGTGGACCCTCAGCCGTTTTGGCTGCCCACCAAAATTCATCGCCTTTGTGAGGCAACTCCACGATGACATGAACGGCAGTATCCTGCACAATGGCACCCAATCTGAGTTCTTCCCCATCCAAAAGGGGGCTAAACAAGGGTGTGCATTGGCAGCAACTCTCTTTTCCATTTTCTTGGCTGCCTTCCTTACTCGTCAGCGCCAATCTAGCCGGCGGGGTGAACATCGAGTACGGGACGAAGGGTCTTTTCAACAGAAGACGACTCCAGGCAGGAGCAAAGATGTCGGCAGCTTCCATTACTGAGCTTCAATATGCAGCCGACCACACCCTTGTTGCACACACTAAACGCGACCTACAGGAGATCCTGAACACTTATGCAGATGCGTATGCACACTTCGGCCTTGAGATGAATTTACATAAGACTCAGCTTCTCTTTCAGCCTGCCCCTGGTTCAGCCACATCTCCACTATCCATCCATCTTAACGGTACTACCCTCTCTAATGTTACCAACTTTCGGTATCTCGGCTCCCACCTGTCCACCACCGCGGGCATCGATGAAAAGATTCAGCATCGGATCAGAAGCGCTTCTCAAACCTGTGGCGGACTCCGAAACCGTGTTTTCAGCTGTAGAGAGCTGAAATTATTTACACGTATATCGAGCAGTTGTCCTCCTCACCCTGCTATATGGCAGTGAGAGATGAGTCGCATACAGGAGGAACACCAAGACACTTTTACCAACTTAATCTTCGTTCCATCCTGCGAGTTCGCTGGGAAGACAAGAGAAGAAATGCCAATATTCTTGCTGACACCAACTGTAGATGTATCTAGGCTACCATTGACCATGAACAACTATGCTGGACTGGCCATGTTACCCGCAGGGACGACAATAGATTGCCAAAGCAGCTACTTTACAGTCACCTACCGAATAGTAAACGTAACACTGGCGGGTATAAGGATTGTCTTAATGCAAACCTAAAAAAGTGCCAAATCGACCCCCTCACCTAGGAGACGATTACTCCACACTAACGCTTGGAGGATCACCACACAAGGTATCAATACCTTCAAGTTAGCCCGACTGCATAACGAGGCAGACAAGCGGCAATGCCGGAAAGATGCTGCCGCCGCCCCTCCCGCACTAGATGTAGCCCTCCACATGTGCAACATCTATGATCGACCCTGCCGGTCCCGTATCGGCTTCTTTAGTCACCTCAAAACTCACCAACCCCGGTGACATCCCTAAAAACTCATATCATTGTATCATAGCTGGATGATCGTCATACTCGATTCCGAGTGACAGCAAAGTAGTAGTAGTAGTAGCAGTGTGTGTGTGTGTGTGTGTGTGTGTGTGTGTGTGTGTGTATGTGTGTGTGTGTATAAAGCACTATGGAACTCGTTTCTTAATGTAAAAATTGTGGTCGTTGGTTACGGGAAGAAACATACTTTATAAATCATTTAACTGGGTTGATCACAAGGTGTTCCATAGGCGGTAAATATTTCACTTAGTACAGAATACTTATAGAAACCTGTTTAATGTACTTACCACGACACAAGAGAGATGAACTGTCCCCCCCGCTGCCTTGACAATCGTATTCAACTTTAGTAGTGGGAAGAATAGGAAGTGGACCCTTTGTCGAGTCATTTATGAGGTATTACTGTAGACCCGTTACAACATCTGCCGGATCCTACCTCGCTACATAGAGGACTGCAGTAAAGTTTATTGACCACAACACCTGTCATAATGTCTCTTTTGTTACGAGGTATATGTACATTATTGTCCACGGCATCTGTCACTCCTCTTCTTCCTCTATCCTCACAACTGTCAGATTTACGGCCCATAACTGTTATTTTTCGTTTATAAGGCATGTGAGTCTTTTAGTGATTGTGTCATCGCTGGTTCCATATATATATAAAACACAGTGTCCTTTTGTTTGCCAGCTCACTATGTACGGCTACAGTCTTGAAGATGGAGAACTAAAAGTACAGAAATAGGAACCTGTTGCGTCTTTACTAAGCTCGACCGCGGGTTGTATGATAGAAAGCTGAAATTTGATATGCCTCGATACTGCCTCGGAACTAATTGTGTAATCGTTGATCTTGGGTTAACAGACGACAGTAAAAGACATATTAAATTACATGTTTAATGTCATCTCATTATGAAGATCAGTTTAGCTTAAATGGATGAAAAAAATATCCTCTTAAGAAACAAGAAAACACAATAAAAATATAAATCATCTGAAAAAAAAAGGTTTTGTATGATGTTAACTGTTGTGTGAACGAGAGTTGGAAGACACGGGGTGAGAGACCGTCGAAGGCAGACTGTGTGACAACTTTGGTTCCTATTTATAAAAGAGTTTTATTCCTTAGATAATTACACTGCCACTCTTCTGAAACACACCACCACAATTTTTAACACAGGGAACTGAAATCTATTGTGGTTAATTTTATTTGGCATGTGCACTTAAAGCTGGACACGGGATGGTAGCTGTGCCCATTCTGCTTACTTAACCACGTCAAAAACAAACCCAGACAATGCCGGTTACCCCAGCTACTATTCACTAAATCATTAGCAAATTTGGTTCGAAAACGTGACTTTAGCGACGACTGAAAAGTGAAAAGAAAAGAAAATATGATGTGACCCCACCCCCCACCCCTTGTCCACTGAGTCTGCAGGTGCCGTAAGGACTGAGTGGGAAAGTACATGCTAATTAGTTGCTCTGTTTATTTATTTTTTAAATTTCTATCTCCTCTTCCTTTTTTGCCTGCTTCTCCGGTTACTTGTTGAGCTATAGTACGAGGCCGTAGTTTGAACCCGTCATGGTGGCGGTGTAGTGTACTGTAGTAGTCAGCTTCAAGAGGTAAGTTTTGGACACCATTTAGATCCGTATCATAATTTCTCACGTCATGGATTTATATATTTCTCAGAGCTTGAAAAAAATCTTTAGACTCTGTCATCTAAACATCTTGATAAGTTTAAGACAATATTAACTGGAATGGCTTATCAATCGTGCTTAGTGGTTTCAGAATTGACCTAAAATAAACCAAAATTACTGATGGTATCTTGAACATATTTTAAAACAAGTCTCACGTCGTCTGGACCTTCACTTAACTAGCAAAAGAGAAAACCATATATGACTGGGAAGTTATTTTTATGAGAGTATTGTTAAACTGTCAGAACAAATTATTTATTCCTTAGGTTTATCATATTTTATAAAATTTAAAACGTGTGTATGTGTGTGTGTGTGTGTGTGTGTGTGTGTGTGTGTGTGTGTGTGTGTGTACTAGGTAGAGGAGAGGATGGGCGTGGTTCCCAGACTAGTTTCACAAGCACCAGCATCAGGTCTTATGAGACGGGATAACCCGGCCGGCGCTGGTGTTGCCAAGGGTCGTCTCCCTGAACTATCTCACTAATTACACAATTTTCAGTTTAATTTTAAGACATTATTCTTCACCTTAGTCACAACAGACTGAATATCGCTATCTTATAGAATTATCTTCAAGAGAATTGGCTTAACTTTGGGTAAAGTATCTCTCCTAGAGAAGGTCCAGGAATGGATGCTATTGGTACACCTGGGCAGTGGGCAGCTCTTGCATATTCATAAGGGTAGTGAGTTATGGGCCACTGTAATTGTTACGTTGAGAGCTGTAATCAGGAGGGAAGGATCAGGGCTGGGTTGGATCAGGGAGCAACTACCGACTCACTACCACTACTTAGCCAAACATAGAATAGGCCTTGTACAACACTACTCTTCTAGGCAAGGTTTTCAGGAATATATATGTGTGTGTGTGTGTGTGTGTGTGTGTGTGTGTGGAGATGACTTTGTGAGAATAATTATCTAGGAGAACGTATAATCATAAACGAGATTACAGATTCCCACTTCAACTAATAAGACTCAACTGTAATTTGTTTGTGTTCCACTTCACATACTACAGCTGGACTCTACACTATATAGTAATGATGAATGCAGCTGGCGTAATCTTTTAGACTGTGACCTACAGTATTGTGGTGAACTGTACGACGTTTGAGTGACTATTAAATAATTTACCACTGAGTTAACTGTGACGGAAGCGCGTTTTCTGACCTCTGGATGACAGCGGGGCAGAGTAGAGACTGTCTTAAATTGTACTGTCAATAACATCTTTTTTGTTTATTATATATTTTTTTTTTTATGAAGGGACACAAACTTACAGGAGTAGAGCGAAGAAGCAGAGGGAATGCCAAAAAATTTACTTATGGATCAAACGGTCAAAATGAGCGACTGCAGCCCCCAGCATATTAAGAAGGCGAACGAAGTGTCCTAGGATGTGTTTGGGAGGAGAGAGTCTCCAGACAATGTGGCTGCAGTAAATTATACAGATATTACATAAAATAATGAGAGATGCACATATTGGACACCATTAGCGCCCAGTCCGGCGACTCGTAAGACAGTCAGTAACATGGAGGAGTCCGACACATCGCTACCCCAGATAATCATGTGGACGATGAGCCTATCCCAGTTACTGTGACAAGTCAACAACTATTAGTACAAAATGTACACGATAAAGGTTATGTAATTCATGTGACAACGAATGAAGCTTTGTCACCCACTATGATGAAAGGTTAGTGGACTGGTGGTGGAGGAGCGTATACATACAGACAGGTTCTGTCCTCTCCATGCAGCCATGACGTCAACCGCAACAATGAGTCCGGGATGGCTAGCGGGGAGGAAGCTGACAAAGGCAGGTTGTAGGCGAAGACGTAATGTTCAGAAGGTTCAACTTATTGTACTACAAGAAACTTGGTTGTTCTAGTATGAAGTACCCACAGATAGATAGATCAGAGCCCCGGGTACACCACCACCAGTTGTGGACGCGACTTACATATTAAGGAGAGACAGACCATTAGGCAGCCTAGCCTACCATAAATCTCTGTTTTTTTCCTTCAAATTATGATGTTGACGGTCAGTCTAGGAGACACAAGACAACTTCTTAATAAAGGAAATTCTCTTTCTGTAGCGTAGTCTTCAAGGTGGATCACTGTTGCCCTGTACTATCGCACCATGACCACACCTCCAAGTAGCGGCTTTAGGTAAATTTAGGCTTTAGGGCCCGTCACAAGATAAAACTTCCCAATGAACATCTCTGTCAAGAATGAGAAGTGTCACTATGTACTAAAAAGACACTCAATGTCCCGTTAAATGCAGGAGTTAAGACCTCTAGCAACACACCAGACGAACTAACGCATACTTACTGCCCTTAACTTACAGGGAGTGATAGTGTAAGGTCCACGCACCCTTACTCTGTGTGTGTGTGTGTTGAGGCGTTGGGTGGTGGTCGGGGGATGATCCAGGCAGGTGTTCAAGACACACCTGGAATCAGGGCGTCGTAAACGTTGTCTCTATAATTATCATTAAAATGTGTATTACTCCCGATATTCCTTTGTCTATGGCTACTGTGTGGAAGTATTCCTTAACTAAAATTGTTGTTATTATTATTATTATTATTATTATTAATAGTAGTAGCAGTAGTAGAAGCAGCAGCCCAGAAGTTATGTTACAGCCTGGATGAGATGTCGACTGTCCTTCTCTCTTCTTAGGTCTGTTTTGTTCTGCCTCAGGGAAACGAGATCATCGGCCCCAAAGCCGACAACAGTTGCAGAGATTGACTATGAGGCAACAGTCCCTGAATACTGCATATATCTGCGGCTCAACTAACTCAACACAGCTAGGATAGCCTCTTATGTATTAGGATATTTAATTTTAAGGTAATAAAATGGCGGCGTAGGTGTGGCTATTGGGGGAGGATGGAGGCAAAGTAAAAAAGAGTAGTAGTAGTAGCAGGTTAGGTTAGATTAGCTTATAATAATTAATCTTATAGAGAAATAAACTGGGTGGGACAAATCTTCAAATGATTCCTTCTTCAAAATTCAACTTCCTCTTGAACATTCCGCGTCTCCTTACCGAGTTCATCAGTGACCCAGGAAGAGTAATGGATGACTCAGGACCTAAACAATCCCGGTGTGTCAGTCAAGAAGGATCTATTGTGGCGTAAATAATGATGGGCTTGAGAATAGTAGTGTGCTTCCCGCGGGTCAGTTAGTCAACGGGTGCATTGTGTGTCGCGGCCAGCGTAATGGTAGACTTGTGGTGTTCGGGAGAGGGAGAGGTGAAGTGGGGGAGGTGATGTGAAGGGGTGAGAGAGATGTGCAAGCGTGGGGTGATGTTAGGGAGGTGAAGAGGTGAAGTGGGGGATGTGGGGGGTATAAGGTGAGGTAGGCTGGAGATGTAGGTTGAGGGGGGATGGAAGGGTGAGGTGAAGAGGTGCGGGACGAGTGAGGTGAGCTAGGTGGGAGTTGGGAAAGAGGGAGGCTGAGGTGAGGTAAAAGCGGGAGGGGATAGGTGGGGTAGAACGAGAGGGAAAAAGAAAGGGCGGGGTTGGTTAGGGTGAGGGGGGAAGATGAGGTGAGGTAGAGTTGGAGGGTAGACTGACCGAGGGCGTGGATAGGTAGGGGCGGACACACACACACACACACACACACACACACACACACAACGAGTATCGAAGCCATGTTTAAGGTTCTTTGAATGCAGTTTACAATGAGACAATTTTCACAAGAGCATTGGAACAAACCTTCTTTAAAATAATTACCATAACGTTCACCTATCACAAAGAAACAATGTATTATATAAAACACTTTAATAAAGATTTGAGAAATTAACAAACAATAACTGAATACACTATAAAAAAAACTGGTTATTCCACGCAATTTTGGTGTGGCAATATGTGTTTTGTCTCTAGCATCCTAACCTAACCTAACCTAACCAATACGATGAGTTCTGAATGTCCTAGTTTCTGTTGAGAACAAATGCATGAGTCGAGTATTTCTGAGAATTTTGTTCCTAGCTCAACCATTTAGAAACCGTTTTCTGTCGCTTGCTGGCGTCTGGCGTTCATTCATCTGGCCAGGTAATGGGGGCGTCACGCGGCCCAAATGACGGGGAAGAGATGCTGGGGCTCACGTGACCTGATAATTAACCATAGGCAGAGTGTACACGTCCTTCTTCAGGTGGGTGAGTGACGGATAGACCACAGGAGGAGTAACAGGTCTCTGGGCAGGTGTGTATAAGTGGTTGTGGACCAGTGGAAGAGTGGCAGGTCCCACGTGAGGTGTATGAGTGACGAAAAGATCAGAGTAGGAGTTGTGGGTCCATCATTATCAATGTGAGTAAATGATGGACTACAGAATGAGTGATGGGGAGACCGAAGAAGGAGTGGAAATCCCTTCATCATTGGTTTGAGTGACGAAGGGGTGAAATGAGTGGCAGGTCCTCGGTCAGGTGTGTGAATGAAGAAGAGTCCCGAGGTAGAGGATTTGATTTTGATTTTGCCGCTTACAGCAGCTAGTTTATTGTGCACCCCATACTCATCCTGTGAGCGGTAGCGCAAAAAGATTACAGTGCAGAGGCCACAAAAGGGCCATAATAGTTAACCCCCGTGGTAAGGATATTATGGCACTGAATGTTACACGGTATTTCAGTTACATTATTTGTTTAGTTCTATACATAAAGGGTAACTTATTCACAACTGCGTGAGTAAGGGAGTGTGAGACAATGTCTGGCCGCACACTTTGTTATTCACATTTGCGTGAGACTTATTCAAGCAAAAAGTGTGTTTGGTTCTATGCATGGGAACTGATATAGTTACTAATTGCAAAAAAGTGGATACAATCTTAATATGTCGGCTATCTTGCCATTAGATATGAAGTGTTGTTCCATTTCACACACAGTGTGCTTGGACCTGTCCCTAAAAGGTTCTATCTTCACACAGTCGAGGACGTAGTGTTCAAGTGTGTGGCCATATGTCTGGCCACACTTTACATTTAGTCTTGTTTACATCTGTTTGAGGAGCATACTGACTGAGGTACTTACCTGTATATTCTAACCTTAGTCTAGCGGTCACATCTTGTAATCTAGTGATCTTGTTACTTTACTCCATATACATGTTTCACTTGATACATCTCATCATGGTAACCTATGGATCGACTAATGCCTGTTTGCACTTGTCTGCTTGCGTCAAATTCATCAATAAGTTTTTTCCTAATTACAGTTTTAAGGGTTCTTTTTGACAGACCCAAATTGTATTCAACGGTGTCTTTGTTAGACGCGAGTTTGGCGAGGGCATCAACTCTGTCATGTTTTATGAGGCCTATGTGAGAGGGGATCCACAACAGTTTGACCTTGACACCCCGGTCAACAAGGCACGCATATTTGCGTCTGGCTTCAGAGGCAAGCGCGTGACAACTTGAGTTGAGGTTGTCAAGGGCAAGTAGTGAGGATAGAGAGTCAGTGATGATGAGACTGTCAGTGACAGTGGTTTCAATGAATTTAATAGCTGTGAGTATGACAACTAATTCAGTTTATAGAGTGGATGCCCAGTTGTTAATTCTAACTCCTTTCTCAATTGTATTACTGTCAGGTTGAGTCACAACAATAGCACTTCCAGCCCTCCCACAGGCGGTGTTAAGAAATCCATCAGTGTAGATGGTCTGTGTGATGTTATCATCAGTCTGTAGAGTGTGTATGTGTTCAAGAGTTCTCACTTTGGCAGTGTGTTGGAAATAACTATTTTGTATAATTAATTTTTTAGGCGGATACGTCGGTATTGTGATATCGAAGGGAACTGTCTGCCAGGGTGGCAGGTAGCGCTGTTGTGTCTCAACTTTGTACAGGTGGTCTAGTCCAAGCATCTTCATATGTGTAGCTGTAGTTTGGATCCATTTAGATTCACTAGTCCCATGGTTCATACATTCTATAAATTTTAAGGAAACAATGTTATCAGGATCACCACGCAGAAGCCTCAGGGCTATCATGAGGTTGACCTCAATTATTCTATCTTTAACACTGGGTATACCTAGTTCTTTCCTCATATTAAGTACTTTAGTGCTCATGGGACATCCTAGGATAATTCTGAGGGCATTATTTTACATTTCCTCGAGCTTGTCAATGCCTTTCCTGTCACGAAGGACCAGGGCTGGTGCGCGGTAATCTATCAGAGATCTTATATAGCCTAGGTACATTGTTTTAACAATTCTAATATTAGCACCATAGTGCGGGCTGTACCCCGCTACACTTCTAAGAGGTTTCAATCTGTCAGTAAATTGGCGGGTTAGCTGTTGTATGGCAAGTAAGGTACAAGGGACGGAGACACCAAGATATTTAAAAGAAGAAACATAGTCAATAGTGTTGTTACCTATCTTGAACTTGGCGGGGCCGCATTTGCGGTTAAAAGCTTGTTTGTTGAGCACCTTAGTTTTCTCAGGGGAGATAATAAGACCTAGGTTCTCACAGGCTGCGTATACATGGTTCAGGGTAGTTTGCATTTTACGAAGAGTTTTGGTATGTATAAGAATATCATCAGCATAGCTGTTTGTGATATTGCTGGGGTTATCTGGTATTAAATTTAATTATGCATACATAAGAACATTGAACATAGTAGGGCTAAGTACTCCACCTTGAGGGGTACCAAATTGCATATCTTTAACTTCACTTTTGTAATCCTGAAACAGTGCAACACCCCTTCTGTTGGTTAGGTAACCACTTATCCAGTGTAACAGCCTACCACCTATATCCATTTTGGCTAGTTCGTACAATATCAGTTGCCTATTGGCAATATCAAATGCAGCTTTTAGGTCAAGAAATGTGTTGTATCTGTGCCTTTCATCACCGTGCACAGTTAGGAATGTGGTGATGCAATTATGTACACCCTTACCATGGGTGATGTCAATTTTGTTAGGAGACATGTGTTCTCTGATTCTATATAAGAGTCTGCCCAGAACCATCCTCTCAAAGGTTTTACACAGGCAGCTGGTTAGTGATATGGGACGAAAAGCATCAGGCTGTCCTGGTTTCGGTATTGGTACAACAATACTGCTGGTCCATAATGTGGGTAGTTGGCCCTCGGCATGACTCATATTGTACATTACCAATAATGGATTGCCCGGCACACGCCTTAGTAGTCTAACGATGTTGTAGGTGACTCCGTCCTCTCCAGGGACAGTAGACCTACCACTGGCAAGGGCGGCGTCATTCTCTCATCAGTATATGGAACATCACACTCATCGTGCCGTTTGCCCAGCATAAAGTTAATAAGATTACTTCTCTCAACAGACTTTGCATCAAGGAGTCCCCGAGTCCTAGCTTGTAACATGTCATAGCTAGAGACATGAGCCCACTTTGTTATTAGTTCATTCGACTTTTGCAGAGGGTTTGGATGGGAGACGTGTCTACTATTTTTATCTCTGATTATGTTTATGTCTTTCCAGGCTTTGCTGAGGGATGTGTGTTGGTTCAGGCTGTTGACATATGTCTCCCATGCATTTTGTCAGAGTTCGTTTACACGTTCCCTGACGGCAGCAAGGAAAGCTTGATACAATTGTAACATTTGAGGTGTGCTAATTTGTTTGTAACCCTTACCCACCATCCTGACTCTAGCCCTGAGTTTTTTCAGGTTGGGGTTATCATGGCACCGTTGCAGGCTGTTCCCATGATGCTGACCTCGTTTTCTCTTCTTTTTTGGTGGAAGTATTGTTGGATATATATTTTTAAGTCCTATCTATCAGATCATCATGGAAACGTTGGTAGTTGTCAGGCTTGTAGTCATTGTACCAGTCATGGATGAAGTCTATGAGCTGGCTTTCTTGTTCTAGCTTGACTGTGATTCTACGTCTGTTGAGTTTACCACCAGTGGGGGTGTCATTGGCTACATGTATACTAGCTTGGATTAGGCTCTGGTCAGACAAGATCAGTGACAACATCAGAGCTATTATTTGTTTATGATAGATTAAATCCAATACACTTGTCCAGAGCCCCGCCATAGATGTGTGTTGGTTCATTATTACCTATAATTTGAACATCTTCATATGCGCTGAGAAGTGAGATAAGTCTCCTACCATTGGTGTTAGTGGTGGAGTCACCTAATTTCTTGTGTCTCGTATTGAGGTCACCCATCAGGACAGTGGGCTCAGTGTGTAAAAAGTTTGGGAGATCTGTGTACTGAAGCTGATCTGAGGGAGCATAGACATTTAGCACGTTGAGTGTGGAGTTGCCCAGGTGGATAGTGATCCCATGGTACTGAAGGTTGGTAGTCTTTTTGGATTCAAGAGGTACATGCGGGAGTGACTCCTTAACATACATCAAACATGTGTGAGTAGAACTAGGATCATAATACACATAATTGGGCAGACTGGGTGGGGGCTTACCATTAGGTGTGAGACACTCCTGCAGACACACAATATCGATGTCCTCAGTCACAACTTTGTGGTGTAGGTCAGGATATCGTTTTCTAAGGGATGAGATGTTCCAACTCATCACCTTCACCGCTCTGTATCTTTGTCTGGTATTAACACTGGCCATTATGAACTATATTTGGAAAGAAGCAAAAGGCACTACATGATACTGTTTTTTTTCTACGCTTGAAACATTTCTGGAGCATGTACGGCTCAACAATTGTTGTATTTCAGTGGTAGACAACAACTTACTTTGGTTACACTCGACATCACCACCATTTTCTGTTTGTGTTTGTTCATCTTCACTGACCATGTCCACAGAGGCATCAGTAGAACTGTTACCAGTATCACTATCTTCCTCTGCATGGACACTAGTTTCTGGTGGATCCTGGGTTTCCACATCTGGTAATGACATCTGAATGTCTTCAGTTTGACTGTAATCTTTCCATAGCTGCTGCACTGTGTTGGTGGTGTTCTTTTTCTGTAGTGCATCACAGAGGCTCTTTAACATACCAGTTTGAGCTGCAAATTGAGCTTTGAGTTCTTTAATTTCATTTTTAAAATCATTGATCTCTTCACTTTGTGCGTGTTCACGGAGTGTGTTGGCAGCTACCTGTTGTGTCGGTACGTCTGTGTTGCCCCATGCTGATCTTTCGATGACTGCCTTTTTTTTCTTTCTTTTTTTTAGGGAAAGGAGGGGTAAAAGAAGATTAGAGGTGGAGGAAGAAAGTTATAGTTCGGAAATTGAGGAAACTTAGGAAGAGGTCAGAGAGGGCGGGCTGACAGCCTAGCTAAGCTAATAGTGTGTTAGGGATGTGTCATGGGTTACTTATTGTCTGTCGGTACAGGCAAAAGACATCCTACCCTGTCTCATATATGGGAGTTTTGAGGGCCTTATTTCATATCCCGCCGACCCTACTGGCGGATGCTGGTCTACGGAGGTTGTCTATTGCCTGGCCGTGTAGATCGGGGGTGGCAATGGACCTTCTGAGATTTGGTAACTTTTTGGGAACCATGTATGGTTGTTGTTGTTAACTGGTGGGAGTTTTTGAAGGAGTTCTTGCTTTGATCTTTCTATCTTTTGCCAGATTCTGCTGGCCAGGGTGTGCAGCTGCTGGTTGGTGGGTTTTATTCTCAGGTCTCTATGTATCTCGGCTGTGGTTCTGGTGAAGAGGTATCTTTCACCTGTGACTAATCTTAGGGCTTCATTTTGGACCACCTGTATTTTTAATATTTGAGTGGTGCTCATGGTATGAAGAGGTACTGCTGGGTAAGTTAATATTGGTGTAATAAATGATGTCACCAGGCGGAGTTTTATTTTCTCAGGAAGAGCTTTAAAGTGGTATAGTTTTCTCAGCTCTCTTCTTGCCTTTTCCTTCCTGGTGTGGACATGATGGGAGTAACCTGTCGTGGATATATGCAGGCCCAGGAGGGTGCCTCTGCTGGTGATGATCCTGGAGCTTTGGTGGGGAGGGTGGGCCAGTGGTTGGCCGTAGCAGCAGTAGTGTTTCTTGAGACCTACCTGGGTGGCGGGTCTGGGTGCTGAGGAGAGGAGGGACTTGGTGGGGAACAGATCGTCAGCAGGAGAAGAGAGAGGGACCTGGTGGGGAACAGATCATCAGTAGGAGAAGAGAGAGGGACCTGGTGGGGAACAGATCATCAGTAGGAAAAGAGGGAGGGACCTGGTGGGGAACAGATCATCAGCAGGAAAAGAGGGAGGGACCTAGTGGGGAACAGATCATCAGCAGGAAAAGAGGGAGGGACCTGGTGGGGAACAGATCGTCAGCAGGAGAAAGAGGGGGGGGGGGGCAGGCTTAGCTCCCGGGGATTAATTGTCAATAATGGCTAGTGCTACTTGTGAACGGGGCTGTGCCCTTCTGAGGGCCGAGTTAGACAAGGCCAAGGAAGAAATCTTGAAATAAAAGGAAGAGGTAGCGAGGATAAAGGAAGAAACGAGACAAGGGAAGCCCGTGCCTGACGAAAACTGAAGCGAATGGGAGACTGTGAGGCGTGAGACGACCAAACTAGTGGTGAAAAAACACACCAATGATACCACAACAACAGATAAGTGTACCAACTCTTTCAGTCCTTTGATAGACGAATTGGACGTTAGCATAGTCAGAGACAAGGCTGACAAGGAAGGTACAAAAACCTTAATTGTTGACGATTCCAAGGTATGGTACCTGGATAGAGCATTTTGTGGTAAAAATAAAAATAGGATGAGGGTTTGTTTGCCAGGATCTGGGGTGGGGGATATAGTTGACAGGATGGACAATACCTTGTCTGGTAATGGGAACAAACCCATTATCTGCCTCAGTGCAGGAGGCAATGATATTGGCCGGTGTAGGAGCGAGGAGCTTCTTGATTAATTCAAGACAGCTATAGAACGTATTAGGGTGAAGGGAGGGATACCTATTATATGTGGTGTCCTGCCTATTAGGGGAGTTAGCAATGAATGGTTGTCAAGGGCAGTTGGTGTAAACGGCCGTCTTGACAGTTATTGCAAGTCAATATCAGTCCCATTCATTGACAACTGGGACAACTTACACGGCAGAAGGGACCTTTATACTAGGGATGGGGTGTATCTGTCTAGGGCTGGGGTGACAACCTTGGCTGGTTGTCTCGAGAGGGCAGTTCATAAGATGTCAAAGTCTTTAAACTGCTAGGGGAACATATGAGCACTGGGGTTAAGGAGACTGCAGTGGGAGGGGGTAAACAAAGTGAAAGGTTACAGAAAAATAGTGCAAGGAATGATGACAAATCTAAATTAGGAAGGGAATTAAAACCTAAACGCGTCAATGAGAGGACAAAGAACACAACTAACTTAAATGTCTACTACGCAAACAGTAGGAGTATGAGAAACAAAATGGATGAAATCAGGGCGTTGGTATGTACCGAAAAAATCGCTATAATAGCATTCACCGAAACATGGATAAACCTAGACTCACGAGAGGTACCTGTTGAATACCAAATTGCAGGATACAAATTAATCCATACTGATAGGCAGATTAGGAAAGGAGGAGGAGTAGCAATATATGTCAGGGATAATCTGAAGTGTGAAATAAATAAGGAAATAAAAACTGAGCGGAATACAGAAACAATTTAGATAGAATTAACCTATGGTAGGGCAAATTAATCGCAAGAGTAATTTATAGACCTCCTATTTGGTCTTCCATACATAGCAATGTCTGTATAGTAGGCGACTTTAACTTAAGCCAAATTGATTGGATTGCCCTTACAGGTAACTCAGAATCGGTGGATTTTCTTGAAACAATCCAGAACTATTTCCTAAGCCAACATATAACCGAGCACACCCAGGGTAATAATATACTCGATCTAGTTCTGTCAAACAGAGAAAACCTCATTACAAATGTCGAGGTAGGGAACGAACTTGCCAACAGCGATCACAAAGAAATAAGATTTTAGTGAAAATTTAATGGCCCGCTTGTGAAGCCATGTTGGGAATCATTGATCAACTTCTGCTTCTCCAGGTGATTTCGAATGGAGTTTGAAATGATTGCTTCTAGTAATTTGCCCACAATTGATGTTAGAATGATTGAAAATCGCTATTACATTCGCTATCCTCCAGGATTCTGGTACTACACCCGTTTTTAAGGACATGTTAAACAACTTTTCTAAGGGCATACTAAGCTCTTCCTTACATTCCTTTAATACTCTGGCAAATATCTCATCGGGACCAGGTGACTTATTAGGCTTTAGTTTGTCTATTTGCATATTAACATCGTTACTACTCACTAATATCTCGCTTATTTTTTTTTCACTATCTCTGTATATAGTCGGTGCCTCAGGTATCGTGTATAAATTTTCGGTGGTGAAAACTGTTAGCTCGCTGGTATCTGACTGTATTGGTCCAATGTTTTCTCGTGTTTTAGTTTGATACATTTGACAGAATACCTTGGGGTTTGACTTCGCCTCCCGTGCTACCTTCCCAGTTGTCAATGAATGGGACTGATATTGACACGCAATATCTATCAAGACGGCCGTTGACACCAACTGTCCTCGACAACCCTCCCTTCAACCTCACATGTTTAATAGCTCTCTTGAACTTATCAAGAAGCTCCTCACTCCTACACCGGCCAATATCATTGATAATGAGTTTGTTCCCATTACCAGACAAGATATTGTCCATCCTGTCAACTATACCCCCCACCCCAGCTCCTGGCAAACACACCCTCATCCTATTTTATTTCTACCACAAAAAGCTCTGTCCAGGTACCGCACCTGGGAGTCGCCAACAATCAAGGTTTCCGTACCTTCCTTGTCAGCCCTGTCCCTCACTATGTTAACGTCCAATTCGTCTATCAAAGGACTAAAAGAGTTTTTACACTTAGCTGTTGTCGTTTCCTTGGTGTCTTTTCTCACTACCATTTTGGTCGTTCTTCTCCTCATAACCTTCTATTCGTCTGAGTTTTCGTCAGCCACGGGCTTTCCTTGTCTCGTGTCTTCTTCCTTCATCCTCGCTATTACTTTCTTTAATTTCAAGTTTTTTCTTTGACCTTCACTAACTCAGCCAGTAGGTTCAGCCCTGAGAAGGACTCAGCCCTGTTCACAAGTAGCACTAACCATAACCGACAATTTATCCCTGGTAGCTAAGTCTGCCTTGACCTTTCCCCTAGCGAGGTCAGAACTTGTTTAAACGTTGATTAAGGTCTTACAAACATCCCCAGCTTAATTCACTATATCATAACAAAATAATATAGCATAAAATAACATAACATAACATAACATAACATAACGTAACTTAACATAACATAACGTAACATATCTTAGCTCTAGGATGTTAATCTTCAAATGAAATAAGCTAGAAGAGGCAATTTTCTGATGTTCTATTGGGGAGAGAGAGAGAGGTAAGAAATATTCCCAGCAACTTCCCGACAATAGCAAGAAGACAAGTAATAAAAGTGATGAGATGAAAGGGTGGATCAAAGAGAAGGAGGAGGCGGGACAGGTATGGGAACAAGGCAGAGAAATACCTAAGGTGGGAACAAGACGGTAGACGAAGATACGAAAGAGAGAGAATTAGGGAGAAAGAGAGAGATGGAAAAAAGGACGAGAAGAGAAAGAGTCACTAGGCATTAGGGTGAATACCAGAAAAAGCATTAAGAAATGGAAATAGCAAAAAAACATGATAAAGGATGGAGGAAGCGACCGAGAATGTGTGAACGGCGTCAAATGCGAGCCAGCCAAGTCACGCATACATGATGACCTGAAGAATGCCGACCACGTATATCCTAGTGGGGAGAGAGGGTGAGAAGGGAGGGTGAGGAGGGAGGGTGAGGAGGTAGTGTGAGGAGGTAGGTTGTGGAGGGAGCGAGGGAGGGAGGGTGAGGAGGAGGGGGGGCAAGGGAAGATGGGTGAGTGGGGGAGGAGTGTGGAGGAGGGAGGAAGGGAGGGTGAAGGAGGAGGAGGATTATAAGGAATGTTTAAGAGGGAGGGAGAGTGAAGAAGGTAGGGTGAAGGAGGAAGGGTGAGAGGGAGGAGGGTTAGGAGGGAGGGACGGAGGGCGATGAGTGATGGAGGGTGAAGAGGAGGGAAAATCAAGACCCTCTCTCCCCCTTTACCCTTCACTCCTCCTCACCATCTCCCTGATTCCCCTTTCCTCCATATTTCCTAATTATCATTTCTCCCCATTACAATTTATCCCATTTCCACCCTACTCATTTTCCTTCTTCCTCTTATTCCCTCATTCTCTTCCTCATATCGTCCCCTCCTCCTCCTTACCCTCCTTCTCTTTCACAAGCTCCTTCCCTCTCCTCTTCTTCCTCTCTTGTGTCTGTATGTCTGCGTCTGAATATTATGTCTTCATGTTTGTGTCTGTGTTAGGGAGGCCATTGTACCTAAGGATATGCATTTTCTTAATCATCTTAGTTGAGGAGTTTAAAGTTGGCAAAGCACAGATTTTTAGATCTATAAACACTTTTTGCCTTTTTCTTTTCAGTTGCAACACAGAGACGAAAGAGAGAAAGAGAACATGGCAGAAAGGAGAGAGGAAGTAGAAGAAAAATATATATTGCAAGAGAGAAAAATACAGAGATTACTACACAGGGAAGTAGACACAATAACAGTAAGCATTTTATCAGAGAAACGGAAAAGGAAAGAAACAAAACAAAATTAAATCGTGACTAACTGAAACGTCACTTCAGATATATTAAAGAAATCATTACCTCCGTCCCTGGTGTAGGAGTGGCAGGAGTGACTGTGTGGAAGGTCCTGTAGTCCGACCCATAAGAACACAAGAACCTAAGAATGGAGGAAACTGCAGCGGGTCTATTGGCCCATACTGGGCAGTCCCATTTATACCCAACCTCTATTGCTCATATATCCGTCCAACCTATGTTTGAAGCTATCCAGCGTATTCGAGTTAATGATGATGTTTGGTAACTTGTTCCACTCATCCACTACTCTATTTCCAAATAAATGTTTACCTATCTCGCTTTTACTTTGATACATTCGAAAGAATCCCTTGGGCTTTGACTTCGCCTCCATTGCTACCTTCAGTTCATTATTCCTCTTTTGCTTTTCTTATCTCGGTTTTAACCCTACTGGCCAATACCTTATAATAATCTCAAAGGTAAACTTCACCACGATTTATTCTCCTACCCATAGCCTTCCTTTGGCAAATAATATTCTTTAAATAATTACACTAGGCAACAAATTAAAAAAACAAATCCGTAACATGGTTCGGAGCAGCTTCCTTTTGGTAATTTTGAGGTGCTGATTTCAAATCTATTAATAAAAATTCTCTGGCACGTCCAGTTTATTGGTTATACAAAAAATATCTTACAAAAACAAAAACTGAAAAATATTATATTTCCTGTTATTCCTGTTACTTTTTCCACGTCATTACACTAACATTTAATAAAGAATGAAAACAATCATAAAAATACACAAAAAGTATTAAATTAGCTACTGTATGGGCATTTGTTATTTTATTTCATCCTTTTATGTGTTTGTTGAATTGTCCTCCGATTGTAAAACCAGCAATAGTCCTCCATCATGGCAGGATCCCATCTATCCTGGTAGCTTTCCTCCATACGTCTAATGTCCTGCTGAAATCCTTCTCCCTGTTCATCACTAACCGCCCCCAGATTCTCAGGAAAAAAGTCCAAGTGCGAGTGAAGGAGGTGGACTTTCAGGGACATCCTGCATCCTAAGTTTTTGTAGTTTTGTAAGAGTTCCTCTACAAGTTGGTAATACTTTTCTTCCTTCTTGTTTCCAAGAAACCCCTTGACTACAGATGCGAAGGATTTCCATGCAGCTAGCTCATTTTCATTCAGTTTATTTTCAAAGTCGTCATCACGAAGTAACCTTCTTATCTGTGGGCCAACAAAGATACCTTCTGTTACGCCGTCTCTTAATTTACTTTAATATCCAAGGTTCTAGGGGTAACCAAACAAAAAAAAGTGAAGTAAACCAAAAGGGAATAAAAATAAAGTAAACCTTTAAGAATTTAATTAAATTAAATACTAACACAATAAAGAGCCTCGTAGACTGTCACAACAAATTGATTCACTATCGAAACTTTTAAGACACAAATGATACTAAAACATCGAAACATCAAAAGAACTGCATAAACATATAAAATAACTAACACTGAAATTAACTATAGTGAAACAACACTGAATTACTTAAATGTAACTAAGCAAGCACTGATGGACACATAAGAGACATGAAGAGGTACTCACATAGATATACCACATTGGTGGCGACAGGAACAACACAGAATTAAAATAAAGTATAAGTAACAGGTGAAGGGTGTCACTCAAAAGAACGTGAACTGAATGACAAAGGGACTGGACTGAGCTCCGTCTGCTGGTGGGGTACTATATATAGGGTAGGCTCGGCCAGTGCGACACGCCGGTGAAACATGGGTAGTTTAACGATGCAGATGGTCGTTAGAGACATAGAATGCTTGTTACAATACTAAATGAAGAAATAAGATGGGTTTGAACAAATAATAACAGTTAAAACCCTAACAGTACAGTGTAAGGTGACTAGAATATATAATAGTAAATATAACACATCAAGACAGGAATAATATGGAACAACATGGAAGCATGTTATATAAAATATCAGAAAAATACTACACGGTCGTAACACCTCTTTGACTTAAGCATCACTAAGCTGTGGAAATTTTCCCTTTATGTACATGAACCCATCATTTGGGTCTACCAAGGGAGGATATTTAACGTTGCTTTTTCCTGGCGCAAACTCTTCTCTCTTTGGCCAGTCCTTTGTTGTAGTGTTTTTCTGTTGCTCTGCTGCCCCATAAACACAGAAAACACCACCACACGACCAGAGGCTGTCGACTCCACCGTAACACCTCAAAAACCCACCTTCCTCGCTTGCAACTCACACCTAACTCTCCCATAACTGTCCATCTATCACCGTCGTCTCCTCGCCCTCAAAATAAGGGATGAGGGGCCGACTAGATGCAGCTCCGGCACGCAGGTATGATGGGACGCAAACAGGGGTAGCAGGTATCTGGCGTCGCGGGGCCAAAAGTAACGGTAGTGAATCGGCGATTTCGTACCGGGAGACGCTAACCGAAAAAAAATTCGGCCACAGTAAATGTAGTTACAACTGTGTACTTGCTGTACAGTATTGCTAACCTTGCATTTAATATATCCCTCTCGACATAAGCACCTATCTTATATTCCTACACTACATATACATATATATAATAAAAATGTTACGTGACTGAAATTTTTTAATTGCCATATTTGAAATTAGCGTATTTGATCCATGTTACCGAGCCTTTGCCAACTAATGTTATTTATCCATTTGGGATCATTGTTTTTTATCTAAGTTTTCTGTATGGCATGTTCTGCCTTTGTGTATTAAGTAACTCATTATTTAAATTGTTGTGGAACTCGTCAACCTCAGATCTCGTGATCAGGTCATCCTTAACCGTAATATTTTGTGAGGTTATCATTGTCAGGTCTCTGTGGGTACATTGTGTGAGGTCATGTAATTCACCCCCAAAAGAGATACCCCTTCTCTCAGCTGCCATTTCAAACTATCAAAGTTTGCCCTTCTGAAATCTGGGACTTTAGTAGAATTTTCCTAGTGGCTGTCATTAAATTCTAATTTGAATCTCACTTCTTAGTGATCGCTATTGGCAAGTTCGTTCCCTACCTCGACATTACTAATGAGGTTTTCTCTGTTTGACAGAACTAAATCGAGTATATTATTACCCCGGGTGGGTTCGGTTATATGTTTGCTTAGAAAACAGTCCTGAACTGTTTCAAGAAAATTCGCTGATTCTGAGTTACCCGTAAGGTCGATCCAATCTATTTGGCTTAAATTAAAGTCGCCTACTATACATACTTTGCTATGCCTGGAAGCCCTGTGCATTTCATCCCCAAAAAGTCGCTCATTAACTCTATCAAGATTGGGAGGTCTATAAATTACTCCTGCGATCAATTTTTCCCTACCATTGATTAATTCTTTCCAAATTGTTTCTGTATTCAGTACAGTTTTTATTTCCTTATTTATTTCACACTTCAGATTATCCCTGACATATATTGCTACTCCGCCTCTTTTCCTAATCTGCCTATCAATATGGAATAATTTGTAACCTGCAATTTGGTATTTAACAGGTACCTCTCGTGAGTCTAGGTTTATCAGTGTTTCGGTGAATACTATTATATCGATTTTTTTGGTACATATCAACTCCCTGATTTCATCTATTTTGTTTCTCTTACTTCTACTGTTTGCATAGTAGACATTTAAGTTAGTCGTGTTCTGAGACCTCTCTTTGTCACGTTTAGGTTTTAATTCACTGTCTAATTTAGTTTTGCCATTATTCTTAACACTATTTCTCTGCAATTTTCATTTTGTTTACCCGTTGTTACAGTGTGAAAGGTCCTGTAGTCTGTCCCTGGTGTAGGAGTGGCAGGAGTTACAGTGTGAAAGGTCCTGTAGTCCGTCCCTGGTATAGGAGTGGCAAGAGTTACAGTGTGAAAGGTCCTGTAGTCTGTCCCTGGTGTAGGAGTGGCAGGAGTTACAGTGTGAAAGGTCCTGTAGTCCGTCCCTGGTGTAGGAGTGGCAGGAGTTACAGTGTGAAAGGTCCTGTAGTCTGTCCCTGGTATAGGAGTGGCAGGAGTTACAGGTGAAAGGTCCTGTAGTCTGTCCCTGTAGGAGGCAGGAGTTACAGTGTGAAAGGTCCTGTAGTCTGTCCCTGTGCAGGAGTGGCAGGAGTCATATGTGAAAGGTCCCAGTCCGTCCCTGGTATAGGAGTGGCAGGAGTTGGCAGTGAAAGGTCCTGTAGTCCGTCCCGTGTAGGAGTGGCAGGAGTTACAGTGTGAAAGGTCCTGTAGTCTGTCCCTGTAGGAGTGGCAGGAGTTACAGGTGAAAGGTCCTGTAGTCTGTCCCTGGGTGTAGGAGTGGCAGGAGTTACAGTGTGAAAGGTCCTGTAGTCTGTCCCTGGTGTAGGAGTGGTAGGAGTTACAGTGTGAAAGGTCCTGTAGTCCGTCCCTGGTGTTGGAGTGGCAGGAGTTACAGTGTGAAAGAGCCTGCAGTCCGTCCCTGGTGTAGGAGTGGCAGGAGTTACAGTGTGAAAGGTCCTGTAGTCCGTCCCTGGTGTAGAAGTGGCAGGAGTTACAGTGTGAAAGGTCCTGTAGTCCGTCCCTGGTGTAGGAGTGGCAGGAGTTACAGTGTGAAAGTTCCTGTAGTCCCGCCCTCAGGTAGATCAGATAAAACTATGGGCTTTACCGTGTTACTTAATGGCTTCTATTACAGTGAGTCTCTGCTTCCCACCTACAACAGTCTTTAAGTACAGGCATAATATAGCTTTACCTTCCTGACTGACCATAACCTACCCTCCCATCTCCCTGTCCTCCACTCCACTTTGTCTCCCACCCTCCATTTCCACGTCCTCCACTCCCCACTTTCTCCTTCCCTCTTCTCCACTTTGTCACCCACCCTCTGTCTCCCTGCCTTCCATAATCCTTTGTCCATCCTCCCATAGCCCTATCCTCCACCTCCTCGTGTCCATCATCCCATGTCCCTATCCGTCACCTCCTTGTATCCACCCTCCCATGTCCCTCTCTTCCATCTAGGTGTCCCCATGAGCGTCGCCCGCAGCCTCAGACACACGGCGATCAAGAATACTAAATGTTTCCTAAAAGCTGCCGCGAGTATCTGAGTGCCACATCAGTTGGACCACCGGCCTCTTTACCTTACTCAGCCTGAACACTTGTAGATGGAGACTCCAGTCGTTTCACTCAGGGAGATGAAGAGCTGACCATATCTACTGGGTGGGCCAACGAGGATGTGTTAGTTGACATGCGGGGAGGAACTGCTGCATCTTCGTCATTCACGGGTTTGGATTAAAAAAAAAAGTATAAACTAAAGAAACCAGGACACTCAACTTACACACAAATAGAGCTGTTGTTTACTCTGGGTCCTGGCTATATGTCCTAGCTGGAAACCTCACTGTGAGCTGTTATATATATACAGGTATATATATATATATATATATATATATATATATATATATATATATATATATATATATATATATATATGCAAGTAAATCTCACAGAAGGTATGTGATTTATGTTGGACACGAAGTTCCCAAGCGCCTGCACTACATCTTCAGGGGTGAGTACAGACACGTGCTTGGGAACTTCAAAGTTTTAGGTTATATATATATATATATATATATATATATATATATATATATATATATATATATTTCATTAGCCCAATAAAGCACGCGAACTTCTACATACAGTACAATCAACACCTCAACCCGCTCAATGACGAAAATCGACCAGACCGCGTTGCGGACGTTTCAAAATAACCAGAGATAGAAATTTTGCATTTTAAGTTTTACGAAAAACCTAATGCAACCTAACCTAACAGAGACCAATTGAACCAAATTTAAACTAATCTAACCAAACCTAATTTAACTCGACCCAAACTAACCTAAACAAACCAATTTTAACCTATAGCAAATTTCTCTTTCTGGATATTTTTCAAACACCCACAATGCATTGTGGAGAGAGAGATAGAGAGAGAGTTGAAGATATATTATATATGGAATTGGATCAGTGATAATAATACAAGTTGTCTCTATTTTGGAAGAAAATTCTCATTCTAAGATTTAATCGGATGATTAACGAGAGAGAAATACGTGAGTAAAGAGAATGTGCCTCAACGGTAATGTGTTCAACATCCCAGACATAACGAGGGTAATTTGTGTCACAAGTATCTTCAAGAAATATCCATCCATACCAACAACAAAGGAACAGTTGTTGTCTCAAGTCAATCTGTTGGATAAATTTAGCAAAGACCTTCATCCCTCGCCTCCGCCAACCCTGTACAGCTCTAATGATAATGTTCACCACCCCAGAAAGCAATTCTTTATCTCTCTATCAGGAAATGATCGTTCTGTACAATGCTGATCACAATCGTCTTGTATAATTAAGACGTAAATATCCTTGATGAAGACCATTCCCTTTGTTTATCTTGTGGTGGTTGTGGGCGCGTTCCACCGACGCTCCTCAGTACAGGTTCCTGGCCGCCCTGAGTCCGTTGTCTCGCCCACTGTCTAGCTAGATGAAGGTTCCTATTGGGACTGTAAGAAATGAAATAGGAGGGGGGTGGTGAGATTAACTCTTAAAAGCCACTTTACTATATGTCTTTTTATATATATATATATATATATATATATATATATATATATATATATATATATATATATATATATATATATATATATATATATATATATTTATATATCAATAAAACCACACGGGTAAAGGGAAACACTGGAGCACCTTAGCTTTCGTCTTTATTCAAGACATCTTCAGAGGCAACTGAATTTACAGGGACTGAAAGAGGCTTATACCCCTCTGTATACAAAGGATGACCTATATAACATTAGGTCAGGTCATTAACATGGGATCCATAAATCCACACACCATCTCCACTGCACACGAAAGACGAGCTTATAAAAAATTAATGACGTAACAAGTAAGGTCAAGTCAGGCCAAAAACTTGAGACCCACTAATCATCTACCTCCAATGGGCCACCGACAAATAAATTTATGCAACATATTATCAATTTTGTGCTGACCATCACTAAGGTTTATAGAATTCTATACTGTTTTCCCAATCCATGTGATGATTATTGCTCCTTCTATGAACGAACAATGCACTGCTTCAGATACTGTTCTAATATTATACTTGTGTTGTTTTATTCTAAGTTGTAATGATTTCCCAGTCTGTCCTACATAATTTCCATTACAATTGCTACATGGAATACAGTAAACACTTCCAATTACATTCAAGGTGTGGCTGTTCTTAATTAACATATTAGTAATAGTTGAGTCATACTTAAAAACAACATTAGTGTTTAGTAATTTAAGGGATTGAACTAACGGGACAAATTCATTGCGATAAGGTAGAGTCAAAATATTCTTAAATGTAGGAACTTGTCTTGTATGTGTACAATAAAGGGATTGTTTAGCCCTTTTAAGACAACGATCAACAAACAATGAAGGGTAGCCAAGTTTTTGTGCAATGGACTGAATGTGATGCTGTTCTTCTTCAATAAATTCAGAGTCACAAATACGGAAACATCTCATAAACATAGCAGAAAAACTGACATTTTGGTAGACTCAAGGTGACTCGATAGAAAATGTATGAAACTGTCTACCTGTGTAGGCTTTCTGTACACCTAAAATTTATAATTGTGACCATTTCTCATGATAAGTAGATCAAGAAATGGAAGGGATCCATTTGTTTCTCTTTTACGTTTGAAGGTAATACTAGGGACAAGATCATTAAGCTTGTCCAAAAATTCCAGTGGGTCCCCGTGTCTAGGCCATAGACAAAGAACATCATCTACATAGCTATACCATGGAGGAATAAAATCACCTATGTTGGGTAGTAACCAAGCTTTAAGAAACTCCATGTAAATACAGGCTAAAGGAGCAGAAGTAAAATGATAATGCCAAATATTTGTTTGAAAACTTTCCATTTGCCCTAAAAACATTGTCAGTAACGCATAACTCTATCAATTTGAGAAATATGTCATGTTCATTAGTCAAATTTAACAGATGCAATTTATCTTCAAGGTTAGAGAGAGAGAGAGGGGGGGGGGGGGTATTAAAACTTTTCATATCAAGACTCACCCTAATTTTGTCCTTGTGGTGGTCAGTACAAAAAGTTCTCCTTTCCTTTAAATCATCTCTTAAAACATATCTATTGTCGAAGTATTAATATTTCTTGTAACACTTACTATATTTACAGTATCTGCTTTTATTGTACCATCAAAACCGTTTTATCAGAAATTATCATGTAAATAAATAAGTAATTACCATTGCAATAAACAGAATTGCCAACTTGACATAATCCTGACAGCTCTGTCCTCTTGTTCAACCTTAATACTGTACAACCCATGTTGTACTGCTCCCCCATTATACTTATGTTTTTCAATTCCACTGTAATTTATATGTATATGTGTATGTGTATGTATATGTATGTGTATATATGTATATATATGTACATATGTATATGTATGTGTATGTGTATGTATATATATAAAACAATAATAATAAATAAATAAAATAAATAAATATTGAAGTGATAACCGTGGTAACATTATGAGATGTTCTTATCACCACCATGCTATTGTACTATTCCAGATGTTATTAAATGTTACATAATACTTCCTTGAGATAAATGTATAGTATATATCAGGTGCCTCAAAGAGAGCTCAGGTTCTCAACTGGCTCAGCCATGTTAATATTGTTATTATTATCCACTCTGTATCTGTATTTTTCTGGCTAAATAAACTGTTTCAATTCAATTCAATTCAATTCAATCATACGTCGACCAACTCGGCCACCTGGGGGACCAGCTGGTGTACATGTGGACCTAAAGATACTGTAACCTACTTTCTGTTTGTTGTCGTGAATATTGATGGTATAGAACTTGACCAGCAATGCTCATATAAGGGGGAAGAGGGGAAAATGTCTCTCAGTTTGTCAGTTGGTTAAGAAATCCTCTTTAGAAAGTTTTTGTTTATATACCGGGTCATAATGTTATGATTTTAACTGTTCGTGGATTAATGGAGCTAATTACTAACCTTGCTATACGCTCAATGACCTCAGTAGTGTTAATCCTGTAGGAACATTATAACGTCAAGATTAATGATGGATGAAACGAAACATTGAAATAAAATACGAAACACAAAAACATATGTTACCAACGACAAGAACGACTACTAACTACCACACCCCACCACCACCACCACACCACAGTACAGGACAACCTACCACACCCCTCCACCACCACACCACAGTGCACGACACCCTACCACACCCCTCCACCACCACACCACAGTACAGGACAACCTACCACATCCCTCCACCACCACACCACAGTACAGGACAACCCACCACACCCTCCACCACCACACCACAGTACAGGACAACCTACCACATCCCTCCACCACCACACCACAGCACAGGACAACCTACCACATCCCTCCACCACCACACCACAGTACACGACACAACCTACCACACCCTCTCCACCACCACACCACAGCACAGACAACCTACTACACCCCCCACCACCACCACCACACCACAGTACAGGACAACCCACACCTCCACCACCACACCACAGTACAGGACAACCTACCACACCCCTTCACCACCACACCACAGTACAGGACAACCTACCACATCCCTTCACCACCACACCACACAGTACACGACAACCTACCACACATCCCCTCCACCACCACATCACAGTACAAGACAACCTACCACATCCCTTTCACCACCACACCACAGTGGCTGGTGACAACCTACCACACCCCTCCACCACCACCACACCACAGTACAGGACAAATTCCACACATCCCTTCACACCACCACACCACAGTACAGGACAACCCAGTACTCACACCCCTCCACCACCACTTACAGTACAGGACAACCCACATCCTCCACCCACCACACCACAGCACAGGACAACCTACCACATCCCTTCACCACCACACCACAGTACAGGACAACCTACCACATCCCTCCACCACCACACCACAGTACAGGACAACCTACCACACCCCTTCACCACCGCACTCTTGTACTACTGAAATTAAGATTCAAATTTTGCTGTAAACGTCATGACTGCATGTGTAAAAAAAACGTTTTTACAAATAGTGCGTATGTAAAAAATTTTTCCTCATAATACTAAGTGAAAAAGAAAGTGTAAAAAGATAAAAGTTCTTTATTTTACTGTAAATAAGAGAAACTTGTTGTTCTTCATTATACTGTAAATAAGAGAAACTTGTTGTTCTTCATTATACTGTAAATAAGAGAAACTTGTTGTTCTATTTTATACTGTAAATAAGAGAAACTTGTTGTTCTATTTTATACTGTAAATAAGAGAAACTTGTTGTTCTATTTTATACTGTAAATAAGAGAAAGTTGTTGTTCTTCATTATACTGTAACTAAGAGAAACTTGTTGTTCTTTATTATACTGTAAATAAGAGAAACTTGTTGTTCTTTATTATACTGTAAATAAGAGAAACTTGTTGTTCTTTATTATACTGTAAATAAGAGAAACTTGTTGTTCTTCATTATACTGTAAATAAGAGAAACTTGTTGTTCTTTATTATACTGTAAATAAGAGAAACTTGTTGTTCTTTATTATACTGTAAATAAGAGAAACTTGTTAATTATAAGAGTGAATGATTAATGAAATAAATAGTTAATTTAGATAGTTAATGAAAAAGAGAGTTAGCTGTGTGGATCCGCTCTCCCCGGGGTAACCTACGTAAGGTGCAGGAAGGAACACAAGAGCGTCGGCGTGGTAACCTATAATCCTTACTGAGTGGGAAATAGACCCAAGGCGGTGATGAACAGATAGCACGCGGCCTTGATAACTCCAGCTGATATAGTGACTCGGCTCATCTTATATTAGGGTTGTGTGTTCGTAACTTGTGGCTCGTGAGGCTTAAATAACGGTGTGCTTTTACATACTGACTCGCGTATACATTTACAGTACATATACAAATATATATGTATAATATATGAATAAAATGTATTTATGAAGGGAAATGTATATATCAATTATGGAAATGTTGACTCATTTATCATTGAGGATATGTATTTGAAGGCCTATGTATACCACATTCATAAGATATATACATTATGTAAAATAAAGTAATCTCTCTCGTGCTTCATATATGGAGACGTATACATCTTTAAGCTTACAAGAATTGAAAGGAAGAGGCTATAGTTATTAAGCGTCTCTTGTGATATTCTTAAAGGGAATTCATAAATATGTATAACAGTTCCAGTAAAGGTGAGACCGAGTGTGTGGCGCCGCTTCTACTGTGCTTTCTTGCTACTTGTTACTGATTAATGGACCCAGCAAGATCCTGGACGACCCTCAAAGCCAACAAACTCTGTAATATGTAAAACAAGGGGTGTCGTCCCCCTCTGTTTAACTCATTAAACTTCTTTTCCAACCTTTCCCCCCACGACTATCTGTTGTGACTTCTCTATCCCTCATGTCTGGCTGTGCCTTGAGCCCCAGCATGCCTTCCATCCTTTCCCCACCTTAACCTACTGATTAATTACTATACTTTACTGTACCAATCACCTCAACTAATGTAGTAAGATTGTATCGCTCGAGTACCTTACATTAATAAAGACCTCACTTTTGTCATAATCTAATTTAACCTAACATAACCTAATCTAACCTAACCTAACCTAACCTAACCTAACCTAACCTAACCTAACCTAACCTAACCTAACCTAACCTAACCTGATTTATGGTGGGTGGCACAGTGTTTCATATCATAGTTGTTAGTGTGATGTGCACAGATAGGCGTGGAGTTTTACCTATACGGAGGCATCAGTATGTGGTGTAGTTCTCAATACATAATGCCTGTAGTATAACTTTCATTAGGTCCTGCTTCGTAGTTTTAACACGTTAAGCATAAAGACGAATGTTTATTGCTGCATTAACTAACACACGCGTGAAATATTGAAAAAGATTTATAATGGTGACAGAATATTTCCTTATTAATAACTTCTTATTTAGTTTATGAATAATTTAACTATTTCCTTTATGTATAGTGTAAATCTAGACTAATGATCATAACTACTAAATGACTGTGGTAGATACTTCACACGAACGATTGAAACTGTTACAAAAAATAACGATTATTTATGACATTTATGTTAAGTTAATTCAAAGATAATTATAATGTATTATTTTGACCCCTGTCTGTCCTGCTAGTAATACTCTGCTTGATTACACCTGCCCTCTATCTTCCCTCCTTATGTCACAGTGGTTCACCTGTATGGCGATCACTCACACCTGGCTGGACCTGAGTCATGTGTGTGTGGTGTGTGTCTCATAACCTCCAGGACATTACTCACACCTGGCTGGAACTGAGTCATGTGTGTGGTGTGTCTCATGACCTCAAGGACATTACTCACACCTGGCTGGAACTGAGTCATGTATGTGGTGTGTGTCTCATAACCTCCAGGACATTACTCACACCTGGCTGGACCTGAGTCATGTGTGTGGTGTGTGTCTCATAACCTCCAGGACATCACTCACACCTGGCTGGGACCTGGGTCATGTGTGTGGTGTGTGTCATGACCTCCAGGACATGACTCCACCTGGCTGGACCTGAGTCATGTGTGTGGTGTGTGTCTCATAACCTCAGGACATCACACACACTGGCTGGACCTGAGTCATGTATGTGGTGTGTGTCATAACCTCCAGGACATTACTCACACCTGGCTGGACCTGGAGTCATGTATGTGGTGTGTGTCATGACCTCCAGGACATCACACACACCTGGCTGGACCTGAGTCATGTATGTGGTGTGTGTCATGACCTCAGGACATTACTCACACCTGGCTGGACCTGAGTCATGTGTGTGGTGTGTGTCTCATAACCTCCAGGACATTACTCACACCTGGTTGGACCTGAGTCATGTGTGTGGTGTGTGTCTCATGACCTCAAGGACATTACTCACACCTGGCTGGACCTGGTCATGTGTGTGGTGTGTGTCTCACTAACCTCCAGGACATCACACACACCTGGCTGGACCTGGTCATGTATGTGGTGTGTGTCATAACCTCCAGGACATTACTCACACCTGGCTGGACCTGAGTCATGTGTTTGGTGTGTCTCATAACCTCAGGACATCACACACACCCTGGCTGGACCTGAGTCATGTATGTGGTGTGTGTCATGACCTCCAGGACATCACACACACCTGGCTGGACCTGAATCATGTATGTGGTGTGTGTCATGACCTCCAGGACATTACTCACACCTGGCTGGACCTGAGTCATGTATGTGGTGTGTGTCATGACCTCCAGGACATGCTCACACCCTGGCTGGACCTGAGTCACATGTCTAGACCACCATAACTCTCCATCACAGATTCAACTCACAGTCTTGAAATTCGACTTTTTTTGGAGGAGAAGGGGGTGAGTAGTTAACGCGTTCAGTAAGACGTGTTCTTCTTCCCCTCTTCCCTTTGCTCTTCCTGTTCATCGTCTTCTTCCTTATCCTCTCCCTCCCCTCCTCCTTCTCCTCCTACTCCGCCTCCTCCCCTGCTCCTCCTCCTCCTCCTACTACTACTACTTCTCCCGCTCCTCCTGTTGCTCCTCTCCTCCTCCTCCTCCTCCTCCTCCTCCTCCTCCCTCTTGCTCCTCAATCTCCTCCTCCTCCTTCTCCTCCTCCCCTGCTCCTCCTCCTCCTCCTCCTCCTCCTCCTCTCCCTCCTCCTCCCTCTCCTGCTCCTCCTCCTCCTCCTGCTCCTTCCTCCCTGTTCCTCCTTCTCTTCCTCCTGCTTCTGCTCCTGCTCTCTTCCTATTCCTCCTCCTCCTGCTCCTCTTCCTGCTCCTCCTTCTCCTCCTCCTCCTCCTCCTCCTGCTCCTCCTCCTGCTTCTGCTCCTGCTCCTCTTCCTATTCCTCCCTCCTCCTGCTCCTCCCCTGCTCCTCCTTCTCCTCTCCTCCTCCTCCTGCTCCTCCTCCTGTTCCTCCTTCCTGTTCTTCCTGCTCCTCCTCCTCCCTCCTCCTGCTCCTCCTCCTCCTCCTGCTCCTCCTCCCTCTTCCTCCTTCTGCCTCCTTCTGTTCTTCCTGATCCTCCTCCTCCTCCTCCTCTTCCTCCTACTGCTCCTCCTCCTGTTCCTCCTTCTGTTTCTCTTGATCCTCCTCCTCCTGCTCCTCCTCCTGTTCCTCCTGCTCCTCCTCCTGCTCCCTCCTACTCCTCCTCCTCCTCCTACCCCTCCTCCTGTTCCTCCTGCTCCTTCTCCTGCTCCTACTCCTCCTTCTCCTCCTCCTGCTCCTCCTACCCCTCCTCCTGTTCCTCCTCGGTAAGATGAAGAACTTGACCACCAAGCCAAGGTGTAACTCAACACTAAGCAGTGATCCTCATCTAGTATGTTGGTTACTGAGGTATAATTCTCTCACACTCCGAGGACCTTATCTCGGTTACTCCTACAAATTGTTTTTATTTGATTTTGTTTTATTTCTGATGTATTAAATAGTTGTTGTTTCATGATAATAAACTATGTCATTATTTGTTGTTTTGTCTTTATATATATATTTTTTTTTTGTAATTAGGTGTTTGTTTTACGCTATAGACATAATAAGTCATACAGATTTAGACATGAACAATAATTACTTACTCTGTCCATATCTGTCAAGGTTATACCACCTTATAGACAATACTTAAGGAAATGTCAGTGTTTTTACGATCCAATATGGTCAAAATCTACACTACAACAACAACAAAAATATACATAAACTGATAATCCTTACCATCGGGCAAGAGAATCGTTCACATATAAAGCAACTCGTTCCACAGGCCGCGTTCAACAGCCAAGAAGGTTTTAGATAAGTCGTGCGGGGTTTAACATTACCCCTTTTTGTCCCGGCCGTTAGCTCTCCGCCAGAGGTCCTGAAAAACTCTAATATCTGTAATCTGAATCCTTCCCCAGTGTCGACTGTTTCCACTCTTTGGTTTTCCTTTTTTATCTCTTTTCTTATACTTATGTTATATCCTGTTTGTGATGGCGAAAGGAGGTGGGATATATAATGGGGATAATAAATCTACTACTACTACTACTACATATGGCCTCCAGCCTCCTAATACATAAGTAGCTATCCTAGCTGTGTTGAATTAGTTGAGCCGCAGATCTATGCGGCATTCAGTGACTGTTGCCTCATAGTCAATATGTGCAACTGTTGTCGGATTTGGGGCCGATGCTCTCGTTCCCCTGAGGCAGAGCAAAGCAGACCTAAGGAGAGAGAAGGACAGTCGACATCTTGTCCAGGCTGTAACATAATTCCTGGGCTGCTGCTTCTGTTCGGATATCACCTCCGCGAGTCTGGCGTAGAAGCATCTTGCACTTGGTCCCATCCCACCAGAGGCTGTGAACACAAGAGGAGTGAAGCTGCCTTGATCAACGTTCAGAATTCTCTCCCCATATGCCCTTATCTTGTCGTTCTCTTTCTCTTGTGTGCAGCATCGAGAGCTAAGTTACGGTGACATGCGGCCATGGGATAAAAAATCCTGATGTCGAAGAAGGCTCGCTGTCCCCGCGTCCAGAATCCTCGAGCACTGATGTCAACACAGGCTTCGTTGGATGTGTTTAAAGTCCTATGTTGGAAATCCTCATCGTCCAATGGAAGGAGGGTCGGTTTACCCTGAAATTACGACAAATTTTCTTCAACATATTTGCTGTGAGATCCCTTACTTCGTCATGCCTCATGCATATGAAGCCTCCTTTCTTACACACCATGGCGTGATGGATGTCATAGGAAGATCCACACGCGCATTGAGAGGGCAAACCTTCTACTGGCCCACCGTAACTTAGAGCAATGGCATCTGAAAATTCTTGTTTATTGAGACTGAAACCATTTGCCCTTATCGGTAACGTAGTCAACCAGTCCGAGGCGCCCACCTCCTGCGCTATAGCTACTTTCTTTTAAATTCTCTGGTACTTGCAGCATCTGTTGCTGCAACTTATCACTTTGGCCGTGCTGTCGTTCTGTGGTAATGGACCTTCGAATCTTGTTTACTTCACTGGTATCCACCCCACCTGTTGCGTTCTGAGCTATTATGTGGTCAATGAGGGCTCCCGTGAGCTAAACTGAGTTTTGATGTTCGGTGGCAGCTATCTCCTCTGGATTGGTCAATCCCATTCCTCCCAGTCTCGGTGGGAGTGCAAGGAGTGATCTTTCTGCTGGGGTTAAGTGAAGGTGTTTCACTAATTTGGGAATGAAATTGACGCTGATAGCTTCTTCCAGAGGGTGGAGGAGGGCTCCGATATCAGGGATAGTGCGCATCAGGTAGTTCCAGCGATGCTTGACTCCATGGGTGAATGCCGCAAGAACCGCATGTGGTTTTGTGTTAGCAATATCAGATAGAGCTTGGATTTTTCTAACCCACTCATTCACCTTTCCCGTTATGTACTCTCGGTCTTGAAGTCCGTCGTGCCGATTACTGCGCCTAGATGTCTTTGGCCATTCTTTGTTATTTTGACCTCACTTTCACCGAACACCTCCATTGCCCGTTCATAGTGTTCTGGCTTCACAATGAGGAAGGACTTGCTGGCGTTTGGATGGTACCCTATTTATGGACCTCATGATGTTACCAGGTCCCACCACTTTTTGATGTCCTCCACTTTTCCTGCTAGTGTTAGGTCATCAGGATACACCACTTGCTTGACCTCAGTTGTTTCAAATTTTATTGTGTGTTGGAGCACGGATAGGTCTATTGCGTACATTGCCATTGCAACAGGGTTCCCATGCGTTGTTCCCTCAGTTGACTGCATGATGGTATCACCTCTTAGAGCCTTGTTGTTTACTATATAGAGGTCTGATGGATTCCTATAGGTGTTTTCAACAAATATTGTAAAGCTTGGACACTTGATCTTGATCTTGCAGTGCGGTCTTGTGGTTAAGTATGTTGAATGCGTTTGAAGCGTCCACCAGGAGAACGGCCTCACAATCACGCTGCTCAAATATCGTTCTCATGGCGTGAATGGCAGCTTCCCCTCCAGCTTGGTGGCCAGCACGAGCTTGCAGGTTCCATGATGCTGCCCTGACATCATCCTTTACCACCTCCATTATGCATTTTCCGATGATCCGCTTCAGCATTACTACTACTACTACTACTACTACTATTAACAATAATAATAATAATAATAATAATAATAATAATAATAATAATAATAATAATAATAATAATAATAATAATAATAATAATAATAATAATAATAATAATAATAATAATAATAATAATAATAATAATAAACCATTTGAACTAATATCAAGAATAATATTTGTTCACAACCATCCTCATAAGCATAGTACAGTGAAGGTGCCAAGTGATGTCTGTGCGGTGTTAAGGTCAGGATCTCATACTTACGTAAACAGATGGATAATGTTAGCATAACATCATACTACCATGTTACTGGTGAGCAACGTTATCGATACTTAAAGCGGTCAGGCATTATTACTGATGATGACAAGCAAGATCCTGTCCGCGTCTTCAGTGTCACCCTCCGGCATCGGGGAGGGAAAGATTCTGCTGGTGTCATGATAGGTTCAATAAACCAACGACACATAACACATAGCTCGTGTTTCTCAAGTGAGAGACAGTTTGGTGGGATCAGATCCCGAGGACTACAGCCATTGTAGGTACTGACACATCACAGTGGGAACAATATAGCAATGGTTGTAAACTATGGTGAGATATTGAGTCCCTAAACTCTCCTTGTATACATCCTACTCGAGCTACAGGAAGAGGAGATGATGTATATTGTGAAATGTACTGCGGCATTTGTTACTAAATAACGTCATAAATTCTAAACTTATCTTGAAGCATTATGTTTGATGTTCATAACTTAACCACAGTTGGAAGAACAACGTGGACGACATCATAATATAAATATCCCGAGATTTAATACTTTCCTTAAAGACTATTATCAAGGAATAGGTCATGAAATATCACAATAACTTATACAGTTATAGGATCTTTAAAAAAATATTTCAGAGACAAGCAACGTTCATGACAGTACACTGAGGGAACGTCATATGTGTGGCACACTTCAGTAGTTTCTGTCCAGTGTGTGAGGAAAGTGAGAACGAACCATAAACATGAAGACTATTTTAAAGTTACCAGTAGAGTTCAGTGTATCAAGTGATGCTTTACGCTTTGCGGTATTTACTGGCCTCCATCACCTGGGTGACGGCCGCAGCAATGCTGAATTGTGTTTGTCGAGTTGACCCGTGACGTCCACTCAGGTTCTCTGCTTGGCAAACAACAAGAAATTATTTTCCAAGATCAATAAATTAACACTGTATAGATTATGTTCTAAAGAAATCAAAATGAAAGTAGATGAAATAAAATGTATCTTTGAAACAGAGAGGAAAAATAGGAAGTAATTTATGACATATTAGAGGGAACAAGGGCGGCATTAGAATGTGTGATATAACTGTAACAAAAGTATCAAAGCTCTGTACTGTACATAAACGTCAGGGTCCCGTACATGATGAAATGAATAAAACAAGAAATATAAAAATAATACAAGGAATGGGAGTAAATGCTTCAATAGAAAGACCACACAATGCTGCCGGCTAAGGTTAGGCCAGGTAGAAGGAAAGAACCTAGACAGAAGTATTGGAGAAGGGAGTCTGGAGGAAGATGAACTGCCGGAAAACCCAGAAAAAGACGGAAAGATATTTTTTTTACGGATGACTTAAAAAATACAACAACATAACTTTCCGCCATTAACAGACGAACTAAAACTGACACAAGAGAGAAACGCCTGAAGAAGAAGCTGCCTCGGTGACAAGCTGAAGCCAACCTGGAGGACGATACTATAAAATGGTGTCTGGAGAAAAGTTCAGTTTGTGTTTGCGTTCTTATATTGGTACAATAATGACTTCTGATTCGGTTATTTTTCTCTACTGTGAGAATAGTTCCCAGGAGGTAATATTTTTTAGTAGATTGTTCGGATATCCATCGAGAGGAGTTTAAGTTAGGTTAGTGTATGAAGACACTATTTTAGGAGAAAAACACGGAAGCAGGTTTAATGACCTTATTAGGATTATGCTAATCATTACAGGTCCTTTCCGTAAACTAGTTTCTAAATTCTGGGCACTAGTTCCGTCAGGTGGTCACCCAAGACCTTTCACCACCCTCCCCTACCAAGGACAGGCGGGGTGTGTTAGGCTGTCCTCTTCCCTCTACCCTCTTTGTGTATGAACCTCTGTCCTGCGTGGCAGTGAGAAGTGATACTACCCTCAGTGTCAAGACCTGACTGAATTACTCAGAATAGGCAAACTGTCCTCCAAACTTTGTCAATAAATTTGTTAACTAACCTATCCCTCCTTCTCTTCTCCTTCCCTCTACCCTCTTCTGTCCATCCTGCCTCCCTTTCTCTCTACCCTCTTCTATCCCTCCTTCTCCCCTTTCCCTCTACTCTCTTCTATCCCTCATTCCCCCTTCTTCCCTTTCCCACTGGACAGGTAGGGTTATGGAAGATCCTTCTCCTAAAGACGGACGGAATTATGGTGGGTCATCCTATCCCTCTCCCCTTCTCTCTTTGACCTCCCCCTTCTCCTCTCCCCCAGAACATGTAGTGATGGGTCCACTCCCCTCCTCAGGGTCAGGCATGGTTGGCCGCAAGACCAGATGGTATCTCAACCCTTCCCCCAGATGGTATCACAGCCGTCTTGGTGTTGTTCCCTGGGTGTCACACTTCGCTCCTCGTCACCTCCACTACCAACACTACAGTAATATTGTTTTAGTTCAAACTTCATTCCTCCACAACTTACGGAATGATGTATTTTACTGTAATTGTCACCCTAAACGTCGCTCAATTACTTAATATAACTGTATCACTGTAGCTGTTGTGCAATAGTGTGAATGGATTAATAACATATGGGCGTAGGTATGAATTTACTTACCACACACTGATACAACTTAAGTATGAATCATGTCATTCTGTTGTTTTTGTTTTATATTATTTTTATGATATATTTTGTTAGTATAAATAAATATATAAAGTATATCATGTTGAGCAGTGGTTCCCAAACCCATGATTGCGACCCAAATGAGGGTCGCGAGGGTGTTCCCGAGGAGCTCACCCACAAAATGAAGCTGCATTATGGTAGTCACTGAGAAAATATTGGAATTTTCCCTTATCAAACTTGTAATTACGGTCGCTGGTGTTAAAAATCCATAGCCAAATTTTCTGTGATTCTTAATTTATAACACTTGTGTATTTGGTTCTTACAATAGACGATTTTTAAGTATCGTCTTTCATTCAAGTAAATTTTAAGTGAAATTGATGGATTTGAGCAGACGCAAATAAGCGTTATTTTTCGAGTTTTCGATGTTTGACACCCAGCCACAGTGATGACGTTTTGGCTTTGGGCGCCCGAGTGCTTGCTTTTTTTTTTTAATGCTAAGAAGTGTTATATAGTATTTTTCTCTCCCTGCTATGTCAGATTGCTATTATAGTAAAATAGTTGGTTACAGATACAATTACTTTTCATTTATCTGATTAAAAAGTTTCTGAAATTTATTATTATACTGTAATTGTTAAAATTTATCACCATAAAATCAAAACTCAAAAGAGCTCACTCCAAGAAGAGAGCAGCAGCACGTTAGCCACTAAAATATTGTTGTTTTGTCACCTAGGTTACTTAATTGTGTAATTAAAAACTTATTGAAATTTATTGTGTTAATAATTTAAATTAATTCAATAACACTATATGAATAAACACAACATAATAAATGATTGGTAATTAACACTACATGTACCCTCATTTAGGGTCGCCAGGCCAGGACAAGGCTGGTAATGATATTGATATTGAAACAATTTATTTAGCCAGAAGAACACAGATACAGAGTCGGTAAAAATCATAATATCAACACCTGATATATACTGTACATTTACCTGAAGGAAGTATTATGTACCATTTAGTATAATCTGGAATAGTACAATAGCATGGTGGTAATAAGAACATCTCATAATGTTACCACGGTTACCACTTTGATATTAATTATGATATTTTTTTTTACATTTATATTATAAGTATATACATATTTTACAGTGGAGTTGATATACATAAATATGATAAGGGGGAGGGGGGGGGGGCAGTGCGACATGGGTTGTATGAAGGTGGAACAAGAGGACAGAGCTGTCAGTATCATGTTTGGTGGTACAATGAAGGCAGGTATGTAAAGTAGGTATTAAAAAAAAATATTAATACTTAGACGATAGAGATTTTTAAGAGATGATTTATAGGAAGGGAGCGTAGTCTTTGCTCGGATGGGTGGGGGATATGTTGTATTTTTGGTCGCGACAAAAAAAGTTTGAGAATCACTGAGTTAATAAAAAATAATTATCTCATTAAGTCAAAGATAACTTACTGTTTTTGTTGTTATGAGTTCATGGTATAATTTTCTGTCTCATTTAAGAACCTATAGGTAAGGTATGTTAAGTAAAGTTACCTTTTTATATATTAATTACACTATTCATTTGTAGTTTGCATTACCATTATCTAGATTTGATATTTCTCAAAGAATAGGTAGAAATTATCACTATTTATCTCTATTTAGCGTGACTTACGTATATACATATTAGTTCAAGTGCCGACTACATAAACCCCTTAATCTCCCGTCCAGAACCTCAGCTGTACATTGAGGGTTGGCAAGATGACCTTTTCTTACCTAGTGCTCTAGTGAAGAATCTCCTTGGTTCACTGTTGGTCTCCTCTTTATGTCTCCACACCACCATGTCTCCCTTCATCTGGTTCACTGTTGGTCTCCTCTTTATGTCTCCACACATGTCCCTTCATCTGGTTCACTGTTGGTCTCCTCTTTATGTCTCCACACTACCATGTCTCCTTCATCTGGTTCACTGTTGGTCTCCTCTTTATGTCTCCACACCACCATGTCTCCCTTCATCTGGTTCACTGTTGGTCTCCTCTTTATGTCTCCACACTACCATGTCTCCCTTCATCTGGTTCACTGTTAGTCTCCTCTTTATGTCTCCACACTACCATGTCTCCCTTCATCTGGTTCACTGTTAGTCTCCTCTTTATGTCTCCACACCACCATGTCTCCCTTCATCTGGTTCACTGTTGGTCTCCTCTTTATGTCTCCACACTACCATGTCTCCCTTCATCTGGTTCACTGTTAGTCTCCTCTTTATGTCTCCACACTACCATGTCTCCCTTCATCTGGTTCACTGTTAGTCTCCTCTTTATGTCTCCACACTACCATGTCTCCCTTCATCTGGTTCACTGTTGGTCTCCTCTTTATGTCTCCACACTACCATGTCTCCCTTCATCTGGTTCACTGTTGGTCTCCTCTTTATGTCTCCACACTACCATGTCTCCCTTCATCTGGTTCACTGTTGGTCTCCTCTTTATGTCTCCACACTACCATGTCTCCCTTCATCTGGTTCACTGTTGGTCTCCTCTTTATGTCTCCACACTACCATGTCTCCCTTCATCTGGTTCACTGTTGGTCTCCTCTTTATGTCTCCACACTACCATGTCTCCCTTCATCTGGTTCACTGTTGGTCTCCTCTTTATGTCTCCACACCACCATGTCTCCCTTCATCTGGTTCACTGTTGGTCTCCTCTTTATGTCTCCACACTACCACGTCTCCCTTCATCTGGTTCACTGTTGGTTTCCTCTTTATGTCTCCACACTACCATGTCTTCCTTCATCTGGTTCACTGTTAGTCTCCTCTTTATGTCTCCACACTACCATGTCTCCCTTCATCTGGTTCACTTTATATCTCACTACCATGTCTCCTTCATCTGGTTCACTGTTGGTCTCCTCTTTATGTCTCCACACTACCATGTCTCCCTTCATCTGGTTCACTGTTGGTCTCCTCTTTATGTCTCCACACTACCATGTCTCCCTTCATCTGGTTCACTGTTAGTCTCCTCTTTATATCTCCACACTACCATGTCTCCCTTCATCTGGTTCACTGTTGGTCTCCTCTTTATGTCTCCACACCACCATGTCTCCCTTCATCTGGTTCACTGTTGGTCTCCTCTTTATGTCTCCACACCACCATGTCTCCCTTCATCTGGTTCACTGTTCGTCTCCTCTTTATGTCTCCACACTACCATGTCTCCCTTCATCTGGTTCACTGCTGGTCTCCTCTTTATGTCTCCAGATCTTTATGTTTCAGATCTTCTCTTCCTCCTCCTTCGTGCTTCTCTCTCAACAGTAAGTTTAGTCAGTTTTTGTCTTCATTATAACTCGCCTCCATAAGTAAACAATGTATTCTTTTATTTTACATTTTCGACATATTTTTTGTTTTTTTTACAGTTTACGTTTTATATATAGATCCAAGTTGCATTTACATACCTAACCTTAGTTTACCAGTGGCCCTCCAACCCACTGGAGGATGAGGGGGGGTAAATTATTAGTTATAATAAACTGGGGTAAACAATCAGTTACGTGGGCAAATGAGGAGCTAATCTTCAGTTGGGCACCTGGATGCTAATCTTCAGTTGGGCACTTGCGAGTTAAATCTTCAGTTGGGCACTTGGAGGCTAATCTTTTGGTGATCCATTGAGGCTAAAATTACGAATGGCCTCGTTATCGATCTCGTAGTTTGTTTCATTCTCGTTTTCCATCGCTTGTTTGTTGTACACATTACGTCATCAGAATAACGAATGCTAATTAGATAATCAGAGTTGATGGAAAAAACTGTTTATTCCAAGGAGAGAGAGACAGTGAGAGACAGAGGACCTGGGAGAGAGAGACAGGGAGAGACAGAGGACCTGGGAGAGAGAGACAGGGAGAGACAGAGGACCAAAAGAAAGAGACAGGGAGAGACAGAGGACCTGGGAGAGAGAGACAGTGAGAGACAGAGGACCTGGGAGAGAGAGACAGGGAGAGACAGAGGCGTAAGGTAACGTTCACACCTCCGACAAGGGAGTTCCATTAACTTTATCATAATGTTCATAGAGAGAGGAAGGGAGGGAGGCAGAGAGAGAGGGAGGGAGGGAGGGAGAGAGGGAGGGAGGAAGGGGGTAAGAGGGTGAGGGAGGGTAAGGGAGGGAATGAGGGATGAAGGGAGGGAAGGAAGATGGAGCAAGGGGGAAGGAGCGAGTGAAAGAGGGAAGAAAGAAGAAGGGAAGAAGAGGAGAGAGATAGGAATTGGTGAGTGAAGGCGAGAGTAGGGGATTGGTGTAGAGGAAAGGGAAGGTGGAAGAGAAGGAGGGAGGAAAGGAATGTACAAGGGAGGGTAAAGGAAAAGAGGGAGCGAAGGAGGGAGAAAGAGGGAGCGAAGGAGAAGAGGGAGAGAAAGGGAGAGAGTATCTGACATGAATGATCAAAATTATTAAGAGAGAGAGAGAGAGAGAGAGAGAGAGAGAGAGAGAGAGAGAGAGAGAGAGAGAGAGAGAGAGAGAGAGAGAGAGAGAGAGAGAGAGAGAAGAAATAATGGGACAGAAAGAGATGTAAGAAGAGGACAATAATGGAATAAAGAGAGAAGAAGAGCATATAGTAAATGAGAAACATAGAAGGAGGAAGAGAGAATTATAGAGAATAGAGAGAGAGAGAGAAAGAGGGAGATGGGGATATATAGGGAAAAATAAACATAAGTATACAAGGTGAAGGAATCAAAAAATTATTAAAAAATTGGGGAAAATCGTAATGGATGAAAGAGAGGAACTATAGTAATAAGAGAAGAGAGGAACTACTGCAATAAGTGAGGAGAGGAACTACTGCAATAAGAGAAGAGAGGAACTACTGCAATAAGTGAGGAGAGGAACTACTGCAATAAGAGAAGAGAGGAACTACTGCAATAAGAGAAGAGAGGAACTATTGATATAAGAGAAGAGAGGAACTACTGCAATAAGAGAAGAGAGGAACTACTGCAATAAGAGAAGAGAGGAACTATAGTAATAAGAGAAGAGAGGAACTACTGCAATAAGAGAAGAGAGGAACTACTGTAATAAGAGAAGAGAGGAACTATAGTAATAAGAGAAGAGAGGAACTACTGTAATAAGAGAAGAGAGGAACTACTGCAATAAGAGAAGAGAGGAACTATAGTAATAAGAGAAGAGAGGAACTACTGTAATAAGTGAGGAGAGGAACTACTGCAATAAGAGAAGAGAGGAACTATAGCAACAAGAAAAGAGAGGAACTATTGATATAAGAGAAGAGAGGAACTATAGCAACAAGAAAAGAGAGGAACTATTGATATAAGAGAAGAGAGGAACTATTGATATAAGAGAAGAGAGGAACTACTGCAATAAGAGAAGAGAGGAACTATAGCAACAAGAAAAGAGAGGAACTATTGATATAAGAGAAGAGAGGAACTACTGCAATAAGTGAGGAGAGGAACTATTGATATAAGAGAAGAGAGGAACTATTGATATAAGAGAAGAGAGGAACTATAGTAATAAGAGAAGAGAGGAACTACTGCAATAAGAGAAGAGAGGAACTACTGCAATAAGAGAAGAGAAGAACTATAGTAATAAGAGAAGAGAGGAACTACTGCAATAAGAGAAGAGAGGAACTATTGATATAAGAGAAGAGAGGAACTATAGTAATAAGAGAAGAGAGGAACTACTGCAATAAGAGAAGAGAGGAACTATAGCAACAAGAGAAGAGAGGAACTATTGATATAAGAGAAGAGAGGAACTACTGCAATAAGTGAGGAGAGGAACTATTGATATAAGAGAAGAGAGGAACTATAGTAATAAGAGAAGAGAGGAGCTACTGCAATAAGAGAAGAGAGGAACTATAGCAACAAGAGAAGAGAGGAACTATTGATATAAGAGAAGAGAGGAACTACAGCAAAAAGAGAAGAGAGGAACTACAGCAAAAAGAGAAGATAGGAACTACAGCAAAAAGAGAAGAGAGGAACTACAGCAATAAGTGAGGAGAGGAACTATAGTAATAAGAGAAGAGAGGAACTATTGATATAAGAGAAGAGAGGAACTACAGCAATTAGTGAGGAGAGGAACTACTGCAATAAGAGAAGAGAGGAACAACTGCAATAAGAGAAGAGAGGAACTACTGCAATAAGAGAAGAGAGGAACTACTGCAATTAGTGAGGAGAGGAACTACTGCAATAAGAGAAGAGAGGAACTACTGCAATAAGAGAAGAGAGGAACTACAGCAATAAGAGAAGAGAGGAACTACTGCAATAAGAGAAGAGAGGAACTACTGCAATTAGAGAAGAGAGGAACTACTGCAATAAGAGAAGAGAGGAACTACAGCAATAAAGAAGAGAGGAACTACATAATAAGAGAAGAGAGGAACTACAGCAATAAGAGAAGAGAGGAACTACTGCAATAAGAGAAGAGAGGAACTACTGCAATAAGAGAAGAGAGGAACTACTGCAATAAGAGAGGAGAGGAACTACTGCAATAAGAGAAGAGAGGAACTACTGCAATAAGAGAAGAGAGGAACTACAGCAATAAGTGAAGAGAGGAACTACAGCAATAAGAGAAGAGAGGAACTACTGCAATAAGAGAAGAGAGGAACTACTGCAATTAGTGAGGAGAGGAACTACTGCAATAAGAGAAGAGAGGAACTACAGCAATAAAGGAAGAGAGGAACTACATCAATAAGAGAAGAGAGGAACTACAGCAATAAGAGATGAGAGGAACTACTGCAATAAGAGAAGAGAGGAACTACTGCAATGAGAGAAGAGAGGAACTACAGCAATAAGAGAAGAGAGGAACTACAGCAATAAAGGAAGAGAGGAACTACAGCAATAAGAGAAGAGAGGAACTACAGCAATAAGAGATGAGAGGAACTACAGCAATAAGAGAAGAGAGGAACTACTGTAATATGAGAAAAGAGGAACTAAAGTAATATGAGAAGAGAGGAACTATAGTATTAAGGGAAAGAGAGATAAGAACTACAGCAACAAGAGAAGAGAGTTGACAGTATTGATTAGAGTAACACCAAGAAAATCTCCAGGACAAAGACCTCTGGTGAAGATCCTGCAAGAGTTTTATTCTCTGGGGATCTTAAACGTTTTTTTTTTTTTTTTTTTACATGAACTTCTAAGGGTATGTACCAGTGCCTCTATGGCTGACTGTTTTGTGACATGGTATAATAGAATCACTCATATATCTCCTAACCTCTCCAGTTGGGGAAAATTATTAATGTTTGAAATTTCGAAAATGCTGGTACAGGATCGAAGGTTCAGGCGACCTATACGGTATAGGTCGCCTGTAAATACTCAGGTATAGGCTATACCTGACTATTTACAGGTAAGATAAGTAGAAAAACAACACCTGCGTGGCTACTGTCTCGACTAATGGGGTGAGCGGCTGTGACTCCCCCTCTTAAACTGCCCAGCCTCGCCACCAGAGCCCCAGGCCAGGTGAGGTGAGATAGTGGCTCATGGACCCTAGTGTCACCTGGGCCAATAGTGGCATAAGCACCGAGAACTGAAGTGACCATAGTTTCACTCGGTCCCAGGATCGACCCCAGGGCCATTCACGTGCGAAGTGAGTATGTTGACAGCTACTACAGGTTTAACACTACCATTACTATTTTTTTTTAAGCGTGGCACACACACGTATGCACGCACACACACACACACACACACACACACACACACACACACGTGCACGCACACAACTACTACTACTTTGCTGTCACTCGGAATCGAGTATGACGATCATCCAGCTATGGTACAATGATATGAGTTATTAGGGATGTCACCTAGGTTGGTGAGTTTTGAGATGACTAAAGAGGCCGATACGGGAGCGCAGTGTCGTTCACATTCGTTACACATGTGGAGGGCTCCATCTACTAAGGTAGGGGCGGTGACAGCGCCTTTCCGGCGTTGGCGCTTGTCTGCCTCGGTTTGCAGTTGGGCTAACTCGAAAGCATTGACACCTTCTCGTGCGGTGCTCCTCCAAGCGTTATGATGTGCAGTAATCGACTCCCAGGTGAGGGGGTCGATTAGGCACTTTTTCAGGTTTGTCTTAAGACTATCCTAATACCTTTTCAATTGCCCGCCGGCGTTACGTTTACTATTCATTAGGTAACTGTAAAGTAGCTGCTTTGGCAGTCTACTGTCGTCCACGCGGGTAACATGGCCAGTCCAACATAGTTTTTCATGGATAATGGAAGCCTCGATGTTTCTACAGTTGGTGTCAGCAAGAATACTGGCATTTGTTTTCTTGTCTTCCCAGCGAACTCGGAGGATGGAACGTAGACTACCTTGGTGAAAGTTTTCAAGTGCCTTGAGGTGCCCATGTGAAAAAAAAATGATGGGTGGATAACAAAAAATAACCAAAGAGGGCGTGGCTGGAAATCACCATGAGAGTCAATGCTGCGTCTCCTGGTGTGGTGAGGTCAGTGGTAGAGTGTGAGACACGTTGGTTCTCAGTATCGTCGATTCGTTAGCGTCAAGAAAGAATATCTCTGCTATAAAGAGGGAATACACACAATACATTCACACTATATTTAATATATACACACTATATTCATTAAATATATCTCTCCTGATAAATGCGTTACCGCCTCTGACGTTGTGTTTAGTTCACCATGGTATCAACTAACAGACGTCTATTACAGGACTTATAAGTGTTCCCGAGGTCTTTTAACTTAACAGAACTATTAAGGCCCTTAAAAGTTTTGTGTGTGTACTATTAGTACTTAACAGGAAAATGTCAGCCTTAACAACTGTTTGTTAGCACTTAAGAGTTTTGTGTATACCGGCACAGGTCCCGATGAGATATTTGCCGGAGTATTAAAGGAATGTAAGGAAGAGCTTAGTATGCCCTTTGCATAATTGTTTAACATGTCCTTAAAAACGGGTGTAGTACCAGAATCCTGGAGGATAGCGAATGTGATACCGATTTTCAAAAAAAGAAATAGATCACTATCCTCCAACTATCGTCCAATCAGTTTAACATCATTTGTAGGCAAATTACTGGATGCGATAATTTCAAACTCTATTCGAAACCACCCGGAGAAACACAAGTTGATCAATGATTCCCAACATGGCTTCACAAGCGGGCGTTCATGTCTAACTAATCAATTAACATTCTTTTCAGCTGTTTTCGAATCATTGGACGATGGGCACAATTATGATGTGGTATATCTCAACCTTAGCAAAGCCTTCGACAGTCCCCCACGAAAGACTAATAAGAAAAGTGGAGACTTGTGGCATTTGAAGAGATACTAAAATGAATAAGAGCGTGGTTACAGGGCAGGAAACAGTGAATAAGCATTAAAGGATAACGTCACTAGTAGAGTACCCCAAGGCTCAGTACTGGGGCCATTATTATTTATTATATACATAAACACATATATATATCGGCGAAGACAGCAACATAAGTAAATTTGCTGATGACGCTAAAATAGGGCGTGTAATTAAATCTGACGAGGACTCCACAAAACTACAGGAAGATCTAAACAAATTTTTCTAATGGTCTGAAAAATGGCAGATGAAATTTAATGTAAGCAAATGTAAAGTACATAGTCTAGGAGATGTAAACAGAGAATCCAGATATCAGATGAACAACGTTGTTATACAAAAATCTGACTGCAAGAACGATTCAGGAGTAATGATAAGCAGGAATCCTAAACCAAGTCAACATGTGTATATCCTCTAAACAAGGCTAACAAAGTACTTAGGTTCATACAAGGGAGTGTTACTTACAAGACTAGCAAAGTTATCCTACAACTATATTATGGGCTTGTGAGACCTCACTTAGACTCAGTTGTTCAATTCTGGTCACCTTATTACAGAATAGATATAGAATCCCTAGAAAGAATTCAGAGGAGAATGACAAGACTAATCCCGGGTATTAGGAACCTTGAGCACAGAGACAGATTAAAGCATCTTAATTTGCACTCACTCGAGAGACGTAGAGTGGGGGGCGACATGATAGAGGTGTATAAATGGAAGTCAGGGTTAAACAAAGGGAACATTACAAAGGTACTCAAACTATCCAACCAGGAGCGAACTCATAGCAATGGTTTTAAATTAGACAAATTTAGATTTAGGCGCGATAGGCGAACATTGGTTTGGAAATAGAGTTGTGGATGAGTGGAACAAGTTACCAAACATCATCATTTTTTCCAATACGCTGGATAGCTTCAAACATAGGTTGAATGGATATATAAGTAATATGAGTTGTAAACGGGGCTGCCCAGTATGGGCCAATAGGCCCGCTGCGCTTTCCTCCATCTAATGTTCTTGTGTTCTATTGTAACTGTTGAAATTCCTCGTTAAATGACCCTCTTCCCTTTTGCTATTATATATTATACTAGCGGAACCGCCGCCCTCCGGGCGGCTCTTTCGCTAGGCCACGGTAGGACGCCACCCTCCTGGAGGCTCCACATTGTCCCACTGTAGTGCATTAAGATAGACTACATTTTTGGTTTTGCCATTAGCAGCAAGTATGTACAGATTTTTGCCAGTTCCCACTCTGGAGCATCCAACATAGAACTGTCCATGAGAGAAGCAAGGAAACACCAGGTTTAGGCCAACCATCTTTAGGGACTGTCCCTGGCTTTTGTAGATGGTCATGGCAAAGCTCACTTTAACCGGGAACTGAAGTCGCTTGAACTCAAATGGCAGGTCAGTGGTATCCTTGTTATAAAAACGTCCTCTCCTTTAGCTTTTCCTGTCAGTATTGTAGCTTCCAGTACATGTGGCATATATATATATATATATATATATATATATATATATATAGTAATCACTGTATATGCGCGTGATCTATATATATATATATAACCACAAGGAAATAGATAACATAAGTTCCCATAGCGCTTTATGTATATCAGGGGTGATACAGACACGAAAGATGTGAATAGCGCTTGGGAATATCAGCATATATATATATATATATAGATAGATAGATAATTATCACTCATGTCACTTGTACATTTTCAGCTTGTTATTACTGTGTATATTAATAAACTGTTAATTATTATTATTATTATTACTATTAATATTATTACTCTTATTATTACTATTTTTATTATTATTACTATTACTATTATTATTATTATTATTATTATTATTATTATTATTATTATTATTATTATTATTATTATTATTATTATTATTATTATTATTATTATTATTATTATTATTATTGTTATTATTATTATTATTATTATTATTATTATTATTATTATTATTATTATTATTATTATTATTACACATACATACATACCTAGTTGAGGTACAGATGTAGTGTAAAATAATATGCAGGTAAAGACGTTCACTTGTAAGTTAATATAATTTATACACAAACAAATTCTAGAAGTGCGTGACTGGCTTAATCCAACGACGTCTCTGTCCTCACACTCATCCACTGTGATCTTGTGAAGAGGTTGTCCATCACAGGTGAATTGTGTCTTAATGGATTCGTTTCACTTCTCACCAACTGTTAATTTGAGTGTGTGTTTTTTTTGGGGGGGTGGAGGCGTGTTAAGAAAGAGCGGGGAAATGAAGAAGTTTAGGATGCGATAGTTAATGACTAGCTAAGTTAATAGTATGGTAATGTTATGACTTGGTCATTTTGGCAGCAATAGCACTAGTCAGTCCACCATATCCCATTTACGGGTGTTTTGAGGGTCATATTTCACATTCCGCCGACCTTGGTAGGGAACTTGTCTATTGCCTGGCCGTAAATATCGGGAGTGGTAATGGACATCTTGAGGTTTGGTAAGTTTTGGGGAACTATCTATGGTTGTTGACGTCGTATGGTGGGAGTTTTTGTAGGTGTTGTTGACAAATTCTTCTGGCCAGGATGTGTAGCTGCTTGTTGATGGGTCTTACTCGTAGGTCTCTGGGAGTTTCGGCTGTGGTTCTTTCACCTGTGACAAGTGAGCTAAATACCCCTATATAACCGCTATACCCAATAAGTCGCGTTGTGCCAAGATTCAAATTTCCCGGTCTAGTGAAGACAGATGTCGTGTTCCCCAGTTGGGAGTCCTCTTGAGTCCTGGGTTGTCATTGGCTGATCTGCTTCGTCATTTTTCTCAGCTAACCAATGATATAAGTCGTATCATTTGAAAACATTAGGAGGCAGTCAGATGTACCGCCACAGTAAGGAACGGGTGAAGAGTCGAGTGTATGGTGTTTTTTCACGTTTTTGCCGCTATGAAAGGCAAATAACACAATTTTATATATATGTAGTGGTAATTGAGTAATCGTGGTAGCATATATAACATTGTATAGCAGATGACAAAGTGATATAAGTGCGTTTGTGACACAGTAAAGGTGTGGTTTGTTGAGTGAACTATCGTCATCAGCCTTACTCGTCGTGGCTTATAAGAGGACCGAAGGATTTTCTCAGACATTAAATGACGACCGTGATTTTGAAAGTAAAACGAGTAATGATCAAGTGACAGTTGATCTGAAAATGATAAATTAAGTGAAAATAGTGACAGTGACAGTGAAAATAATAGTGAAGATGACTGAAGCCGCGGCACGTGTTGTGTTACCTGGAGGGGGCGGGTCTTAGGTGTGATGTTGGCTGAGGCCCTGAATGTGACCCCACGTATCAAAAAGCTCAAGAAGTGTAACATGTTGCTGCTACTGACACACAATCAACTCTACTCCTTCAGAAATGTAAGTTCAATATGTTTATGACCTTTATTACCAACTTCTCATGACTTCTTGCCTTATCTGCCGAGTTTGGTGTATAAATCTTTGTTTCTGGGATTATGAATTATCAGATGCTGTACTTATTCGTTATGAACGGAAAAGTATAAGTGTTAAGCTTTACAATGATATGTAATTTCTTATTGCTCGTGATTTTCCTCGTCGTACTGTTATTTGAGTCGTGTCATCTGCATACATAGCACACTCGTTTACTATTCTGGGTGGAGGTGGGATGTCACTTGTGTATATAAGGTTTAGGGTAGGGCAGTGGACGCTGACCGGAGGGACTTCGTGACTCAGGGGCGTGGAAACTTTTAGCATAGAGGGCCACAATAAAATCATCTGATGCATGATGGGCCATAGTCTCATTATAATACTTTTAAAATTGAAATTTGATTATAAATTTAAGGCCCAAAAGACAAAATACTTACTTACTGCGTTTGTTGACAGTGAAATGAGTAGTTAATGGGATGGGTGACTTTGTATTTTCTGCACTAAGTCTGCAATGTCTGGCTGGATGGATGACGTAACAACACGAAGGATGTTTAGTAGGTGGACACCAGTATTAGAGGACCTTAATTTGTTCTTAGTTATAATCTGCTTCTAAACACTGACAACAATTTTTGTGCGTGAGCAGAAAGTTGTGGATAATCTACACTTGGTAAATAATTCTTATAAATTCCTGTGGAGTGGCAACATATCATATTTCTTATTTAGTTCGTTGTTGCATTGGAGGTCGATCACTTCCATATGGTACATCTCTGGAACAGTTTCTACAGCCACAGTGAAAGGTGCGGCAAATAATTCTATTGCTAGTCTAGTGCACGGCGTCTGATATCCTGTAATCTGTGTGAGTATTCATCCTGCAAGGCTGTCAACTTATCCGCAAACTTTGAAAACTGCTCGTCCTTAACTTCATACTTGCCGAGAGTTGGGAAATGAACTGTATTATCCTTTCTGATTTACGACTCCCAGAGACGTAATTTTGTCTGAAATCCTTTGATTAACGAGAAAAAGTCACTTATGAGTTTATCTTTTCCCTGGAGTTTCACATTCAAACTGTTCAAATGTTGAGTAATGTCCACCAGAAATGCTAGATCACAGATCCATTCCTTATCAGTCAGTTCTGGGACACTGTTATCCTTTATATTTAAAAAGAAAACAATTTCTCCCAAGAGATCATAAGCTCTTTTCAGCATTCCTGCTCTACTTGGCCACCGAACCTCACAAAAGTATTTCACTTCACCAAACTCTGCTTTAATGTCTACCAACAACTGTTGAAACTGACGGTGATTCAAACCTTTTGACTTGATAAAGTTGATTGCTTCTACAAGGACACTCGTCACATGGTAAAATTTCAGTGTTTTTGAACACAAAGTTTCTTGATGTATGATACAATGCCGTACAATTAATGACGATGAAACAATATTCTGAGATTCCATTTTACCCTTAACTAAACCGACCAGGCCGTTTCTTAACCCAGCCATTGCCTGAGCTCCATCAGCAGTAAAGCTAACCAGTTACTTGTAATCAAGGTCAAACTTGCTCAGTACCTTGTCTAATTCTTCAAATACATCCTGACCAGTAGTTGTTGCCTTGATGGTGTGAAGAGAAGCCAAATTCTCTGTGATATGAAAGGCTGCAGAGTTGGTCATGCTGGCCGATATATTATTAAGCCTTGGGTGTGGGGGGCCGCAGACTGGATTTATGGTAATTTGAGAAGTGGGCGGCATTGAAAGTCTTCAGGGGCCACATGTGGCCCTAGGGCCGCAGTTTGCACAGCCTATATTTAGACCGTCATGCCAGACTTTGTCAAACGCCTGCGCTACTTCTAGAAGTGTTGGGTTACATTGGCTACCACTCGCTGCGGCTCTGGCTATGTTCTTACATGCCAGGACTATCGCTGTTGAGAAAGACTTGCCTTTCTTGAACCTAAATTGTCTGCAATCATTTCTCTTAGTCATTTTCGGGTCTGTAATTTAGTGGGACGGCGGGGTTCTTTCCTTGTTTTGGTGTTAGGGTAATAATGGCCTGTTTGAATTGTGTTGGGAAGTAACCCGAGGCCAGGCAGGCGTTCATTGTTGTTCTCAGTCTCTCCATGGCCGGGTTTATGTGGCTGAGGATCTCCTTGGTGATGCCCATGTAGCCAGGAGCATTTTTTTTTATGTTAGAGATAGCTGTATTGAGTTCCTCGGAGGTGATTGGTTCAGTTAATTGGTTGTCTTGACGCAGATTATTCCAAGTGATTTCAGAGGAAGGTTGACTGCGGTGTGTACCATCATATCCACCATTCTCTTCATCTGTGATTCGGAAGATGTCTCTTCATATATCCTGAATATCGGTTCTTTGTCTTGGTCGTCATATGTTTTATTGTCTGCGTGGTCAGTTATGTAAGGTGACTCAATTCAAGCTGGTACATTCAAAGAAAAAAGTTGCGTTACACTCATCGTGCCTAATGTTCTGAAACCCACGATGAAGAATTTTGGTGAAGTTACTTCGTAAATGCCAATTAAGCTTCACGGTTCGAGAGATGGTGAAAAGTGTACACACAGGCATGACCGCCATTTGTTGGTAAACAAAGAAACCAATTTTAGTGGTTCAGACTCGAACATGGAATCTTCACAGTAATTGATTGACAAGAAACTTCACCAAAAATCTTCATTAAGGATTTGAGAACATAACACTAGGTGGGTGTAGCACTACTATTGTTCTTTGTCTGTATATTTCAGTCTCTTGACCTGGCGCTACAACTTCCCTGGGTCGTTGTATGTTTGTGGGAGTTGTTCTAATAATTAGGCCCTTATGTAATTGCTTTGTTCCAGAGATCTCTTTTTTTCCCTCGTGTATTCTCCTGTATGTGATGTAACTTTCAATGTTCCATCCATGAGTTTCTTCTCTCTGTTGTAACAGTTGGAATTGGTTGTGTCTTAGCGGTACCGGAGACCCCCATAGTGTCTGACAGTGAATCAGGTTTTGGGAAGCAAGATCCTAATAGACTTCTTTTACTTCTGCAATAGTGAGTGACTGACGAGTGTGATACATGATGCCGCACTGTTTATTGGTTTTACTATGAATGGCGTGTATGTGGTTTCTCCAGCTAGGTTTCTCATCAGCAATAACCCCAAGGAATTTAGTATTTTGTTCACATTTGAGGACTATATTACCATGGTACAGGGGGTCTAAATCTGGGGAGAAATTTTTCCTTCTGTGAAAGATTGTGTAATGTTGTTGTGTGTTTTTTCCGAGGTTTATTACGTATTACCCAGGTTCTGACTAAAATCAATTCATTATTCATAGTTCTCATCAAGGAATAACGATCTAAGGGGCTGGCATACAGATTACTATCATCTGCAAGTAAGTTGTATTTTATGAGTGTCCTGGAGTGGACTATATCGTTATGTACAATAAGAACAGTACTGGGACAAGAATGGAGCCTTGAGGGACGCCATGCAAAATAGTTGAGGAGTCCGATTGATGATTATTATAACAGACATACTGCTTCCTGTTAGACAGATACAAGGTAAACCAATTGTGGGATAATCCTCAAATACCGGAAAGTTCAAGCTTTGACAGGAGGTTGGTATGGTCGACAGTATCAAAGAGAGGTCCAGGAATATTCTGACTGTAAACTGACTGTCCTCAAAGAAGCTTAAAAATTTTACTATTTATTTTTTTAATTTTGCCGCGAACAGCAGCTAGTTTATTGTGCACCCCATACTCATTCTGTGATCGATAGCGCAAAAGGATTACAGAGTAGAGGCCACAAAGAGTGTTTATCAGACCCCAGTGATTTTGATATTATGGCAATGAATGTTACAGAGTATTTCCAGTACATTGTTTGTTAAGTCGGTACATAGAGTTTTGATATGGCACTAGATGTGAAGTGTGGATACAGCCTTAGTATATCAGCTCTCTTGTCGCCAGAGATAAAGTGCTGTGCCATTGCATACACAGTGTGCTTGGATCTATCTCTATAAGGTTCTGTTTTTTCACTGTCTAAGACGTAGTGTTGGAGTGTGTGGCCATATGTCTGGCCACACACTTTACATTTAGTTTTGTTCACGTCTGCCTGAGGGACATTCTGCCAGAGATATTTATATCCTAACCTTAGTCTAGCGGTTACAGCATCTTGTAATCTAATATTCTTGTTACTTGCTCCACATATATGTTTTATGTAGAAGCAAGTACACATCGCCTGAAGAGTCAATGGTTTTATGCCTAAGCAAGTTATTGGAAGCTCCAACAACTATCCCTGAATACGAATTCGCAACTTTCGATTTACAGCAGGTACCTACTTTGCTGCTAGGTGAACAGGGACCAAGGGGACTAGGAAGAGTGTCCAAGCAACTTCCGCCGGCCCGGGAATCGAACCCGTGACATCTTGCTTGCAAGGCAAGAGCGGTACCGCTCTACCACCAGCGCCCCTTCTGTGGCTAAGTCTATTCCCATTAGCTCAGTTTGTGTTGTGCTGGCCCAGTTGTTCAGGCTTTGCATGTTTGACACTATCATCTTATTTTCTTTATATATTACAAATGCATAACCTGTTCTACCTGTGTTTATCTGCACCATCAGTAAAATCATAACATTCACTTGATTCAATACTCTGAAGGTGACTCTTAATAGAGTGTAGTATTACACACCTCACCACATTAGTGTGTCCGTGTTAGTTACATCCTGTGCATCACTCCTCTCAGTGTTAAGTAATGTTATGTCTTGGATTTTGGAAAAAGAAGTTTAATCAACTTGTATTTATATCAAATGAAGGACTAACACATTATGTTTGCCGCATCACTGAGAAACATTCTTCCGAATATCTAACGTAAAAGTAAAGCTTCTCAGCTGTAGTGTCCTCAGGGCTAGAGAAACTCGTCCTTCTTTCCTTTATTACAGAAATATTACTCTATTTTTTTTTACCCCTGCCTGGTATAAACTCTTTGGGAGGGGGTAGGGGGGGGGGAGGGGTAGGGAGAGGGAGTGAGTAAGTGCTGATGTAGCGGATGTAAATGGTGACAAACAGGAAGAAAAAAAATACAAGTTTATGTTTATAAGTAACAGGAAAGATTTGGAAAACCTCGGCCGGATCTGAAATGTTCATGTATTGTAATTATTTAGTGTTCTCTGCTTCGCCATCTTACCAACACATCATTCTCTCCCGCTCGTGTCTCCTTACAGCCTCATCACCTGAGGTAAAGGCACCATTCCTTGCCTAGGAGATGGCCTCCTCGAATTCGTAATTACCGTCCGCGATGAAGGAGTTAAGGTAATGAGAGAGGAGTAAGGTGATTGAGGTGGTGATAGTGATCAGTGGTGATGCTGGCCTCATACTGAAACGGCTCAACCTTATATAAGTTGGCTCTTTACGGTCAGTATTGACCTTTATTACCCACTGTTGTCGCCTCTACTCGCTGTGTGAGTCTGGCCATGATCCCCCTGAGTCTATCCAGCCTATTTTTTCTGAGTCTGATGAGGACTTTGTATGTGCATACATTATATTGTTTATACAGATATATAAATAGTTCCATAGTTTGACCATACATTAAAATATGGCTCAACATTATATACTGTATATATATATATATATATATATATATATATATATATATATATATATATATATATATATATATATATATATATATATATATATATATATATATATATATATATATATATATATGCTGATAACTACAAGAAAACATGAAGTTGCCAAGAACTTTTGTGTAATTCAAATCTTTAGGGGTGAGTACAGACTGTACTCACCACTGTACTCACTCACTCCACAAGACTGTGCACATGCCAGTGGGCCTATGCGCTGTCCCTCTGGGGCCCACTGTTACTCCAAGATTCCTTGCTGATCTAGCCTGGGCCCACGAGGCACCCAGTTACCGTGTGTTGCCAAGAGGAGGCACGGCAGGAGTTTTGAAGATGAAGAGGATGTGTACTGGCAGGGGAAGACGTATGCAAGTTGCTTCCATGTTCGCTACGAGGGCTAGCCAGCGGCGGTAGTTGAAAGTAAGAGGAAGCAAGCAGGGCTTGCACCTTAACGCTAACATAATGCTGCCACACTGGACGCGTTACACCACCTTGTGCAAACACACACACACACACACACACACACACACACAAGAAGAAAGATTACATCATCTCTAGGAACCCGGGTAATATAAACTTCCGTCAGCGATAACCATTAGTGGGACTAGGATTACTTCAGGAAACTTTCCTTTTATACACTGAAGACTTTAGTATCCCGGTCGCTGCCTCATTGGCTGCTGCTGTCAGCCCCACACACATACTAAAAATCTAATCTCAAGTTACCTAACCTAACCTTGCCACATCACCTGATATACACAGCTCAGATCAAACTTTTATTAAACTATTAACCATCAGACTGTCTTATTCTGCCTATAACTGCAGATTCCTTCACTCCACATACTGTGTGTTTCACCTATTAGTTTTATATTTACTTCTGATTTAATCAACTGGATCCAACTGTTCAAAAACACTCGTCCAGGTGACGAACCCGATACACTGAGCCTCACTCAGGAACATGAGCTCAGTGTGTCAGGGTCAAGTACTGGACGAATTTCTCTATAACTGTAATATACGTAGACAAATGTATATTAATTTGGTGTTCTATTTATGATGAGTTTTGGAGTTAAAATTACTTTGCATACATTTTATTTATGAAAAGGTATAATAAAACAAATTTCTCCCAGACCAATCAAAGAAACAAAGGAAGATTTCCATCTGCCGAGAGATTCCCTTACCTTCACCCAACAATGAGTGGAAATCATTTTGGTCCTCTTTACTACCAATAAATCCCGGGAGGACAGCTGCAGGTGCTGTGCTAGAGTAAGAGAAGACACAACAATAAAACAGTGTTGTTGGCGTCGCGTCAGGCCACCCCTCTCCTGGTCCGCCCGGCCGAGGTCATACGATTGTATCAGCTTCCCACTAATGGTCGAGATGGAGTTGGAGTTCTCCTGATTCACCGTATCTCTCTTAGGATCGCCCCGGAGGCCACTCAGGACCTAAGACGCCGTGGCTGATATTATAGGTAGAAGAGGTCCTGCTACTCTATACTGAAGGGGTACTGTGGCGAGCCTCTCTTCCAGGGATGTGGCGGTGAATAGATCAGATCAGGGGGTCTTAGTGGCTCACGTCAGTCGGTGTGATGGCTTGCTTAACTCCATCACCCTCTGGCCGTTTATCGACGATGTCTTGCTAGGGAGCTGATGAGGTTCATCTTAATGTTAGCGTTCACGGTACTGAACCACTGACCTCCTCTCGAAGAAACTTGAGTGAGAAAACCGGAGAGGTAAAAAAATATATGGAGAGATATAAAAAGGGACATATTGAAGGTACCATAATAGGAGGAGTTATGAGGGGCATGATCCCCTGTACACACAGTGCCTTAAAAACATATTGAACCATGGACCACCGCCACACACACCAGACTTAGACTGGGAAGGAACAAAGGAGAGGTGGATCGTGCTTAAGGATGCTGAGAAAATGGAGATGTTATGGTGAGTGATGGCTTCATTATGTGGGAAACTTGGTGCATAATCGTGCACAGTGCTATTAACATAACTCCAGTTCTGACTATTAAAACACCAACCAAAAGTTGAAGATGTAATGTTACAGGTTCAAAGTTATCTCATTATTGTTATTTTTATTATTATTATTATTGTGTGTGTGTGTGTGTGTGATTATTTAAGTTCAGGGCTTAAAATTTACCTGAGACCGATTAATTATTGAACTCAAACACTGTATGAAATTCTTTGATACACACAAGAGCGCGTGCGCGGGCAAGCGCGCACGAGCGCGCAAAATAATATCGTGCCCAATTTGATCTTCTAACCTGACACCCGATAAACTGAAATTAGGACATCTATGTAATGGGTGAGAAGCGGGACCTTGAAAAAATAAATTGGCCATCTATAAATATCTTCCATAAATTAAGTATAAATATAAAGACAATAGCTCACGGAACACTATTATATGATGGAATATACATCAATGGTTAGACCAGTGGTTCTCAACCTGGGGGCCATGGCCCACAAGGGAGCCACGGCGAGCTGTTATAAATTGTACGTTTCCAAATAATGTTGGGAATCTGAATTAAAAAAACATATATTACTTATTTTGACTTGGCAGAAGAGAATTTTCATTCTTTTTTGTCATTTTGTTTAATCATAACGACAATACAATTTTAATATTTACATACTCTGGTGCTATTTATATTTTTATTTTTTACGGATTATTTAAGATTTCACAGGTCCAGTCCCTGTCTGTGTGACAGGCGCTGGACCGAGCTGCTGAACTGACTTGTTCAGTACGTGTCCGTGTGTCATCCCTTTGCAAGTGGTGAAGGACCGAATGATCTCAGTCTGGCCTGGGATACCATCACGAAAACAGTGGAGTGTATTGTCTCTGAACCATATATTGTGTTTGAGCTTGACTCAAGCATAATATACTCCGTAATTGGTGTTACTTATTTTGTTGCATAATTCATGTGGTCGCTGCTTTACGTGGGTGAAATATTTGTACAGTACACTTCCTTTATTAATTATTTCCTTATTTATTGGTGCCATTGTTGTTCATACTCATTCTTTACTTATATAATCCTTCCATTTTTACTGCTAAATTGGTATGACTCACTATTCCTCTCATTCTTCCAAGTTGGGCAGTGCTTGTCAATGGAGGCGTGTTCTTGCTTACAGGAAGTACACTTCAGCTTGCTAGCTTGAGTGTGAATGTTTACCTGTGTGCATGTTTGTGTATGGCTATATGTGTGCTTTATGTGTGAATGCATGGGCGTGTTATGTATGTGAATGTGTGTGTGCGTGTGTTTGCCATTCTAATTCTTGTCCTATTTATCTGTCCTTCTTTATCATTCTTTAGTCTTTATCACTTGTCTGTTTATCTGTTCTGGGAGAAAAATGAAGGAGGCCACGAGGATGTTGAAAATTCCTCAAGGGAGGAATGGAGTGAAAAAGGTTGAGAACCACTGGGTTAGACAGACAGACAGAAATATACAGTGTTTATATATATATATATATATATATATATATATATATATATATATATATATATATATATATATATATATATTGAGAGATACCCGGTACAGAAGAATTGATAATGAGCCTGATGGATGTTGAAGCAGGTAACACTCAGACTAATTTGGTGGGTCAAGATACGTGGAGACTTTTAACGTGATAAAAAAGTTCGTATTATTCCGGGCCAAGACGCCTGTTTGTCCAAGACACTCCACCATCTGACCCCATCCTCTCGCCTTGCAGGGTACGTGGGCAGGAATCTCATGAGCTTCTTTAAACTTACCTTGACATCTGTTGCTGTTGGTGGTGCTTCTGAACCCGTGATGTTTGTTGTGGTGTATGATGTGTGTGGTGTATGATGTGTGTGGTGTATGATGTGTGTGGTGTATGGTGTGTGTGGTGAGTCATGTGTTGTGGTGAGTCATGTGTTGTGGTGTATGATGTGTTGTGGTGTATGATGTGTGTGATGTATAATGTGTTGTGGTGAATCATGTGTTGTGGTATATGATGTGTGTGGTGTATGATGTGTTGTGGTGAATCATGTGTTGTGATGTATGATGTGTTGTGGTGTATGATGTGTGTGGTGTATGATGTGTGTGGTGTATAATGTGTTGTGGTGAATCATGTGTTGTGGTGTAGATGTGTGTGGTGTATGATGTGTGTGGTGTATAATGTGTTGTGGTGAATCATGTGTTGTGGTGTATGATGTGTGTGGTGTATGATGTGTTGTGGTGAATCATGTGTTGTGGTGTATGATGTGTGTGGTGTATGATGTGTGTGTTGTATGATGTGTTGTGGGTGTAGTGTGTTTGGTGTATGATGTGTGTGGTGTATGATGTGTGTGGTGTATGATGTGTGGTGTATATGATGCGTGTGGTGTATGATGTGTGTGGTGTATGATGTGTGTGGTGTATGATGTGTGTGGTGTGATGTGTGTGGTGTATGATGTGTGTGGTGTATGATGTGTGGTGTATGATGTGTGTGGTGTATGATGTGTGTGGTGCATGATGTGTGTGGTGTATGATGTGTGTGGTGTATGATGTGGTGTATGATGTTGTTTATGGGTGTATGATGTGTGGTGTATGATGTGTGTGGTGTATGATGTGTGTGGTGTATGATGTGTGTGGTGTATGATGTGTGTGGTGTATGATGCGTGTGGTGTATGATGTGTTGTGGTGTATGATGTGTGTGGTGTATGATGTGTGTGGTGTATGATGTGTGTGGTGTATGATGTGTGTGGTGTATGATGTGTGTGGTGTATGATGTGTGTGGTGTATGATGTGTGGTGTATGATGCGTGTGGTGTATGATGTGTTTGGTGTATGATGTGTGGTGTATAATGTGTTGTGGTGTATGATGTGTGTGATGTGTGGTGTATGATGTGTGTGGTGTATGATGTGTTGTGGTGTATGATGTGTGGTGTATGATGTGTGTGGTGTATGATGTTTGTGGTATGATGCGTGTGTATGATGTGTTTGGTGTATGATGTGTGTGGTGTGATGTGTGTGGTGTATGATGTGTGTGGTGTATGATGTGTGTGTTATGATGCGTGTGGTGTATGATGTGTGTGTGTATGATGTGTTGTAGTGTATGATTTGTGGTGTATGATGTGGTGTATGATGTGTGTGGTGTATGATGCGTGTGTGTGGTGTATGATGTGTTGTGGTGTATGATGTGTTTGGTGTATGATGTGTGTGGTGTATGATGTGTTTGGTGTAGTGTGTGTGGCGTATGATGTGTTGTGGTGTATGATGTGTGTGGTGTATGATGTGTGTGGTGTATGATGCGTGTGTATGATGTGTTTGTATGATGTATGTGGTGTATGATGTGTGTGGTGTATGATGTGTGTGGTGCATGATGTGTGTGGTGTATGATGTGTTTGGTGTATGATGTATGTGGTGTATGATGCGTGGTGTATGATGTGTTTGGTGCATGATGTGTGTGGTGTATGATGTGTGGATGATGTGTGTGGCATGATGTGGTATGATGTGTGGTTGTGTATGATGTGTGTGGTATGATGTGTGGTGTATGATGCGTGTGGTGTATGATGTGTGTGGTGTATGATGTGTTGTGGTGTATGATGTGTGTGGTGTATGATGTTTGTGGTGTATGGTATGTTTGGTGTATCATGTGTGTGGTGCATGATGTGTCTTATATGATGTGTTGTGGTGTATGATGTATGTGGTGCATGATGTGTGTGGTGTGATGTTGTGGTGTATGATGTGTGGTGGTGTATGATGTGTGGTGGTGAATGATGTGGTGTTGAATGATGTGTGTGGTGTGCGATGTGTGTGAGGTGAATGATGTATGTGGTGTATGATGTGGTGGTGTATGATGTGTGGTCGTGTATGATGTGTTGTGGTGAATGATGTGTTGGTGAATGATGTGGTGGTGTATGATGTGTGTGGTGGTGTATGATGTGTGGTGGTGCATGATGTGTGGTGGTGCATGATGTGTGGTGGTGATGATGTGTTGTGGTGCATGATGTGTGGTGGTGTATGATGTGTGGTGGTGCATGATGTGGGCATGATGTGTGGGTGTATGATGTGTGGTGGGCATGATGTGTGGTGTGCATGATGTGTGGTGTGCATGATCTGTGGTGTATGATGTGTGGTGGTGCATGATGTGTGGTGTATGATGTGTGGTGTATGATGTGTGGTTGCATGATGTGGTGCATGATATGTGGTGTATGATGTGTGGTGGAGCATGATGTGTGGTGCATGTGTGGTTGTGCATGATGTGTGGTGGTGCATGATGTGTGGTGTATGATGTGTGTGGGCATGATGTGTGGTGGTGATGATGTGGTGGTGTATGATGTGTGGAGTAATGTGGTGGGCATGTTGTGGTGTATGATGTGTGGTGGTGCATGATGTGTGGTGATGATGTGGTGGTGCATGATGTGTGGTGTATGATGTGTGGTGGGCATGATGTGTGGTGGTGCATGATGTGTGGTTGTGCATGATGTGGTGGTGCATGATCTGTGTGTGTATGATGTGTGGTGGTGCATGATGTGGTGTATGATGTGTGGTGTATGATGTGGTGGTGCATGATGTGGTGCATGATATGTGGTGTATGATGTGTGGGCATGATGTGTGGTGGTGCATGATGTGTGGTTGTGCATGATGTGTGGTGGTGCATGATGTGTGGTGTATGATGTGTGGTGGAGCATGATGTGTGGTGGTGTATGATGTGTGGTGGTGTATGATGTGTTGTGGTGCATGATGTGGTGGTGTGTATGTGTGGTGGGCATGATGTGTGGTGGTGCATGATGTGTGGTGGTGCATGATGTGTGGTGTATGATGTGTGGTGGTGCATGATGTGTGGGTGTATGATGTGTGGTGGTGCATGATGTGTGGTGTATGATGTGTGGTGGAGCATGATGTGTGGTGGTGCATGATGTGTGATAATAATATATATATATAATAATAATTAAAGGTTTATTGAAAAATTTTTTTGGCCAGAGCTGAAAATATACATTGGACATAAATGACTTATTACATACATTGGTGGTTTAACAAAAGCCTATTAGAAGAGTAAAGGAACATACAGTGAACATACAGATTAATGTAGGTGTTGAACAGCAAACTCGTAGTGTAGTAACTCCTCCCAGATGGTGTTAGGAGGAACTCACGTGGTGTAATAGTTCCCTTAGATGGTGTTATAAGGGACCTGGCGTGGTGTATGAATTCCTCGCAGATGGTGTTATGAGGGGGCCTCACGTGGTGTAGTAATTCCCTCACAGATGGTGTTATGAGGACCTCACGTGGTGTAGTAATTCCTCACAGATGGTGTTATGAAGGACCTCACGTGGTGTAGTAATTACCTCACAGATGGTGTTATGAGGGCCTCACGTGGTGTAGTAATTCCTCACAGATGGTGTTATGAGGGCCTCCGTGGTGGAATGCTCCTCACAGATGGTGTTATGAGGGGGCCTCACGTGGTGTAGTAATTCCTCAGAATGGTGTTATGAGGGGCCGACAGTGGTGTAGTAATTCCTCACATATGGTGTTATGAGGACATGTGGTGTAGTAATTCCTCATAGATGGTGTTATATAGTGAGGTTTGGTCTTAGGCCTTCCTATCGTAGACGCATTAAAACATCGCTAGTTGTTGTTGGTCTCACGGCCGTTATCACTGGGTACCTGGGACCTCACTGTGTGAAGGCTAACTTGGGTACGACTGTTACTGTTGAGTTGTTCTCACTGACTTAAGCACTGTTCACCACTGTTTACCTCTCTGTTTAACACTGGTTCCTGTTCATTTCCTAAATGAAATTGTAAACTTCTGGCGAGAACTTGTTGATATTCCGGTGGGGAGGAGGTTCAGAGGGGTTGGTATGGGCCAAGCAACAGTTGACCTGGCTGCTCTGGAGAGGAGCGCCAGGCGTCCTGACCTTCGGTGGTCAGGGATGTGGTTGTGCATGATGTGGTGGTGTATGATGTGTAGTGGTGAATGATGTGTGCTGGTGCATGATGTGTGGTGGTGCATGATGTGTGGTGGTGTATGATGTGTGGTGGTGAATGATGTGTGGTGGTGCATGATGTGTGGTGGTGTATGATGTGTGGTGGTGAATGGGTGGTGGTGCATGATGTGTGGTGGCATGATGTGTGGTGGTGTATGATGTGTGGTGGTGCAGATGTGTGTGGTGGTGTATGATGTGTGGTGTGTATGAGTGTGTGGTGGTGCATGATGTGTGGTGGTGTATGATGTGTGGTGGTGCATGTTATGTGGTGGTGTAGATGTGTGGTGGTGAATGATGTGTGGGTGTGCAGTGATGTGTGGTGGTGCATGATGTGTGTGGTGGTGTATGATGTGTGTGGTATGATGTGTGGTGGTGTATGATGTGGTGGTGTATGATGTGTGGAGAGTGTGTATGATGTGGTGGTGTATGATGTGTGGTGGCATGATGTGTGGTGGTGTATGATGTGTGGGTGATGTGTGGCATGATGTGTGGTGGCATGATGTGTGGTGGTGTATGATGTGTGGTGGTGTATGATGTGTTGGTGCATGATGTGTGGTGGTGTATGATGTGTGGTGTGTATGATGTGTGGTGGTGCATGATGTGGTGGTGCATGATGTGTGTGGTGGTGCATGATGGGTGGTGGTGCATGATGTGTGGTGGTGTATGATGTGGTGAATATGTGGTGGTGCATGATGTGTATGCATGATGTGGTGGTGCATGATGTGTGGTGGTGTATGATGTGTAGTGGTGAATGATGTGTGGTGGTGCATGATGTGTGGTGGCATGATGTGTGGTGGTGTATGATGTGTGGTGATGTGTGGTGTGTGGTCATGCATGAGGGTGGGCATGATGTGTGGTGGTGTATGAGATGTAGTGGTGAATGATGTGTGGTGCATGATGTGTGGTGGTGTATGATGTGTGGTGGTGAATGATGTGGTTGGATGATGTGGTGGTGCATGATGTGTGGTGGTGTATGATGTGGTGGTGTATGATGTGTGGTGGTGAATGATGTGTGGTGGTGTATGATGTGGTGGTGAATGATGTGTGGTGGTGTATGATGTGTGGTGGTGCATGATGTGGTGGTGCATGATGGTGGTGGTGAATGTTGTGGGTGATGCATGATGTGTTATGTATGATGTGGTGGTGTATGATGTGTGGTGGTGAATTAGTGTGTGCTGTATGATGTGTGGTGGTGTATGATGTGTGTGGTGAATTGTGGTGCATGGTGTGGGTATGATGTGTGGTGGTGCATGATGTGGTGGTATGATGTGTGGTGGTATGATGTTGGTGTATGTGTGGTGGTATGATGTGGTGGTGTATGATGTGTTGTGGTGAATGATGTGGTGTATGATGTGTGGTATGATGTGTGTGTGGTGGTGAATGATGTGTGGTGGTGTATGATGTGTGGTGGTGTATGATGTGTGGTGGGTATGATGTGTGTGGTGGTGTATGATGTGTGTGTGGTGTAGGGATGTGGTGGTGTATGATGTGTGGTGGCTGATTATGTGTGGTGGTGTATGATGTGTAGGTGGTGTATGATGTGTGTGGTGGTGAATGATGTGTGTTGGTGCACGGTGTGTAGTGGTTCATGATGTGTGTTGGTGTATGATGTGTGGTGGTGTATGATGTGTGTGTGTGAATGATGTGGTGGTGTATGATGTGTGGGGTGTATGATGTGTGGTATAATGTGGTGTATGATGTATGGTGGTATATGATGTGTGGTGGTGAATGATGTGTGGTGGTGCATGTTTTGTGGTGGTGTATATGGTGGTGTATGATGTGTGGTGGTATGATGTGTGGTGGTGCATGATGTGTGTGGCATGATTTGTGGTGGTGTATAATATGTGGTGGTGTATAATGTGGTGGTGAATGTTGTGTGGTGATGCATGATGTGTGGTGATGCATGATGTGGTGGTGCATGATGGTGGTGCATGATGTTCTGTGGTGAATGATGTGGTCTATGTTGTGGTCGTGTATGATGTGTGGTGTGATGTGCGGTGGTGTATGATGTGGTGGTGAATGATGTGTGGTGTTGTATGATGTTTGTGGTGCATGATGTGTGGTGGTGCAATGATGTGGTGGTATGATGTGTGGTGGTGCATGATGTGTGGTGGTGTATAATGTGTGATGCATGATGTGGTGGTGCATGATGTGGTGGTGCATGATGTGTGGAGGTGAATGATGTGTGGTTAATGATGTGTGGTGGTACATGATGTGTGGTGGTATGATGTGTGGTGATGAAATGGTGGTGGATGATGTGTGGTAGTGTATGATGTGTGGTGGTGTATGATGTGTGGTATGATGTGTGGTGGTGCATGAAGTGTGGTGGTGAATTATGTGTTGTGGTGAATGATATGAGGTGGTGAATGATGTGTTGTGGTGAATGATGTGTTGTGGTGTATGAAGTGTGGTGGTGTATGATGTGTGTTGTATGATGTGTGGTGGTGTATGTGTGGCGGTGCATGATGTGTGTTGTATGATGTGTGGTGGTGTATGATGTGTGGTGGTATGATGTGTGGTGGTGCATGAAGTGTGGTGGTGAATTATGAGTTGTGGTGAATGATATGAATGGGAATTATGTGTTGTGGTGCATGATGTGTTTGGTGCATGATGTGTTGTGGTGAATGATGTGTGGTGTGATGTGGTGGTCATGATTTGTGGTGGTGCATGATGTGCGGTGGTGAATGATATTTGGTGTTGAATGATGTGTTGTGGTGTATGATGTGTGGTGGTGCATGATGTGTGGTGTATGACGTGGTGGTGTATGATGTGGTGGTGAATGATGTGTGGTGGTCATGATGTGGTGGTGCCGGTGGTGAATGATGTTTGGTGGTGAATGATATGTGGTGGTTTATGATGTGTGGTGGTGTATGATGTGTGGTGTTGTATGATGTTTTGTGGTGCATGATGTGGTGTGGCGCACGATGTCTGGTGGTGTATGATGTGTGGTGGTGCATGATGTGGTGGTGCATGATGTGTGGTGGTGCATGATGTGTGGTGTATGATGTGTAGTGATGCATGATGTGTGGTGGTGCATGATATGTGGTGGTGCATGATGTGTGGAGGTGAATGATGTGTGGTGGTGAATGATGTGTGGTGGCACATGATGTGTAGTGGTGAATGATGTGTTGTGGTGAATGATGTGTGGTGGTGAATGATGTGTTGCGGTGCATGATGTGTTGTGGTGAATGATCTGTGGTGTATGATGTGTGGTCGTGTATGATGTGTGGTGAATGATGTGTGGTGGTGTATGATGTGTGGTGGTGCATGATGTATGGTGGTGGTGCATGATGTGTGGTGGTGTATGATGTGTGGTGGTGGTACAGGAAGTGCCAGCATACATATGACAACAACTGTAAAAACACTAAGGCTGACATTGTTCTTTACCTATACGTTTGACCGGCCAGAGACGAGAGAAGGCTGCCAGAACAGATACCCTGCAGCCAATTAAAGAATGACAAACGTAGTGCTGGCGAACAAAGACAGAGGTACACAAATACTTTCAAGACAAATCTAAAAATGTTTCAAATTGCCGCCTGCACCTGGGAGACGATCACCCTACAAGTGGCGTTTGAAGAAGTACCGCACGAGTTGTTGCGACCACATGCCCAGGCGGGCAAGCACCTTCGCCGGAAAAACGCTGCCTCCACGCCTTCCGCACTAGATGCAATCCTCCATACATGCAACATCTACGGACAGCCCTGTCGAACCTATATTGGCCTCTCGAGCTACCTTAGAGCTCACCATCTATGGTGATACCATTAAAAAATTCCTATAATTCTTGTCATCGCTGGTCCATTTGTCATGATCGATTTCCAGTGACAGTAAAAAAAAAAGGGAGAGAGTTGATGTGTGGTGGTGGAGGCTCCTTAGTTGTGCAGGAACTACATTGTATGACTGTTCTGTACCTATGGACGATACATGCAGTGATGGCCTCATTCATTTCTGTGGGTGTTACCATTGGTACGAAGTTTATGGTTGTAGTTGTGGTATATTAGCGAGGATATAATTCACAGTTTTCCCGAAATACAAGATAGATTAAGTTTGTCAGCATTTTCTAGCAGATTAAGTAATGAGTAAATAAATAGACAAGTCAAGAGGTAGACGATTGGGTGGAGAGAAACACGACTATCTCCCGACGACGCTTCACTCATATCCTCCTCTGTAGCCGGAGCCAATAAAATGCTATACTACATTTCCCATAACGCATTACACAACCACCGTACTGTAGGTAACAAATACACCCAGAATGGACTTCCCATGGTCGTAATTCCTAACTATTTTAGCAAGAACTCGAACCCTAACAAGCGGTCAGGTTTATTGCACGGTCCTTTTATTTCCTCTGGTGAAAATCATCATTTCATGGAGGGACAGGCCGCTGTCTCCGCCTCATAAAGGGAAATATATAATCAGTGAGTGACGCAGCGATATCGCCTCATTCAATGAGTATCAAAACTCCTCGTGAGGGAGAAGGGGAAGAGAATGATACCCACCAGTGAGCTTTGGTAACCACAAACTCGGCCCTGACATACTCATAACATTCCACTACTTCGACAACATCATTATGAAAATCATCGCAGCTAAAGCCAAAATTATTCTCCAGAGACAGTCTCCAGGGAAAACACTACAGAAATGTGGTTAAAACTTCGCAGCTTGGCATCGTGTAGTGAATAGAGTGGGTTGGGGATGATGCGATATTGTTAGTCGGATGGGTCGTTTAGCGAAACAAAAGATCTGTTTATCAATTCCCATTGAGTGTTCGTCGCATTCTTGGTGCTGCCAAGCTCGCCACCCATCACACCCCCCACCCCCAGCCATCCCTTTACGTTAGTCATGGTACTGACGAGCGACGAGCTATTCTCAAGACAACCGCATATCTATTGACGTTTCTCTTTGTCAGTCATTGAGATTAGTCATTTTACTGATGGTGTACGCCTGACGAAGGCTACGCCGACACTGACGAATACCATAACTTACCTTACGACGACCACAACACTACTGATTGATTGACTGACTGACTAACTAACTGACTGACTGACTGACTGACTTACTGAATGACTGACTGAATGACTGACTGACCGTCTAACTGACTGACTGACTAACTGACTGACAAGAGTTCATGTATTGCATTGACTCAGTATATTTAACTGAACCAGTAGTCATGCCAGAAGTAAATGAGTAAATTGCCATCAAATAAAAAATAATTCAATAAACTTAATTGTGTGAATAAATTTTACTGAATAAGTAAATGTCGTGATATCTACTGATCTGATTAGTTAACATCGACTGAATTATGAATCTTGAATGCATTTATATACAGTTAGCTGAATAAGTTGACTGAATCAGGAAACATGACTCATTGACTCAGAAAATCTAGCCTACTAAAACATGTAAATTCAGCTGCTTACAGAGTCAGTAAATCTAATGTAACTCACTGAACCGGTAAATCGAACGTCTCTCAAACAAGAAATCCAGTTTATTAAATCAGCTAATTCAGTCAGTTCAACTCTTCTGAATCAGTACATTTTACGGTCAGTATAATTGGTCACGTTTAAGGCCTCTGAATCCTTTAAGGTGTTATGACATTAAAATAGGTCTAAGGTGCTGGTGATGGATGTGTGGCGCTCGTTAGTGTGTGTGGTGGCGGAGGCTCTCGCACTGGGGGGTAGTTTGTGGTGGACGCTGGGGGTTGAATAAGTGGGTAATGAAGTGTGGATATGGGGTGTCGGAGGAGGAGGTAAAGCAGGAGAAGAAAGAGGATATAACGTAGGAGGAGGAGGAGGAGGAGGATATAAAGTAGGAGGAAGAGTAGGAGCTAAAGGAGGAAGAGGAGGAGGAGGAGGAGGTAAAGTAGGAGGAGGTAAAGTAGGAGGAGAAAGAGAAGATAACGTAGGGAGAGGGAGAGGAGGAGGAGGAATAAAGGAGGAGGAGGAGTAGAGACTAAGTGATGGTAACTCTAGCATTGGGAGGAAGGGGAAAGAAGGAGAATAGAGGTGTAGAAGAAGAGGGTGTGTGTCGATATCAGAGTTGCTCCTGCCCGTCCCATCATGTTATGTATGTCCCAAGACGTTCCATCATGTTGTGTATGTCCCAAGACGCTTCATCATGTTGTGTATATCTCAAGACGCTCTATCATGTTGTGTATATCCCAAGACGCTCCATCATGTTGTGTATATCCTAAGACGCTCCATCATGTTGTGTATATCCCGAGACGCCCCATCATGTTGTGTATATCCCAAGACGCTCCATCATGTTGTGTATATCCCAAGACGCTCCATCATGTTGTGTATATCCCAAGACGCTCCATCATGTTGTGTATATCCCAAGACGCTCCATCATGTTGTGTGTATCCCAAGACGCTCCATCATGTTGTGTATATCCTAAGACGCTCCATAATGTTGTGTATATCCCAAGACGCTCCATCGTGTTGTGTATATCCCAAGATATCCCAAGACGCCATCATGTTGTGTATATCCCAAGACGCCCATCATGTTGTGTATATCCCAAGACGCCCCATCATGTTGTGTGTATCCCAAGACGCTCCATCATGTTGTGTATATCCCAAGACGCTCCATCATGTTGTGTATATCCCAAGACGCTCCATCATGTTGTGTATATCCCAAGACGCTCCATCATGTTGTGTATATCCCAAGACGCCGAAGGTGTTACAAGAGCTGTGTGTTGGCATTATGTGGTTTGAGGTAACGTGGTCGCTGATTGGTCAAATGGTCATAGCAGCTGTCAGGTAAGATATGACTCTTCACAAATATCTTTAATGTGGTGCGTAAGTTCTCCAGCTTAGACTGTGATGTGTGATGCAATACAAATCTACTGAGATGATCTTGATGAATCATTATTACTTGTGTTCTCCTCCACCACTGCTGGTGATCACGGTCACAACTCTAATGTAAATGATCGTAAATGACTCGAATGTACCACCAGTTTGTCCAAGTTTTGACTGAGATAACTTACTAAATTTCAAGCAGAAAAAGTATCTTTTTCCATACAGCTTTCTTCTTGAAACTTTTTTGACTGAAATATTAAGTTAAACTTAGGTTTAATAACATATTTATTGCTACATTTAGGGTTTTGTCCAGCAGCCTTAGGCGTGACCAGTTTTCCATAGGTAATACTCGTTGCATCGTGCAACCTTCATGTCTTTTAGTGTATACAAATTTCTGGTTTTGTCTGCACTATGTATATATTTATATATATTTAATTATGTAAATAATAATAATAATAATAATAAACGGTTTATTAATAGAGTTACAGCCGGTGGCTGAAAATATGCAGACTTACATTTGATTTAGACATAATATAATATGCATTGAATACATTTACAGGGCTGTACAGTACATAAATCAGGAGTTGTTTATTATTTTAACAATAGATGGGATGGTGCTGTTCTTATATCTATCGGTGCGGGCTCTTATGGGCTGAATTTTGTTGTAGTGGCGGACTGCGCGAGTTGGGTGGGGGACTGCAGGTGGCAGGAGGTGGTGATGACGAGGGTGGTGCAGTAGTCCACTGCCAAACCTTTCCAGTGCTTGGTGGTGGCGGTCACTGAGGACTGGCATTTCCAGGGTGGAGAGAGCGTTGGTGTAGCCGGAGTATTCTGCGCCCAGCATGATTCTGCAGGCTCTTTTCTGTACCTTCTCTAGCTGACGTTGTGTGTGTGTGTGTGTGTGTGTGTGTGTGTGTGTGTGTAATAATAATAATAATAATATAATAATAATAATAATAATAATAATAATAATAATAATAATGATAATTATAATTAACGGTTTATTGAAAAGGTTCTGCAGCCCGAAGGTTGAAAATATATATTGGAGAAAAATGACTTATTACATACAAAGACATGGGGTAGGCGGGTCGTTTAACAAAAGCTTTCATTACTGAAAGAAGAAGGAACAATGATTGAACATACAAATTATTATAGTTTACAGTTGATGGCCCAAGCCTGGGCTGGTCATTGAGACACCAGGTGGTGTGGTGTTCACGTGGTGTAGTAACTCGTCCTCGGGTGTTGATATGAAGGACCTCACGTGGTCATGGAGACATCGGATGGTGTGGTGTTCACATGGTGCAGTAACTTGTCCTCTGGTGTTGATATGAAGGACCTCACGTGGTCATGGAGACATCGGGTGGTGTGGTGTTCACGTGGTGTAGTAACTCATCCTCGGGTGTTGATGAGGAGGACCTCACGTGGTCATTGAGACATCGGGTGGCGTGGTGTTCACGTGGTGCAGTAACTTGTCCTCTGGTGTTGATATGAAGGACCTCACGTGGTCATGGAGACATCGGGTGGTGTGGTGTTCACGTGGTGTAGTAACTCATCCTCGGGTGTTGATGAGGAGGACCTCACGTGGTCATTGAGACATCGGATGGTGTGGTGTTCACGTGGTGCAGTAACTTGTCCTCTGGTGTTGATATGAAGGACCTCACGTGGTCATGGGGACACCGTGTGGTGTGGTATGGTGTTACAGTACCTCACTCTGCTCGGTGATGTTGTGTTATTTCGTAATCAGGTGCATAGCCGGCTGGCCCTCTGTTGCTCCCAGGGCGGTCAGAAGATGGTGGTCAGTTCCCAGGGGTGCTTATCTCATTGGTGGGTCACTGCTCTCACTGGTACTGTCTAGTGCTGAATTCACTGGCTTAAACACTGTTCATCACTGTTCAACACTGATCCCACTTCTTTCCGAAACGAAATTGTCACTTTTGATTATGTAGATATCCCGGTGGTGAGGATGGGTCGGGGAGAGGGAATTGAGGAATGGGCCGACATGGCCAAGAAGGGCCACAACTCAGCAGGATGTGTATGTGTGTGTGAGTGTGTGTGTGTGTTTCTATTAAACAGTAGACCTTCCCTCCCTGTTCTATAGTAGTGGCACACTTAAAGGCACTTTAGAACTTTCACTAACGTAGTCTACGTTCCATCCTCCGAATCCACTGATAAGATAAGAGGACCAGTGCCAGCATCTTTGCTCACACCAACTGTAGGAGTCGAGGCTGACTTTAGCTTCTCCGCAATGTTCGGAACGAGCGCATCGGCCCCAAGACAACAGTCGCCTTTTAGGCAACAGTCACTGAATGCCGCATAGATCTGCAGCACAACTAACTCAACACAGCCAGGGGTAGCTACTTATGTATTAGGATAGTTAATTTTAATGTAATAAAATGGCAGCGAAGATGAGGCTATTGGGGGAGGCTGGAGGCCACGTAGTAGTAGTAGTAGTAGTGGGGGTAATGTTGAGACGGATCATTGGAAAATGCATAATGAATGTGGTATATGATGATGTCAGGCTGGGGGTGAAGCTGCCATTCACGCTATGAGAAAGATATTTGAGCATTGTGATTGTGAGGCAGTTCTTCTGGTTGACGCTTCCAACGCATTCAGCATAATCAACCGCAAGGCTACATTACACAATATCAATATCAAGTGTCAAAGCTTTGCAATGTATATTGAAAACACCTATAGGAACCCATCAGACCTTTATATAACAAGCTTCAAGACACTAAGAGGAGATACCACCATACAGTCAACTGAGGGAACAGAGAAGGGGTACCCTATCGCAATGGCAATGTACGCACTAGGCCTATCGGTGCTCCAACATACAATAAAATATGAAACAACCAAGGTCAAGCAAGTGGCTTACGGTAATGACCTAACAGGAGCAGGAAAAGTGGAGGACATCAAAAAGTGGTGGGACCTGGTAACATCACGAGGTCCACAAATAGGGTACCACCCAAATGCCAGCAAAGCCTTCCTCATTGTGAAGCCAGAACACTATGAACGGGCAAAGGAGGTGTTCGGTGGAAGTAAGGTAAAAATAACATGGGATGGCCAAAGACACCTAGGTGCGGTAATTGGCACGATGGACTTCAAGACCGAGTACGTAACTTGACAGGTAAATGAATGGGTGAAGGAAATCCAAGCTCTGTCTGATATTGCTAAAACAGAGCCATGCGGTCTTTGCAGCATTCACCCATGGAGTCAAGCATTGCTGGAATTACCTGATGCGCACTATCACTGATACCGGACCCCTCCTCCACCCTATGGAAGAAGCCATCAAGGTCGCTTTTATCCCAACACTAGTGGAAAACCCTTGTTTAATCCAAGCAGAAGGGTCACGCCTTGCACTACCACCGAGACTGGGGGGAATGGGATTAACTTATCCAGTGGAGCTTGCTGCCACAGAACATCAGAACTCCGCCAAGCTCACGGCAGCCCTCACTGAGCACATAATAGCTCAGAATGCAGCAAGTTAGGTGGATACCAGCGAATTAAACAAGATTTGACGGTCCATTACGGCAGAATGGCAGCACACCCAAAGTGATAAACTGCATCAAATGTTGTAACAATTGCCAGAGTACTTGAAAAAAAAGTAGCTATAGCGCAGGAGGTGGGCGCCTCGAACTGGCTAATAACGTTTCCGATAAGGGCAAAAAGTTTCATCCTTAATAAACAAGAATTCATCAAGAATTCACAGATGCCATTGCTCTTAGGGGTACGGTCAGCCAGTAGAAGGTTTGCCCTCCCAATGCGTGTGTGGCTCATCTTATGACATTGACCACGCCATGGTGTGCAAGAAAGGGGGCTTCGTATGCATGAGGCATGACGAAGCAAGGGATCTAACAGCAAATCTACTGAAGGAAATTTGCCACGACGTCGCGGTGGAACCGTCCCTCCTTTCATTGGACGGTGAGAACCTCCGTCACAGGACTTCAAACAAATCCAACGAAGCCCGTGTGGACGTCAGTAATCAAGGATTCTGGACGCGGGGACAGCGAGCCTTCTTTGACATAAGGATTTTCGATTCCATGGATACATGTCACCTGTAACCTAGCTCTTGTGCACGCAGGAGGAACGAGAATGACAAGATCAGGGCATATGGGGATAGAATTCTGAATGTTGATCAAGGCAGCTTCACTTCTCTGGTGTTCACAACCTCTGGCGGGATGGGACCAAGTGCAAGATGTTTCTATGCCAGACTCGCGGAGGTGTTATCTGAACGGAAGCAGCAGCCCAGAAGTTACTTTACAGCCTGGTTGAGATGTCGAAGGTCCTTCTCTCTGCTTATAGGTCTGCATTGCTCTGCCTCAGGGGAACGATATCGTCGGCACTAAAGACGACAGCACACACACACACGCACACACAAACACACACACACACACATTTATGTTCAATGTATATTTTCAGCCTTCGGGCTGCAGAACTTTTTCAATAAACCGGTAATTATTATTATTATTATTATTATTATTATTATTATTATTATTATTATTATTATTATTATTATTATTATTATTATTATTATTATTATTATTATTATTACTATTATTATTATTATTATTATTATTATTACACTAACAGACTAATACACACACACACACACACACACACACACACACACACACACACACACACATACACACATACATTAACTCTCTCCAAACCTGTGACCCTTAATGTATACATCATTAATCCTGCTTCAGGTAAACGTCTTAATATTATTCAGAGGTGATTTAGGTCTGATGGTTATATATGGATGTAAGGTAAACATTTGGGAGCCACTTTACATGTCGGAAGGAGCCGTGTATATAATGAGTGGGTAGAAAAATATATTTTACGTTAGCTACTCAGGAGGAAGGAGGACAGGTACATGATTTTCGAAATTAGGATATAAGCTGGAAATACCTTAAGGAGTCCGGTACACCCTCCTCCTGCTGACCACTGAACTAGTAATATCCTTTCCTGATCTGCCAAAAGCACTTCTTTAATCATATTTAGATATTTCATTCTTCTTTATGGATATATATATTTGTTTTATAATATGAAGCTAGTCCTATTTGTATATAGGTAGACCAGGTATAAGTGTGTATCAAAGTGTAGAGGAAAGTGACTTGACCACATACAGTGATCATCTCCTCCCCATCACTCAAAGTTAAAGCGCTTTCACCTACGACAAAAACCACTCATAGGCAGAGGCACACTTTACCCCAGGGTGAAGTGGCCTCCAAATACTTGGTCCGACAGCCATTGAGGAAGGACAATCGTCGTAGGAACAGCAAGATGAAATAAAGTCATTAATCATACAAGTTGATTCTTAGGTGAGACGGGTTGGCGTATTGTGGCCCAGGACCGTTGGGTAGTGAGGGCAGTACGTTATCATCCTCTCTCTCTCTCTCTCTCTCTCTCTCTCTCTCTCTTCTGAAATACTAGGCCAAAATAAAGACAATCATTCATAATGTTATTCCGTACTGTGTCAGTATAACTGAATGCTGCTGCCTTTATTAACCAGGAACAATACAAAACTGTTGATCACATGAAGAGAGATAGACTATGTGAGATAATTTTGACATAGAGTACACACAGGTATATATATATATATATATATATATATATATATATATATATATATATATATATATATATATATATATATATATATATATATATATATATATTATAAGGGGATGTCCCTAAGAATAGACAGCATAACCAGGGTAGCGGACAGATGAGATAGAGCTGGAAGGCGCGAGGGAAGGACTCACAACAGACCCATTACAGCAGCTTAACCCAAGAGTTCAGTTAGAGCATCACATTGGCTCATCACCCTCCTGCACTAATGTTGTAAGGCTCGGAAAGGCGTGTTCTCCTCCTAGAACCCTTCGTCTTGCTATTTAGCTGCCTATGTCCCCTTGAAGGACATTCATAAACCCCGAGTGACAGGAGGAAGGGTCGGAGTGGTGAAAGAATTTGGGTCTTATTGTGGGACGGTGCTAGAGGTGATGGAGGTGGGGAGGAAGGCTGAGGGATGCGACGGTACATAAGAGGCCAAGAACAAGTTGATTGAAGTGATCTCCCAGCGGGGGACTTGACGAGTTTCTCTCTATGTGATGCTGGCCTCTCTTTCGGATGCTGAATGGGTATATAGCTTTCTCTCTCTTTGGTATTAGCTGTTTCTCTACGCAACTTCTCCCATTCTCTCATACTGACTCTATCTCTCTGTCTCTTCGCCTGATGTTGGTTGACTATCCTCTCCATTTTCTCTCCTTTTTTCCCTATGATATCGCATCTCTTTATTTTTTTTGTACGCTAAAATCAATGACATGAGTGAAGTAGAGGCAAGAATAGTGTCTTGTTATTATCCCACCTCAGCTCACTTTAAAGCCAAAGCCCAAAGCCTTGGGGACGCTTTATTGATCATAGTTTTAAGTTTTAGATAGTCATTTGTGAACTAGATGATTCAGCTAGTAGATGCTGGGGACTAGTCAGGTAGGTGTGTAGACTCGTTTGACCCTTGGCAGGTTTTACTAGTGTCTGAGTACGAGCGGTCTTGACTGGTAATTGTTCTATCTTCCTGGTCACAGTTGTTACCATAGTCCAGCTCCATACACACTTTCCTCCTATTTCTTCTTTAAGTTGAGAAGAGATGAAATGTGGTCTTGTACGGGGTTTTGTCTGTAGTAACCAAACTATGTACAGAGTCTGCCGAGACGAAGGATCTAGTCTACTGTAAGGGGTCTATGTGTGAACTGAGTCTCGGCCAGTGACAGACTAACTCTACTAACTCTTACAGATAGTGACTAGGGTTAGCGACGCCTTGAGACGCCCCATAGTCATGTGACGCCTTGAGTCATGTGACGCCTCACGGTCATAGCCTCGTGATCGATGCATGCGGACTCTATTATAGCAGGCTTGAGAAACTGCGTCGTAAAGGGCCTGAGAAACTACGTCGTACAGCGTCGTCTCACACAGTCATAGCCGCATGATCAAGAGAGAGGTTGTGTTAAGCGTCATATGGCCGCATGTCTCATGATCTATCCCTATGGAATCAATTCCTAGTTAGTTTGGGATACTGGTGGTGTGATCCGTTACGTCATGTCAGCCGACCTCCTACGCAGTATCGAACCTATGCTAATGTTCTCAATAACACTTATCGTTGAATTAAATGAAATCTTGTGATGGCGTCTTACAGGTAATTTGGTACATATTTGCCCTGAACATGGCAGCAAGGATTCCAATATTTTATTGTTTTTCATGTGTTGTGGGCGCTTTTAGTATATCAAATCCCACTAGTTCATGTGCACACTTGAAATGAGTTGCAGTGCCCAGCTGTCAACGCCTCTAATTTGTTCATGAGATACAGGCCAGACAGGAGAGCGGCACATAAGGTAGACACAAGCAAACATTTGTCTCTTACAAGGTTTTGTGGCTCTGTTGCCAAGTATGTACTGTACGGGATTTGTTTTAAAGTCAGTATATTCCTTGCTGGATTATTGGAATCGTATACTTTGAAGAGCAGACTTAGTAATTTTTAAACAGGGACCAGAAAGGCTAAGGCCCATCTCGTCCTGAACCCAGTTTAGCCTTGGTGACTGCGTCTTACATAGAGGAGGATTAAGGCTGCTCTTCTACTCGCCTTGAGGCTTGTAATTGTAAATTTCTCCTCTGTATTTGACGTCTCGTGTAATTTATTTTATCTAACTAACATCAGTTACCTCTTGACACTAATAAACAGCCTACAATTTAGCTGACTGCTTCTGTAACGTTGATGGGGGATGTAACTGAGGCGGAAATCCAGGAGGAGGCTGGTATAGTGGTATAGAGCAACGCCTGATTACTAAACACCCCATGGAGTAAGGCTTATTAGAGGAGGTAAAACTCTGAGTAAATTCTGTTCTATCTCACAACCACATGGGAGTAGATAACTCCTCTAAGTCAGTTGGGATATCAAGTTCTTTCGAAACTGATCGATGATCTTGTAAGTTGATGTCCACTGGAGATCTAAAAGTGACTATGGCCTCAAACAAGTCCGGGAAGTAACCAGATATTCCGGTAGGGAAGTAAACAAAGAGTCCACAGTCATCCTGTGGTCATAGTTATTATGAATTAGTAAGGTGTCTCTGTTTATTCTTTAAGGAATCGATTCGCCCCGAGCTCTGTCGCTGGTCTGTACATCAGATACAGTAATTCACTTCGCTGGGATTCATGGAAAATCTATTAAAAAATTTCAGATGACCAGGAAGGATACATCAATATGCTGAGGGTGAACAGAGTTAATGATATACGCTGCTACACCACTTTTGCGCTCCGTCTATAACACAGCATTCAAGAGGTAAAGTTAGGTGCCCATTCACAACTGGTTCAAATAGAGATGCCCTGCATCAGGAGGAAGAGTCCTCCCAAAGCTGTAGGTTGGCTCACTGACACTTGCATTAAAGTGTCACTGTTGATATATAAATTGTTGACACATGACTGCTGATTCATGCAGAGTCCTGAGTCTGTGACGAACAACACGGAATACACCAACTATACAGTAAGGGTTTTGGAGATCTTTATAGTTCTTAGGCTTCTAGGATCCTACCTTTGTAGCTCTTAGTTCTTACAACAAGTGGTGGTCAGCGAGGAATGTGTATGGGTGATCACAAGGAGAACTTCCCTGTACAGCTCCTCCTCCTGTAAAAGGTTTACGCTAACGACTTACCTTCACCTCTGTAACTTATAGTTTTCTCTCCAGTTGCCCAGTATGTTCGGTTCTTGAGGCTGTGGGAAATCACCTGTACTGGCATTGGGTGCAGGTTATAAATATGCTTCAGCAGTGCACTCACCAGAGAGTACCATGTACACTGAACAGTGCCTGAGGGGCGGCTCACAACAACGTTTAACTCACAATCGCTGTTTAATGGGGTGTCGCCCCTGTCCAGGGTGAAATAAAAGTGATAGTACCAGTGTTTAGTATATAGTACTGTACCGTTTTGGGCAGACTATTGTTTTTCTTCAATAAAACCCTAATGGACTTGTGAACACTAAAAGACCATGATTTGTAGAAAATAATTTTCTGCATGTGAGATAAAAAAGTTAGGAGTCCTTAAATTGGAAGATCAACATCACCTTTTCACTGACCTCCTCTGACTCGGCCCTGCCCACCACTCACTGTTGCTAGTCTTCAAAATATCATCTTTATGTTAAGTTTTTATATATTATAGACTTGGCTATATCACCATGCTGCTCGGTCTTGATTCGTACCCACAATATTCATTTATAGGACCAAGTAAATAGTTTCCTTCATGGTGGATAGTTGTTCTCCCTGTTGTAAAATAAGTGGTAGTATACTGTGTAGTGGGTGTGGTGGAGAGTAAGTAGTGGGCAGTAGTGGGTGTGGTGGGGAGTAAGTAGTGGGCAGTAGTGGGTGTGGTGGGGAGTAAGTAGTGGGCAGTAGTGGGTGCGGTGGGGAGTAAGTAGTGGGCAGTAGTGGGTGCGGTGGGGAGTAAGTAGTGGGCAGTAGTGGGTGTGGTGGAGGTGACTGTTGTGGTGGTTGATGATTGGTGGAGGTGACTGTTGTGGTGGTTGATGATTGGTGGAGGTGACTGTTGTGGTTGTGAGGTGAATTTGAATTGAATTTTGCCGCGGACAGCAGCTAGTTTATTGTGCACCCCCATACTCATCCTGTGAGCCGTAGCGCAAAGGGTGTTTATCAGACACCAGTGATTTTAATATTATGGCAATGAATGTTACAGAATTTCCTGTACATTGTTTGTTTAAGTCGATACATAGAATTTTGATTAGGTACTAGATGTGAAGTGTGGACACAGCCTTAGTATATCAGTTATCTTGTCATCAGAGATAAAGTGCTGTGCCATTGCATACACAGTGTGCTTGGATCTATCTCTATAAGGTTCTGTTTATTCACAATCTAAGACGTAGTGTTGGAGTGTGTGGCCATATGTCTGGCCACACACTTTACATTTAGTTTTGTTCACATCTGCCTGAGGGGCATACTGCTAGAGCAGCTAGAGGTACTTATATCCCTACCTTAGTCTAGCGGTTACAACATCTTGTTACTTGCTCCATATACATGTTTTATTTGATACATCTCATCATGGTAAACAATGGATTGGCGAGTGGCTGTTTGCGCTTGTCTACTGGCTTTAAATTCATCAGAAAGTTCTTTTCTTATTACATTTTTTAAGGTTCTGTTTGACAGTCCAAGATTGTACTCAACATTGTTATTGTTGGACGCAAGTTTAGCTAAGGCATCAACTCTATTATGTTCACTAATGTCGATGTGAGAGGTGATCCACAGTAACCTGATCCTGATACCCCGTCAACAAGACACATATGCTTGTGTCTGGCTTCAGAGACAAGCGGGTGACAATCTGAGTTAAGGGTATCAAGAGCAAGTAGTGAGGATAAGGAGTCAGTGATGATGAGACTGTCAGTGGCAGTGTCTTCAACAAGTTTCAGGGCTGTGAGTATGGCAAATAGTTCAGTTTGTAGAGTGGATGCCCAGTTACTAATTCTAGCTCCTTTCTCTATTACATTACCTTTAGGCTGAGTCACATGACAGCACTTCCAGCCCTCCCACAGACAGTGTTAAGAGAGCCGTCAGTGTAGATGGTCTGTGTGATGTTATTTTCAGTCTGCAGGTTATGTATGTGGTCAAGAGCTCTCACTTCGGCAGTGTGTTGGTGATAAGGACTATATGTGATCAGTCGTTTAGGCGGGTACGTGGGTGTTGTGATGTAAGATGTTGGGAACTGTCCCCCAAGGTGACAGGAAGCGCTTTTGTGTCTCGGCTTTGTACAAGCATAAGTCCACCCGGGCGCCTAAGGGGGGTGGGGGGGGGCAAAATATATAATAATAATAATTATGATGATATAATGATAATAACAACACTAAAAAAGTAGTAATAATAAATAAATAAATAAAATAAATAAATAACAATGTAATAAAATAAAATATTAATACTACTAATAAAAAATAATAATATAATAATAATAATAATAATAATAATAATAATAATAATAATAATAATAATAATAATAACAACAATAATAGAGCCATAAATAAATAAAAACAAATATATCAAGAGTGAGAAACAATATACAATACACTATGTATGTTGTGTTGTGAAAGTAAGAGAAACAATTGAGACCCTGCAATTGTGTGTAAATGAGGCAGAAAGTCAGATCAGCAACCTGGGACTTGGTCACAATTTTTGTGATGCCATGTGGCAGCAGGGTCTACCATTAGACAACACATTATGCTTCCAATATCTTCCCTGGCGGTAGTACCTCCCTGTTTGATAGCTGGTTGATGATTGGTGGGAATGACTGGTGTGGTTGTGTGGTGGTTGATGATTGGTGGGAATGACTGGTGTGGTTGTGTGGTGGTTGATGGTTGGTGGGAATGACTGGTGTGGTTGTGTGGTGGTTGATGGTTGGTGGGAATGACTGGTGTGGTTGTGTGGTGGTTGATGGTTGGTGGGAATGACTGGTGTGGTGGTTAATGGTGGAGTTACCATACACGCCTAAGACACCGGGCAGGCACGCCCAATAAAACATGACATGACTTACAACTTTACATAATACTTGTTTGAGGGCCATCCTACTCATTACTGCTTGGGGTAACACCCCTTCCGTTGAGCGTTCACGCTCAAAACCAGATCAGGCCGTTGATATTTAACTTTGTCACGTCCTTGTGACTATGCTGCCCTCAGGCTGGTGGTACTTGTCAGCTCCTTAGGACATCTCGGTCCTTTAACGTTCGGACCTCACTGCCATCGTGTGTGGATACTCAAGTCATTTTCTTGGCTGACCTCGTCACCCCTTCCATTACTCCCTCCAACAAGCATAATTTAGTTACAGGTCGCAGCATCGTGGACGTTGCTGTCTTGACCACTAATTGTCGTACAAGTCCATCCTCGCCAACCTTGACTTCCATCACTCGGCCAAGGTGCCATTGGTTTCGTGGACTCTTTGCTTCTGCTATAATGATTAGGTCACCAGGACGGAAGTCGCGCCATGGTCAGAAATGCCCTTATTGGGTTCAGAATTGAGGAAGGTATTCCTTCAGCCAGCACTTCCAAAATTGATCTGCATGGTGTTGGACATGCTTCTACCTTCTTTGATATGATTCGCCTATTGACCGTCTCCCTAAAGGGAGATTGCCCTCTCGGCTAAGGTGCAACAGATCGGCAGGTGTGAAAGCCTTCGGTTCATTTGGAGTATTTGGCACCGGGGTGTGTGGCCTTTCGTTAACTAAGGCCTCCACTTCGCAGAACAATATTTGCAGACATTCATTGTCTAAAACTTGTGAGCCCACAATTCCCTGCAAGACTTTCTTCACTGTGCGAATCTGTCTTTCCTATACTTCCCCATGTAAGGAGCAGCTGGTGGATTGAAGACCCACTTGATGTCTGCTTTCAGTAAGGCACCTCTGAGTCTGTCATCTTGCTGCCAACTTTTCACTGCCAGTTTAAGTCATTTGGCTGCCCGAACCATGTTTGTCCCGTTATCCGACCTCATACGCTCTGGAGTAACTGTGCGTTTTGAGGAGGGCATCTGCTTTCAATGAGGCCAGGACCTCTAGGTGAAGAGCCCAATTAGTCAGACACGTAAACAGACATCCCCATCGCTTGACCTGTTTCCTCCCTACCTTGATTATGAAAGGATCAAAACAGTCCGTTCCGATGTAAGCAAATGGTGCTTTTTCAGGTGCGACACGATCTATTGGCAAGTCAGCTTGTCTTTGAAGCGTACTTCTCCAGTTGTTTCGTCGGCACACTACACAGCGTCGTATGATTCTATCAAGCTAGCGTCTGCCCTGGGGATCCAATACCTTTGCCTCACACATGCCACCGTGTGCTCTCGTGCTTTCGGTAACGTGGTGGTCTCTAGGTAGCAAGATTGGCTCCTCACATCTTCACCCAAAAAGGGTTCTGTTAATTCTTCCTCCTGACCTCAGTAGTGTTCGCTCGTCCAAGTATGGTTCCAGTTTATATAACTTACTGTCCTTGGGCAACTAACCCTTTATGAAAGCTTGGATTCTTTTCTCTAAAATTTTTGTTCTGCAATAAGCTTACAATTGTCTCTTCAACCGACTGTAATTCCTCAGCTCTTAGCCCCTTCAACTTGAGGTGCAGGTCTCCGGTCCTTGAGCTTGTTCCGAGTCACTGAATGAACCTTTTAATCAACGCCACCCCTTTCACCAAGCAGTACCATGATGAGTACCTGAGCCACAGTTTGGCGAGGGCCCGTTTTGACTGCTCACTCACTGCCAGAGTAACTACAGATTTCTGGTGTGCTTCTCCTTTCACCTCCAGTAAGTCGTTCAGAGCTACTGGTAATTCCTTTCTTTTGGCCACTGGTCTTCTTCCTTCAATAGAAACTCAGGACCTCGTATCCACCAAGATCCTGCAACCAGGTCACCTTGGTATTGTCAGTTGCTTGAGTGGGGCCAGCCTAGCCCGTCCATACATGAAAGAGCACTGGATATTTCCGTCAGTGTCTCCCAGTCTCAAGTAAGTCAGTCACCGCACACTAGGCAACCTGTGATGCTTCGCAGAATGTGTGCAACTGGACTGAGATGATTTCTTTAGCACCTTCTGTTTTCAGGCATCTGGGTACAGTAAATATCCCTAGGTGGCCCAGTTCTCCTAGCCAGATTCTCCAGGCTGTGTGGTTGCTAGCTGATAAATTTCATCCCATTCTTGTCGACGTCTGTATTCACCTTGAAATAATATTTTACCCCAGACAATGAATGGAGCCACAAACCCCAGTAGATCGTAATTGGAACTGACAAGGCTTAGTAATCCTCTCCTGGTATCTGGTTTTGAACGTATTCGCACTTTGACGGCAAGCTGATCACCTTTCAGGAGCCACCTAACTCCCAGGGCTCACTCCATTGGCAACGTGTCTTGCCTCAGATCAACTTCCTTCAGGCCATTTTGCCTTTCCTCAAGTGGGATGGTAGGCAACACTCCTTTGTGATGACTGGCCCACTTAGTTAGCCAAAACCATCCGCGCATCAGCAGTCTTTAAAGCTGACATGCTAATATTGACATGAGTGACATGAGTATGTCATCCAAGTAGAAGTTGACTTCCACTTGCACCACCATTTTGGGAAACTCGGATCTGTGGTCGAGAAATGTGCGCCAAGGTGCGTAGGCACACATGAAGGGCTCCACACACCACCAATGATATGCAACTTCATCCTGTAAGTTGGTGTCTCTCTACTCAGGTCCCCATTTTTCCACTAGAGGAATCTTAAGACATTTCGATGTTCAAGTGCGACTTGGATTTGATGGTACTTAGTCTCCACATTTGCCATGATGGCTGAGGTCCCTTGGCGAAATCTAAACAAAACTCCAAGTAATTTGTTGTTGAAGTCTGGACCTTGTAATACCTGGCTGTTCAACGATGTCCCTTCGTGTTTGGCCGCACAGTCAAAGACTATGCTTACTTTGTTTGGCTTATTTGGGCTCAACACCGGGTGATGAGGCAGATACCAAACCAGTCCAGTATCTGACTCAGCTGGAGCGTAGGCACCGATTCAGCATATCCTTCAGAGAGCAGTTTATTTATTTCCCCCACATATCCTTCTCGATATTAATGCATCCTTGGACAGTTTCCTTTTAAGCCCTTCCAGTCGACACTCCGCCATGGCCTTGTTGTTTGGGAGTTCCGTGTTCTCATCATGGAACTGTATGGGAAATTGGTAATGACCATTAGTTTTGATGCCAATCTCTGACCATAGCCCCAACACTCTTTTTTTCCTCAAGTGAATAAGCTGCTGACTGCATGGCTCCCAAATCCCCATTGTCAAGCATCTAAAAAAGTTTAACTTGTCTTTGAAGACGGGTTTCAAGACTCACTGCAGTTTCGGTCATCAGGCAATATGAAGATCCCTTTTACGCTTTGGTGCCCAACCGGTCCATTCACTGTCCAACCCAGTCTCTTTCTTACTACAAATGGCATTCCGTCCCTTCCTGCTCTGACCTCCAAAGGTTTCAAGGCACATATTGTCTTATCAGACGTTCTATGCTGTTGCTCCGTGGTTCTGGGAACTCCACACCTCGTAGATGGGTCCACTTTGAAATATCACTTGCTGTCACCACGGAGTTGCGCAGTGTTGTAGGGAAATTTTGTATAATGAATACTGTTGGCATCAGAATGTCCCTGCCTCGTTTAAGGCCTGCGCCCGCCACCTCTAGGTCTACTTCTGCTGACTAATGTATAATTTCTTGCAAGTGCACCCATGATTGATTTGTTTTTTATTTTGCCGCTTACAGCGGCTACTTTATTGTGCACCCCACACTCATCCTGTGAGCGGTAGCGCAAAAGGATTACAGAGTAGAGTTTACAACGGGTCATAATAATTAAACCCCGTTGTCAGGTTATTATGGCACTGAATTTTACACAGTATTTCAATTACATTATTTGTTTAGTTCTATACATAAAGGGTAATTTATTCACAAATGCGTGAGTACAGGCGTGTGAGGCAGTATGTCTGACCTCACACTTTGTTATTCACATTTACGTGAGAAGTATTCAAGCACATTGTGTATTTGGTTCTGTACATGAGAACTGATGTAGTTACTAAGTGCAAAAAAGTGGATACAATCTTAATATGTCGGCTATCTTGCCATTAGAGATGAAATGTTGTGCCATTTCACACACAGTGTGCTTGGACCTGTCCCTAAAAGGTTCTATCGTCACACAGTCGAGGACGTAGTGTTCAAGTGTGTGGCCATATGTCTAGCCACACACTTTACATTTAGTCTTGCTTACACCTGCTTGAGGAACATACTGCCAGAGGTACTTATATCCTAACCTTAATCTAGCGGTTGCAACATCTTGTAATCTAGTGATCTTGTAACTTCCTCCATATACATGTTTCACTTGATACACCTCATCATGGTAAACTATGGATCGACTAGTGCCTGTTTGCGCAAGTCTACTTGCGTCAAACTCATCAATAAGTTCTTTCCTAATTACAGTTTTAAGGGTTCTTTTTGATAGACCCAAATTGTATTTAACGGTGTCTTTGTTAGACTCGAGTTTGGCGAGGGCATCAACTCTGTCATGTTTTATGAGGCCTATGTGAGAGGGGATCCACAACAGTTTGACCTTGACACCCCGGTCAACACGGTATGCATATTTGTGTCTGGCTTCAGAAACAAGAGCGTGACAACCTGAGTCGAGGGTGTCAAGGGCAAGTAGTGAGGATAGAGAGTCAGTGATGATGAGACTGTCAGTGACAGTGGTTTCAATGAATTTAATAGCTGTGAGTATGGCAACTAATTCAGTTTGTAGAGTGGATGCCCAGTTGTTAATTCTAACTCCTTTCTCAATTATATTACCGTCAGGTTGAGTCACAACAATAGCACTTCCACTCACATCAGACAACAGTAATGACATTTGTTTTCCACTCTCATATGCAATACACAGAAAGGGATTGAGCTATCTCGGACAAAATTATTTTCTTTACACTTTGCTAATAAGGCTTAGAGAGTTAGCGCTGTGAGAAGTACATGTATACGGGCGTTGCATTGCACTAATCGTCACTTGGGTATACACATGCACAGATGCACATGTCTCCTGCAGCCTGCCTCCTGTGTGGGTGGTGAGAGCCGCACGCTCTCCTCTCTCTGCTACACTGTGGACCCTGCGTTCGTCCGTTGCCCAACGCTGTAGACCCTCACGTTTGACGGTAATTGCTCTAAAGGCGATTACAGTCAGACGTGTTAAAGGTCTCACATCAAATGGGAAGAGCTGTAGTGTGAGTGCCACTCGTCACAGACCCTGTCTGGGCTGACGTATTTCGCTGTGTCAGGTGTTTTATACCCAAACAAGTCCTCCCCACTACCACACAAACACCATCCTTCTCCCTGTCTCTATATCTTCACTAACTCGATACTCTAAACATGGGCAGACACGTCCAATAAAACCTAACATAATATTTGTTTGAGAGCATTCCTACTCATTATTGCTTGCGGTAACAATATCCAATTAGGTCAGGTGACCTCATAATGGCGTCACGACAAAAAAGGTGGAAATACTGAGGTAATTTAGTTAGATCAACAATGTTATAAGAAAACATTCTAAATATAATTTATGTTGTACATATCTTGTTATTCCTAATATAATTCATATTATATTCCAGTAATAAACACTATATTTTTTTCTAATAGAATTTGTGATGTATGGGCGATTTTTAGCTATAATCGTCCATGTGGGAACCATCTTAGTGACATGTAATCGTCCTCAACAGTCGTGCTCCTCTCACACCATGATGACACGCCACTGCTCATTATCCACCTCCCTCACCTACATCATGTATCGTGTTCCGTCATTATTATCTAGCTGACATCTTCCTAACCGCCGCTGCAGGTTCCGTCATTTGCATACTAAAGCTCGTGTCGCCGTCAGCTAGGTCTGGGAAGGTCGGGAAATTTTAACTGGAATGAAACTAATTTGAAACTTTTGGGACATATTTATGTATTTCTCCCGAGGTCGATGTATCCCGAGGACTTATGGAAATTTAATATTCTCTATTTATTTAAACTTTTCGGTATAATAACTCCCAAAATACATGAGTTATCGTTAGGTAATTAGGTGGTGGTGACCTAGGCAGACCTCCTCACCACTGTACAACCACCACAGACCAAGTACCAGAGCCAATTAACTTTATCAGGTGCTACAGAGAGGAACAAATCTCAGGCAATCACGGCTTCTTGTTAGCTGCTCTCTTCTCTACAGATTATTTTGACGCTAATTGGATTTACAAACTTGGACGAGATTCAGGACTAGTTAGTTAGCGAAAGGTTACACGCGGATAAGAGTGTGCTCATGAAAATTATGCGTGTGTGAATGGAAACTTTACACTGATAAAAAAAATGGTTTATCTTGATGCTGAAGATGTAATGTGCAGAAGTAGTAGTAGTAGTAGTGTGGATGTAGCGGGAACAACAGTAACACTACAGAATTAATAGTAGTAATACTAAAATATTAACAGAGGGAAAATAGTAACACTTATAGTAATATTAGGTGCCACGATAGTAAGAGTACAATCAGAGTGGTATTAGTGATTATGTGAGTAGTTAAAGTATTATTAGTAACCTATTAGAAGTAGTAAGGAATAATACAAAAAATACTAGGTAATGGTTGTACGTAGTGGACTAACAATAAGAATATAAATGAAAATAAAAAAGTGGTGGTAATAATATTTGTACTAAGATAACATAGTATTAGTCGTAGTAGAAGTAGTAAGATAACATAGTATTAGTCGTAGTAGAAGTAGTAAGATAACATAGTATTAGTCGTAGTAGAAGTAGTAAGATAACATAGTATTAGTCGTAGTAGAAGTAGTAAGATAACATAGTATTAGTCGTAGTAGAAGTAGTAAGATAACATAGTATTAGTCGTAGTAGAAGCAGTAATGCCTAAAAATATCATTAAGGTGAAGGAAAATGTGTGTGCTTACTTAAAAGATGAAAGGTATAGGCTGTAAGAAGGACAAACTTAAGAGGTGAACACAAACTGACCTTTGCAAAAAATGAAGGAGGGAAATGATGAAGAGGTTTGACTAAAGGGAACTTAAACACATTAGGAGTTAGCATGACAAGGAATAATGTATGTTGCGACGAGTTGGTAAGCGAGCAGACAGTGGATTAGATTTCATTTAAAGGCTGACCAAACTCATAGAGATGGATCGTTTGACACTTACTTAACGGCCTGGTAGTTGATGAGGTTGATAGTTTTAGATTATCTTTTCTTTAACACTGTCTGATATATGGAGTTACTCTTACACTTAACAGTTATAAAGAAGATAAGACAGATGGCACAGTTTTAGAAATTCCTAGCATATAAGATCTTCATGACAACTAACCAGAGAAAACCGCTTAACGTGTATGAGAGAGGACAAACAGGCGGCTCCTGGCGACAAGTGACCCTCCGCCGCCCTCATTTGATTACTGTGATCAGGCTGCTGCTGGGCGCTCTCTCTCTCTCTCTCTCTCTCTCTCTCTCTCTCTCTCTCTCTCTCTCTCTCTCTTGTTCCTTGCTCACTCGCCCACGTGTTTCTTATTACTCCTGCTGATGTTCGCTTGTTCCTTAATCCTACTGCTGCTGCTGCTACTCTAACGCTAGTGCCCAACTGTTCCTTAACCCTACTACTCTGCCCAACTGTTTCTTAACCCCACTGCTACTGTCCAACTGTTCCTTAGCCCTACTGTTACAGCACCAATGTTCCTTAACTCTACTGCTACTGCCCAACTGATCCTTAACCATACTGCTACTGCCCAACTGTTTCTTAACTCTACTGCTACTGCCCAACTGTTCCTTAACTCTACTGCTACTGCCCAACTGTTCCTTAACTCTACTGCTACTGCCCAACCATTCCTTAAACCTTACTGTTACTACTCAACTGTTCCTTAACTCTACTTGTCATGGCCACGACTGAATAACCTTCCTCTTTCTGCAGTGATCCAACTCCTAGGCCCATTAATGAGACTCATGTTCTGAAATAACGGATGTGGTTAACAGACCCTCCTTGCTACCTCTGGCTGATAGTTGAAGGTGACATTTATACAAACACAGTGAGAAAACATCTAAGGAAAACTATTCTTTATACAAATTAGGTTATGACTGAGAAATACTAATTTATAATGATTAAAAACTATTATATTTACAATAAAACAAAGAGTACAGCCACTGACACTGCATAGACTTACGGCTCAACTGATTTAGTAAATTAATTTATCAATCTTAATCACACAATATAGTTCGTCCTCCATTCACAGACTTATCACTTAGTATTTATCCTAAATGTTGGTGAATAAATTAATAACAAAATGCAGGATATACAATGGATGAAACAAGATTACAATTACTTTCCTGATCTCACATATTTTTTTTTTAACGGGAATTAGCCCACCCGGGCACAGGTCACTGACCCACATCGGGGCCTGGGGGACGAAGATATAATAATAATAATAATAATAATAATAATAATAATAATAATAATAATAATAATAATAATAATAATAATAATAATAATAATAATAATAATGATAATAATAATAATAATGATAATAATAATAATAATAATAATGATAATAATAATAATAATGATAATAATAATAATAATGATAATAATAATAATAATGATAATAATAATAATAAATAATAATAATAATAATAATAATAATGATAATAATAATAATAATGATAATAATAATAATAATAATAATAATAATAATAATGATAATAATAATAATAATAATGATAATGATAATAATAATAATAATGATAATAATAATAATAATAATAATAATATTGATAATAATAATAATAATAATAATAATAATAATGATAAAACAATAATAATAATAATAATAATAATAATAATATAATAATAATAATAATAATAATAATGATAATAATAATAATAATAATAATAATAATAATAATAATGATAATAATAATAATAATAATAATGATAATAATAATAATAATGATAATAATAATAATAATAATAATAATAATAATAATAATGATAATAATAATAATAATAATAATAATAATAATGATAATAATAATAATGATAATAATAATAATAATAATAATAATAATAATAATAATAATAATAATAATAATAATAATAAACGAACGTAAACAAACAATACATCTTTTACAATCAGAACATTAACTCAGAACTTCTTTGTATAAGTACATAATATTATATAATTACAAAATATTATAAATTACATTAAACCAATATAATCCGCATTGAATACAAAAATAAACTAATATCAAAGGACATACTGTGCATCTTTTATCATCTTTCACAGAAAACTTAACCCGTCTTACAACGATGACTGATATAAAAAGAACATACGGCACACATCTTAGTATATGAATGGAACGTAAATATATAACCACATGTAACATACTGCTATTGCTCAAGAGTTCCTTAACCCTACTACTGCTTTCCACGTGTTCCTTAACTCTACTGCTACTGCCCAACTGTTCCTTATTCATCCTCCTACTGCTCATGTGTTCCTTAACGCTTTAGCTTTTGCTCCAGTATTTCTTTACCTCCCTGTTGTTGTCCAAATGTTCCTTAACTCTTTAGCTGCTACTGAGATTTAACAAACTAGGTGGGACAACAACAGCTCAGAGGCAGAACAGCTGGTACAGTACACCAAACTCGTCAAAGGCAGCAAATGGGGTAAAGTACCGGCCCAGACACAACACACTAGATACAGCCGCAGTACAGACACAACACACTAGATACAGCCGCAGTCCAGACACAGCACACTAGATACAGCCACAGTCCAGACACAACACACTAGATACAGCCACAGTCCAGACACAACACACTAGATACAGCCGCAGTCCAGACACAACACACTAGATACAGCCGCAGTCCAGACATAACACACTAGATACAGCCACAGTCCAGACACAACACACTAGATACAGCCACAGTCCAGACACAACACACTAGATACAGCCACAGTCCAGACACAACACACTAGATACAGCCACAGTCCAGACACAACACACTAGATACAGCCGCAGTCCAGACACAACACACTAGATACAGCCGCAGTCCAGACACAACACACTAGATACAGCCACAGTCCAGACACAACACACTAGATACAGCCGCAGTCCAGACACAACACACTAGATACAGCCGCAGTCCACACAACACACTAGATACAGCCGCAGTCCAGACACACCACACTAGATACAGCCGCAGTCCAGACACACAACACACTAGATACAGCCGCAAGTCAGAGACAACACAGCAGATACACCTGCAGTCCAGACACACACACTAGATACAGCCGCAGTACAGACACAACACACCAGATACAAACCGCAGTACAGACACAACACACTAGATACAGCCGCAGTCCAGACACAACACACCAGATACACACAGTCCAGACACAACACACCAGACACAACCGCAGTCCAGACACAACACACACTAGATACAGCAGCAGTCCAGACACAACACACCAGATACAGCCGCAGTCCAGACACAACACACCAGAGGCAGCTGCAGTCCAGACACAACACACTAGATACAGCCGCAGTCCACACACACACAACACACTAGATACAGCCGCAGTACAGACACAACACACTAGATACAGCCGCAGTCCAGACACAGCACACTAGATACAGCCACAGTCCAGACACAACACACTAGATACAGCCACAGTCCAGACACAACACACTAGATACAGCCGCAGTCCAGACACAACACACTAGATACAGCCGCAGTCCAGACATAACACACTGAATGTAACCGCAGTCCGGAACTGGCCACACTAGATACAGCCACAGATCCAGACACAACACACTAGATACGACCGCAGAGTCCAGACACAACACACTGAATACAGCCGCAGTACAGACACAACACACTAGATACAGCCATAGTCCAGACTGCTTACACCTAGATACAGCCGCAGGTCCAGACACAACACACTAGTGCAGACGCAGGTCCAGACCCACAACACACTGGAATACAGCCACAATTCCAGACACAACACTAGATACAGACGCAGTCCAGACACAACACACTAGATACAGCCGCAGTCCAGACACAACACACTAGATACAGCGCAGTCCAGACACAACACACTAGATACAGCCACCAGTCCAGACACAACACACTAGATACAGCCGCAGTACAGACACAACACACTAGATACAGCCGCAGTCAGACACAACACACTAGATACAGCCACAGTCCAGACACAACACACTAGATACAGACGCAGTCCAGACACAACACACACTAGATACAGCCACAGTCCAGACACAACACACTAGATACAGCCACAGTCCAGACACAACACACTAGATAGCCACAGTCCAGACACAACCCACACTAGATACAGCCGCAGTCCAGACCACAACACACTAGATACAGCCGCAGTCCAGACACAACACACTAGATACAGCAGCCGCAGTACAGACACAACACACCCCAGATACAGCCGCAGTCAGACACAACACACTAGATACAGCCACAGTCAGACACAACACACTAGATACAGACGCAGTCCAGACACAACACACACTAGATACAGCCGCAGTCCAGACACAACACACTAGATACAGCCACAGTCCAGACACAACACACTAGATACAATACAGTCCAGACACAACACACTGAATACGGCCACAGTCAGACACAACACACTAGATGCAAGCCACAGTCCAGACACAACACACTAGATACAGACGCGGTCAGACACAACACACTGAATACAGCCACCGGTCAGACACAACACGCTAGATACAGCCACAGTCCAGACACAACACACACTAGATACAGACGCCAGTCCAGACACAACACACTGAATACAGCCACCGGTCCAGACACAACACACTAGATACAGCCGCAGTCCAGACACAACACACTAGATACAGCCGCGGTCCAGACACAACACACTGAATACAGCCGCAGTACAGACACAACACACTGAATACTGACCGCCAGTCAGACACAACACACTAGATACAGCCGCAGTCCAGACACAACACACTAGAACCCCAGCCACCAGTCCAGACAGCACACTGAATACCCAGCCGCAGTCCAGACATAACACACTAGATACAGCCACAGTCCAAACACAACACACTGAATGCAGCCGCAGTCCAGGCCTAACACACTAGATACAGCCGCAGTCCAGACACAACACACTAGATACAGCCACCAGTCCAGACACAACACACTAGATACAGCCGCCAGTCAGACACAACACACTAGATACAGCCGCAGTCCAGACACAACACACACTAGATACAGCCACAGTACAGACACAACACACTAGATACAGCCGCCAGTCCAGACACAACACACTAGATACAGCCACAGTACAGACACAACACACTAGATACAGCCACAGTCCAGACACAACCCACTAGATATAATACTGGTCAGACACAACCACCCTAGGACACACCTGCAGTCCAGGCCACCACTTCCTAAATACAGCTGATCCCACCGCACACTAGATACCTGCGGTCAGACACAACACACTGAATGCAGCCGCAGTCCAGACACAACACACGAATACAGCCGCAGTCCACACACAACACACTAGATACCCAGCCGCAGTACAGACACAACACACTAGATACAGCCGCAGTCCACACAACACACTAGATACAGCCACAGTCAGACACAACACACTAGATACGGCACGCGGTACAGACGCAACAAACTAGATACAGCCGCAGTACAGACACAACACACTAGATACGAAAGCCGCAAGTCCACCGCACACCTTTTACTAGATACAGCCGGTCAGACACAACACACTGAATACGGCCGCGGTCCAGGCACAACACACTAGATACAGCCGCAGTCCAGACACAACACTGAATACAGCCGCAGTACAGACACAACACACCACCTGGAATACAGCCGCCGGGTCCAGACACAACACACTAGATACAGCCGCAGTCAGACACAACACACTAGATACAGCCGCAGTCCAGACATAACACACTACCAGAATACGGCAGCCGCGGTCAGACTTAACACACTAGATACAGCGCGGTCAGACCTGACACACTAGATACGGCCACCAGGTCAGACACACAACACACTAGATACAGCTGCGCAGGTCAGACACAACACACTAGATAAAGCCGCAGTCCAGACACAACACACTAGATACCAGCCACCAGTCATGACACAACACACTGAATACAGCCACCGGTCCAGACACAACACAGCAGATACAGCCGCAGGTCAGACACAACACACTGAATACAGCCGCAGTCCAGACTCAACACACTAGATACAGCCGCAGTCAGACACAACACACTAGATACAGCCACCAGGCCAGACACAACACACTAGATGCAGCCACCGGTCAGACACAACACACTAGATACAGCCACCCAGTCAGATGCCAACACACTAGATACAGCCACCGGTCAGACCTGCTTACAGCGAATACAGCCGCAGTACAGACACAACACACTAAGATACGGCCGCAGGTCAGACACAACACAGCAGATACAGCCGCAGGTCAGACACAACACAAGCAGATACAGCCGCAGGTCAGACACAACACAGCAGATACAGCCACGGTCAGACACAACCCGCAGCAGATACAGCCGCAGGTCCAGAGACAACACGCTTGAATACAGCTGCCGGGTCAGACACAACACAGCAGATACAGCCACCGGGTCAGACACAACACAACGGAATACAGCCGCAGGTCCAGACACAACACAATAAGATACAGCCGCAGGTCGAGACACAACACAGCAGATACAGCCACCAGGTCAGACACAACACAGCCAAGATACAGCCGCAGGTCAGACACAACACAGCAAAGTACCACAGCCACCCAGGTCCGAACCTGGCCACAGCAGATACAGCCGCAGGTCAGACACAGCACAGCAGATACAGCCGCAGGTCAGACACAACACAGCGAATGCAGCCGCAGGTCAGACACAACACAGCAGATACAGCCGCAAATTCAGACTTTAACCCACAGCAGCAGATACAGCCGCAAGGTCCGGGCACAACAGAGCAGATACAGCCGCAGTCCAGACCCGCAACACAGCAGATACAGCCGCAGGTCGGGAACAACACAGCAGATACAGCTGCAGGTCAGACACAACACAATAAGATGCAGCCGCAGTCCAGACACAACACAGCAGATACAGCCGCAGGTCAGACACAACACAGCGAATACAGCCGCAGGTCAGACACAACACAGCAGATACAGCCGCAGGTCAGACCACAACAAACAAGATACAGCCGCGGTCCAAAGAGACCACCGCCACAGCAGATACAGCCGCAGGTCAGAACAACCTGTGGATACAGCCGCAGTCCAGACACAACACAGCAGATACGGCCTGGGTCGAACACAACACCAGCAGACCACCGGCCACCAGGTCAGACACAACACAGCAGATACAGCTGCGGGTCGAAGACACAACACAGCCGAATACAGCCGCAGGTCAGGAGCAGCACAACACAGCAGATACAGCCGCAGGTCAGACACAACACAATAGATACAGCCGCGGTCAGACACAACACACTAGATACAGCCGCAGGTCAGACACAACAATAATGAATGCAGCCACCGCAGTCCGACACAACACATAGATACGACTACGCAGGTCAGACACAACCAGAGCGAATACAGCCGCAGTCCAGACACAACACAGCAGATACAGCCGCAGGTCAGAGAACCAACACAGCGAATACAGCTGCGGGTCAGACCACAACACAACAGATACAGCCGCAGGTCAGACACAACACAGCAGATACAGCCGCAGGTCAGACACAACTTACAATAGATACAGCCGCAGGTCAGGAGCACAACACAGCGAATGCAGCCGCAGGTCCGAGACACAACACAGCAGATACAGCCGCAGGTCAGACACAACACAGCAGATACAGCCACCAGGTCCGAACCTGGCAACAGATACGGCCACCAGGTCAGACACAGCACCAGCAGATACAGCCGCAGGTCCAGACACAACACAGCAGATACAGCCGCAGGTCAGGCACAACACAGCAGATACAGCCGCAGGTCAGACACAACACAGCAGATACAGCCGCCAGGTCAGACACAACAAGAGCAGATGCAGCCCACGCCAGTCAGACACAACACAGCAGATACAGCCGCAGGTCCAGGGAACAACACAGCAGATACAGCTGCAGGTCAGACCTACAACAGCAGATACAGCCGCAGGTCAGACACAACACAGCAGATACAGCCGCAGGTCAGACCTAACACAATAGATACAGCCACCGAGTCCAGACACAACACACTGAATGCACAGCCGCAGGTCAGACCACAACACACCAGATACGGCCACCAGTCCAGACACAACACACTAGATACGGCGCCGGTCAGACACAACACACTAGATACAGCCACCGGTCCAGACACAACACACTAGATAGCCGCGGTCAGACACAACACACTAGATACAGCCACAGTCAGACACCAACACACTAGATACAGCCACCCGGTCAGACTGGCCACACTAGATACAGCCGCCAGGTCAGACCCGCAACACACTAAAATGCAGCCACCAGTCCAGACACAACACACTAGATACCCAGCCACGGTCAGACACAACACACTAGAATACAGCCGCAGTCCAGACGCAACACACTAGATACAGCCACGGTCAGACACAACACACTGAATACAGCCTGATCCAGACACAACACAGCTTGAATGCAACCGCAGTACAGACCCCACAACACACTAGGTTGACCGCAGTACAGACACAACACACACTAGATACAGCCACGGTCAGACACAACACACTAGATACAGCCGCAGTCCAGACACAACACGCTAAGATACAGCCGCAGTCCAGACACAACACACTGGAATCAGTCCGCAGTCCAGACTAACCACACTAGATACAGCCGCCAGTCCAGACACAACACACTAGATACAGCCACAGTCCAGGCACAACACACTAGATACAGCCGCGGTCCAGACACAACACACTAGATACAGCCACGGTACAGACACAACCACTAGATACAGCCGCAGTCAGACACAACACACTAGATACAGCCGCAGTCCAGACACAACACACTAAGATACAGCCGCAGGTCAGACCTAACACACTAGATACAGCCGCAGTCAGACACAACTTTTTACCAGATCAGCCACCGGTCAGACACAACACACACTAGATACAGCCACCAGTCCAGACGCAACACACTAGATACAGCCGCAGTCAGACACAACACACTAGATACAGCCGCAGTCCAGACACAACACACTGAATGCAGCCGCAGAGTCAGAACAACACAGCAGATACACCTGCGGTCAGACACAACTTACACACTAGATACAGCCGCAGTACAGACACAACCACCTGGGTACAACCGCAGTACCAGACACAACACATAGATACGGCCATGATCCAGACACAACACACACTGAATACAGCCACAGTCCAGACACAACACACCCTAGATACAACCGCAGTCCAGACACAACACTAGATACAGCAACAGTCCAGACACAACACACACTAGATACAGCCACGGTCAGACACAACACACTAGATACAGCCGCGGTCAGACACAACACACTGAATACAGCCGCAGTCCACACACAACCGCACTGGAATACAGCCGCAGTACAAAACAACACGCCGCACTAGACCACAGCCGCAGGTCAGACACAACACACACTGAATACAGCCCGCAGTCCAGACACAACACACTAGATGCAATGACCACAGTCCAGACACAACACACTAGATACGGCCACCAGTCAGACACAACACACTAGATGCAGCCGCGGTCAGACACAACACTAGATACAGCCACCGGTCAGACACAACACACTAGATACAGCAACGGTCAGACACAACACACTGAATGCAGCCGCAGTCCAGACCCACAACACACACTAGATACAGCCGCAGTCCAGACCCGCAACACACTGAATACAGCCCCGCAGTCCAAACACAACACACTGAATACAGCCGCAGTCCAGACACAACACGCAGATACAGCCGCAGTCAGACACAACACACTAGATACAGCCACCGGTCAAACACAACACACTAGATACAGCCGTAGTCCAGACACAACACACACTAGGCCTACAGCCACCGGTTCGGAGCACAACACACTAGATACAGCCGCAGTCCAGACACAACACACTAGAATATAACCACCGGTCAGACACAACACACTAGATACAGCCGCGGTCAGACACAACACACTGAATACAGCCGCAGTCCAGACACAACACACCAGATACAGCCGCCCAGGTCAGACACAACACGCAGATACAGCCGCAGGTCAGACACAACACACTAGATACAGCCGCAGTCCAGACACAACACACTAGATACAGCCGCAGTCAGACCACAACACACTAGATACACCTGCAGTCAGACGCTTACACTGCTGCGGAATACAGCCACCAGTCCAGAACCCACAACACACTAGATACAGCCGCAAGTCCGAACCCCACATACACTGAATACAGCTGCAGGTCAGACCTAACCCACAACGGTGGCCGCCAGGTCAGACACAACACACTAGATACAGCCGCAGGTCGGGCCACAACACACTAGATACAGCCGCGATACCAGCAGACACAACACACTAGATACAGCCGCAGGTCAGACACAACACAGCAGATACGGCCGCAGGTCCGAGACACAACAGCAGATACAGCCGCAGGTCAGACACAACACCAGCAGATACGGCCGCAGGTCGGGCACCAACACAGCAGATGCAGCCGCAGGTCAGACACAACCCACAGCAGATACAGCCGCAGGTCAGACACAACACAGCAGATACAGCCGCAGGGTCCAGACACAACACAGCAGATACAGCCGCAGTCCAGGAACACAGCACAGCAGATGCAGCCGCAGGTCCGGGACACAACACATAAGATACAGCCGCAGTCCAGACACAACACACTAGATACAGCCGCAGGTCAAGACACAACACACTGAAGCCACAGCCGCAGGTCCAGACACAACACAGCAGATAGAGCCGCAGTCCGGAGCACAACACAGCAGATACAGCCCGCAGGTCAGACACAACACAACAGATACAGCCACCAGGTCAGACCTAACCACAACCAGATACCTGGCCGCAGGTCAGACCACAACACAGCAGAATACAGCCGCAGGTCCAGACACAACCACAGCAGATACAGCCGCAGGTCAGACACAACACAGCAGATACAGCCATAGTCCAGACACAACACAGGAGATACAGCCGCCAAGGTCAGACACAACACAGCAAATACAGCCGCAGGTCAGACACAACACAGCAAATACAGCCGCAGGTCAGACACAACCACAACGGAATACAGCCCCAGGTCAAGACACAACACAACCAGATACAGCCGCAGGTCAGACACAACCCCAGCAGATACAGCCGCCAGGTCGGAACCCCACAACACACTAGATACAGCCGCAGTCCAGCACAACACAGCGGAAATACAGCCACCAGGTCAGACACAACACACTATAGATACATGCCAGTCCGGAGCCACAACACAGCAAGATACAGCCGCAGGTCAGACCACAACACACACTAGATACAGCCGCGGTCAGACACAACACACTAGATACAGCCGCAGCCCAGACACAACACACTAGATACAGCCGCAGGTCAGACAACACACTAGATACAGCCGCAGTCCAGACCCGCAACACAGCAGATACAGCCGCAGGTCAGGACACAACGAATACAGCCGCAGGTCAGACACAACACAGCAGATACAGCCGCAGGTCGGGCCTAACACACTAGATACAGCCGCGGGTCCGGAACACAACACAGCAGATACAGCCGCAGGTCAGACACAACACGAATACAGCCGCGGGTCAGACACAACACAGCAGATACAGCCGCAGGTCAGACACAACACAGCAGATACAGCCGCAGGTCAGACACAACACACTGAATACAGCCGCAGTCCGGAACACAACACAGCAGATACAGCCGCGGGTCAGACTGCAACACACTAGATAAGCCGCAGTCCAGACCCTGCAACGCCCCACAGCAGATGCAGCCGCGGGTCAGACACAACACACTAAGATACAGCCGCCAGTCCAAAAAGACACAACACAGCAGATACAGCCGCAGGTCAGACACAACACAGCAGAATGCAGCCGCCAGGTCAGACCCACAACACGAATACAGCCCGCCGGGTCAGACACAACACACTAGATACAGCCGCAGGTCCAGACACAACACAGCAGATACAGCCGCAGGTCAGACACAACAGCAGATACAGCCGCAGGTCAGACACAACACAGCAGATGCAGCCGCAGGTCCAGACACAACACAGCAGATACAGCCGCAGGTCAGACACAACACAGCAGATACAGCCGCAGGTCAGACACAACACACTAGATACAGCCGCAGGTCAGACACAACCCACAGCAGATACAGCCGCAGGTCGAACCCCAACACACTAGATACAGCTGCAGTCCAGACACAACACAGCAGATACAGCCACCAGGTCAGAGACAACACAGCAGATACAGCCACGGGTCAGACACAACACACTAGATACAGCCACAGTAGTCCAGACACAACACACTAGATACAGCCGCAGTCCAGACACAACACACTAGATACAGCCGCCAGTCCAGACACAACACACTAGATACAGCCACAGTACAGACACAACACACTAGATACAGCCGCAGTCCAGACACAACACACTAGATACAATACAGTACAGACACAACCACACTAGATACAGCCACAGTCCAGACACAACACACTGAATATAACCGCAGTCAGACACAACACACTAGATACACCTGCGGTCCAGACACAACACACTAGATACAGCCACAGTCCAGACACAACACACTGGAATACCTGCAGTCCAGACACAACACACTGGAATACAGCCACAATTCAGACACAACACACTAGATACAGCCGCAGTCCAGACACAACACACTAGAATACAGCCACAGTCCAAACACAACACACTAGATACAGCCGCCGGTCCAGACCCCACAACACACTAGATACAGCCACAGTCCAAACACAACACACTGGAATACAGCCACAGTCAGACACAACACACCCCTAGAAATACTCGCCGCAGTCCAGACACAACACACTAGATACATACAGTCCAGACACAACACACTAGATACAGCCGCGGTCAGACCCACAACACACTAGATACAGCCGCAGTACAGACACAACACACTAGATACAGCCATGGTCAGACACAACACACTAGATACAGCCGCAGGTCAGACACAACACACTAGATACCAGACGCGGTCAGACACAACACACTAGATGCAGCCACAGTCAGACACAACACACTAGATACAGACGCAGTCCAGACACAACACACGCGAATACATACCAGTCCAGACACAACACACTAGATAAGCCGCAGTCCAGACTTTAACACACTGAATGCAGCCGCCAGTCCAAGACACAACCACACAGAATACAGCCGCAGTACAGACACAACACACTAAGAATACAGCCGCAGTCAGACACAACACACTAGATACAGCCACAGTCCAGACACAACACACTAGATACAGACACCGGTCCAGACACAACACACTGAATGCAGCCGCAGTCCAGACACAACACACTAGATACAGCCACAGTCCAGACACAACACACTGAATACAGCCAGTCCAGACACAACATACGCACTAGATACAGCCGCAGTCCAGACACAACACACTAGATACAGCCGCAGTCAGACAGCACAACACACTAGATACAGCCGCAGTACAGCCCAACACACACCTAGATACAGCCGCAGTCCAGACACAACACACTAGATACAGCCACGGTCAGACTGCTTACGCCACACCTAGATACAGACGCAGTCAGACACAACACACTAGATACAGCCACCAGTCCAGACACAACACACTAAGATACAGCCACAGTCCAGACACAACCCACACACTAGATACAGCCACAGTCCAGACACAACACACTGAATGCAATACCAGTCAGGCACAACACACTGAATCTAGCCCACACAGATCCAGACCCACAACACACACTAGATACAGACGCAGTCCAGACCCACAACTTACACTAGATACAGCCGCAGTCCAGACACAACACACACTGAATGCAGCCACAGTCCAGACACAACACACTAGATACAAAGACGCCGGTCCAGACACAACACACTAGACAGCCGCAGTCAGACACAACACACTAGATACCAGCGCAGTCAGACACAACACACTAGATACAGCCACAGTCCAGACACAACACACTATGCAGCCGCAGTACAGACTGGCTTACACTAGATACAGCCGCAGTCCAGACACAACCACACTAAGATACAGCCGCAGTCCAGATTTTAACACACCTAGATACAGCCACCAGTCCAGACACAACACACTAGATACAGCCACCAGTCCAGACGCAACACATAGATACAGCCACAGTCCAGACACAACACACTAGATACAGCCACCAGTCCAGACACAACACACTAGATACAGCCGCAGTCCAGACACAACACACTAGATACAGCCACAGTCCAGACACAACACACTAGAATACAGCCGCAGTCCAGACACAACACACTGGGCCCAGCTGCAGTCCAGACACAACACACTAGATACAGCCACAGTACCAGACACAACACACTAGATACAGCCACCAGTCCAGACACAACACACACTAGATACAGCCACAGGCACAGACACAACACACTAGATACATACCAGTCCAGACACAACACACTAGATATAACCACGGTCAGACACAACACACACTAGATACACCTGCCAGTCCAGACAACACACTAGATACAGCCACAGTCCACACACAACACACTAGATACACCTGCAGTCCAGACACAACACACTAGATACAGCCACCCGGTCCAGACACAACACACTAGATACAGCCACCAGTCCACACACAACACACTAGATACAGCAAAAGAGTACAGACACAACACACTAGATGCAGCCGCAGTCCACACACAACACACTGAATGCAGCCTGGTCAGACACAACACACTAGATACAGCCGCAGTACAGACACAACAAACTAGAATACAGCCGCAGTACAGACACAACACACACTGAATACAGCCGCAGTCCCACACACAACACACTAGATACAGCCACAGTCCAGACACCAACACACCTGAATACAGCCGCAGTCCAGACACAACACACTAGATACAGCCGCAGTCCAGACACAACACACTAGATACAGCCCACCAGTACCAGGGCTTCCCCAACACACTAGAATACAGCCGCAGGTCAGACACAACACACTAGATACAGCCGCAGGTCCAGACACAACACACTAGATACAGCCGCAGTCCAGACGCAACACACTAGATAAGCCGCAGTCCAGACTCAACACACGGAATACAGCCACCAGTCCAGACACAACACACCTAGATACAGCCGCCAGGTCAGACACAACACACTAGATACAGCCGCGGGTCAGACACAACACACTAGATACAGCCGCAGTCCAGACACAACACACTAGATACAGCCGCAGTCTTGACACAACACACACTAGATGCAATGACCGCAGATCCAGACACAACACACTAGATACAGCCGCAGGTCCAGACCCCAACACACTAGATACAGCATGCAGTCCAGACTCAACACTGAATACAACCCCGCGGTCCAGACACAACACACACTAGATACAGCCGCAGGCCAAGACACAACACACTAGATACGGCCGCAGTCCAGACACAACACACTAGATACAGCCCAGCCAGCCGCAGTCCAGACGCAACACACTAGATACAGCCGCAGTCGAACCCAACACAGCAGATACAGCCGCAGTACAGACACAACACACTAGATACGGCCGCGGGTCAGACTAACTTTAGCAGCAGATACGGCCGCGGGTCAGACCCACAACTTTAGCAGATACAGCGGCCCGCAGGGGGTCAGGAACCCCTGCCCACCAGCAGAATGCAGCCGCGGTCCAGACACAACACAGCAGATACAGCCACGCGGGTCAGAACAACACAGCAGATACAGCTGCAGGTCGAACCCTGCCTGGCAGATACAGCCGCAGGTCCAGGCCACCAACACAGCCAGATACAGCCGCAGGTCCAGACACAACTAATAGATGCAGCCGCAGGTCAGACACAACACAGCAGATACAGCCGCAGGTCAGACACAACCACCTTGGGCCGCTTCCACCAGGTCTGGGCCTAACCACAGCAGATACAGCCGCAGGTGAGACCTAACCCACAGCAGATACAGCCGCAGGTCAGACACAGCACAGCAGATACAGCCGCAGGTCGGGCCACAACCACAGCAGATACAGCCACCAGGTCAGACCTGCCACAGCAGATACAGCCGCAGGTCAGACACAACACAGCAGATGCAGCCGCAGGTCAGACACAACAAACGAATGCAGCCGCAGGTCAGCCCACAACACAATAAGATACAGCCAGCCGCA